>NC_074692.1:28467914-28817914 GCF_029448725.1 Salvelinus fontinalis | reverse complement strand
ATAACATCAAATTGATCAGAAATACAGTGTAGACATTGTTAATGTTATAAATGACTATTGTAGCTGGAAACATCTGACTTTTAATGGAATATCTACATAGGCATACAGAGGTCCATTATCAGCAACCATCACTTCTGTGTTCCAATGGCACA
This sequence comes from Salvelinus fontinalis, assembly GCF_029448725.1. Classification (NCBI taxonomy): domain Eukaryota; kingdom Metazoa; phylum Chordata; class Actinopteri; order Salmoniformes; family Salmonidae; genus Salvelinus; species Salvelinus fontinalis. The sequence goes on along the minus strand of NC_074692.1, from coordinate 28,817,762 downwards.
TTGTGCTAGCTACTCCAAGTTTATCATTTTAAAAGGCTAATTGATCGTTAGAAAACCCTCCTGCAATTATGTTAGCACAGCTGAAAACTGTTGATCTGATTAAAGAAGCAATAAAACTGGCCTTCTTTAGACTAGATGAGTATCTGGTGCATCAGCATTTGTGGGTTCAAATACAGGCTCAAAATGGCTGGAAACAAATAATTTTCTTCTGAAACTCGTCAGTCTTTTCTTGTTCTGAGAAATGGAGGCTATTCCATGAGAGAAATTGCCAAGAAACTGAAGATATCATACAATGCTGCGTACTACTCCCTTCACAGAACAGCGCAAACTGGCCCTAACCAGAATAGAAAGAGGAGTGGGATTCCCCGGTGCACAACTGAGCAAGAGGACAAGTACATTAGTGTCTAGTTTGAGAAACAGATGCCTCACAATTCCTCAACTGGCAGCTTCATTAAATAGTACCCGCAAAACACCAGTCTCAACGTCAACAGTGAAGAGGCGACTCCGGGATCCTGACAGGGTGAGAATAGAAAACCCGGCCTGATATACACATTATATCTACGTGTCCATATCTACATGGCCGTCCGAATGTGTCCTACGTGGTCTCGTATTCCCTATGTAGAGCACTACATTTGACATTTTACCAAAGTAGTGCACTATATGGGGAATAGGTTGAGATTTGGAACACAGGCACATTCTTTCATGTTGAGAGAGAAAGGGAGAGGAAGAGAGAGAGGGAGAGAGAGGGAGGGAGGGATAGGGAGAGAGAGGGAGAGAGAGGGAGGGGGGGATAGGGAGAGAGAGGGAGGGGGGGATAGGGAGAGAGAGGGAGGGAGGGATAGGGAGAGAGAGAGAGAGAGGGAGGGAGGGAGAGAGGGATAGGGAGAGGGAGAGAGGGAGGGAGGGAGAGAGGGAGAGGGAGAGGGAGAGAGGGATGAAAATATGACAATGTTGTTTGTTATTGGCTTCTTTTTCTCTCCGTTTGACGTGTGGTCACAAATGAAACAGGACTTTATCAGAGAAATATAAATTAAATACAAGTGCTGCCTACCTGTTCTCCTTCTAATGTAATTAGTTGCTCCCTGCTAGTGTGTTATTTACAAACAGAAAGCGGTAAACTGTGACAACCAATTTCACACATCCCAGACAACAAAGTCAGTGGAAGGCTTTACAGGAGCCCAGCCATTACCAATGTACTGCCTGTACTCTCTCATGCAATTTCCTAACATTTCACTGTTGTAATCACTCCAAATAGGCTGTGAATGCCTCTAATATTGGATTACTCAGCAAACACAAACAGATGCTTTCCACAATCCCTTAAAAACAAAAACACTACATGCATCCCTGGAGAACAAAAAGGTACAACAAAGGTTTTTGGAAAACAAAAACATTTTGGAGGAAAAAGGTGCATGAAAATGTTCAGCATCATAGTCAATTGGTTGAATTACAGCTTCTCTCTCTTTGAGCTAAATGCGTATGCCTTGTGTGCTGTGTGGGCCATGTTTGATCTGCATTTGGCTCAGTAGGCAGGTACTGTATGAGGGCCTGAAGGCTGATGTGTCTCTGTCCTCCTGGGCGTTCTATCTGATTATCATAATTGTAGTTAATTACCAAGGAAATGGCTTGTGAGTCTCAGCCGTGCTGTGTGCAGCGAATGAAATGGAAGTTCACTGGAGATGAGGGGTGTCCCCTCTTCACATGAACAAGCACACACACACACGCAAGCTCATATTTAACATATTATTGGACAATTCCAACCAACAAAAATCTTTAAGTATTTCTTTCATTAGTCCATTGTTGATATAGTCCCAAAATGTTTTGCATGTCAGCAATCAAGTCTTCAATATACACTGCTCAAAAAAATAAAGGGAACACTTAAACAACACAATGTAACTCCAAGTCAATCACACTTCTATGAAATCAAACTGTCCACTTAGGAAGCAACACTGATTGACAATACATTTCACATGCTGTTGTGCAAATGGAATAGACAAAAGGTGGAAATTATAGGCAATTAGTAAGACACCCCCAAAAAAGGAGTGATTCTGCAGGTGGTGACCACAGACCACTTCTCAGTTCCTATGCTTCCTGGCTGATGTTTTGGTCACTTTTGAATGCTGGCGGTGCTCTCACTCTAGTGGTAGCATGAGACTGAGTCTACAACCCACACAAGTGGCTCAGGTAGTGCAGTTCATCCAGGATGGCACATCAATGCGAGCTGTGGCAAAAAGGTTTGCTGTGTCTGTCAACGTAGTGTCCAGAGCATGGAGGCGCTACCAGGAGACAGGCCAGTACATCAGGAGACGTGGAGGAGGCCGTAGGAGGGCAACAACCCAGCAGCAGGACCGCTACCTCTGCCTTTGTGCAAGGAGGTGCAGTGCCAGAGCCCTGCAAAATGACCTCCAGCAGGCCACAAATGTGCATGTGTCAGCATATGGTCTCACAAGGGGTCTGAGGATCTCATCTCGGTACCTAATGGCAGTCAGGCTACCTCTGGCGAGCACATGGAGGGCTGTGCGGCCCCACAAAGAAATGCCACCCCACACCATGACTGACCCACCGCCAAACCGGTCATGCTGGAGGATGTTGCAGGCAGCAGAACGTTCTCCACGGCGTCTCCAGACTCTGTCACGTCTGTCACATGTGCTCATGTGCTCAGTGTGAACCTGCTTTCATCTGTGAAGAGCACAGGGCGCCAGTGGCGAATTTGCCAATCTTGGTGTTCTCTGGCAAATGCCAAACGTCCTGCACGGTGCTGGGCTGTAAGCACAACCCCCACCTGTGGACGTCCGGCCCTCATACCACCCTCATGGAGTCTGTTTCTGACCGTTTGAGCAGACACATGCACATTTGTGGCCTGCTGGAGGTCATTTTGCAGGGCTCTGGCAGTGCACCTCCTTGCACAAAGGCGGAGGTAGCGGTCCTGCTGCTGGGTTGTTGCCCTCCTACGGCCTCCTCCACGTCTCCTGATGTACTGGCCTGTCTCATGGTAGCGCCTCCATGCTCTGGACACTACGCTGACAGACACAGCAAACCTTTTTGCCACAGCTCGCATTGATGTGCCATCCTGGATGAACTGCACTACCTGAGCCACTTGTGTGGGTTGTAGACTCCGTCTCATGCTACCACTAGAGTGAGAGCACCGGCAGCATTCAAAAGTGACCAAAACATCAGCCAGGAAGCATAGGAACTGACAAGTGGTCTGTGGTCACCACCTGCAGAATCACTCCTTTTTAGGGGGTGTCTTGTTAATTGCGTATAATTTCCACCTTTTGTCTATTCCATTTGTACAACAGCATGTGAAATTTATTGTCAATCAGTGTTGCTTCCTAAGTGGACAGTTTGATTTCACAGAAGTGTGATTGACTTGGAGTTACATTGTGTTGTTTAAGTGTTCCCTTTATTTTTTTGAGCAGTGTATATAACTTTAAAAATATAGAAATACAGCTGGTATGATGCATAATGGGCTGGGGTTTGTTTCTTTTCCATTTAAATATCTAAAAATGAGCACAGAATATTTGCATTAGATGTATTTGCTTCCTAAAGGAAGCCCTTATTTATATTGTATTATTTTTACACCTTACATAAAGATACAGTTACCCCATCTGTATCCCATCGGAACCCACACACCTGCCTGATCTCTGCTTTAGACTGTACGTCATCATTCACGGCTGTCCTCGGTGTCTGCCTTCCTCTCCCCCTGTCTCCCCTGGCCTGTCCTGTAGGCAGTATGTGTGTGTGACTGTGCAGATCTTCTTCCCCTTGTCACGGCCGTCGTCGAAAGGAGACCAAGGTGCAGCGTGGTGAGCGTACATTTTCTTTTATTATAGTAAATGTCGCCAACAAAACAAGAAAACAAAGAAACGACCGTGAAGCTTAACAGGGCATTGGTGCCACTAACAAAGATAACTACCCACAAACACCAAAGGAAAAAAGGCTGCCTAAGTATGATTCCCAATCAGAGACAACGAATGACAGCTGTCCCTGATTGAGAACCATACCCGGCCAAAACATAGAAATACAAAACATGGAAATAAAGAACCTAGAATGCCCACCCAAATCACACCCTGACCAAACCAAATAGAGACATAAAAAGTCTCTGTCAGGGCGTGACAGTACCCCCCCAAAGGTGCGGACTCCGGCCTCAAAACCTAAACCTATAGGGGGGGAGGGTCCGGGTGGGCATCTATCCGCGGTGGTGGCTCTGGTGCGGGACGTAGACCCTCGCTGCAGACCCCGGACTGGGGACCCTCGCTGCAGGCCCCGGACTGGGGACCCTCGTTGCAGAACCCGGACTGGGGACCCTCGTTGCAGAACCCGGACTGGGGACCCTCGTTGCAGGCCCCGGACTGGGAACCCTCGCTGCAGGCCCCGGACTGGGAACCCTCGCTGCAGGCCCCGGACTGGGAACCCTCGCTGCAGGCCCCGGACTGGGAACCCTCGCTGCAGGCCCCGGACTGGGAACCCTCGCTGCAGGCCCCGGACTGGGAACCCTCGCTGCCGGCCCCAGACTGGGGACCCTCGTTGCAAGCCCCGGACTGGGGACCGTCGTTGGAGGCTCCGGACTGGGGATCGTCACTGGAGGCTCCGGACTGGAGACCGTCGCTGGAGGCTCTGTGCCATGGATCATCACTGGAGGCTTCGTGCCATGGATCATCACTGGAGGCTTCGTGCCATGGATCATCACTCGAGGCTTCGTGCCATGGATCATCACTCGAGGCTTCGTGCCATGGATCATCACTGGAGGCTTCGTGCCATGGATCATCACTGGAGGCTTTGTGCCATGGATCATCACTGGAGGCTTCGTGCCATGGATCATCACTGGAGGCTTCGTTCGTGCAACAGGCAAAGGACTCACCAGGCTTGGGAGACACACAGGAGGCCTGGTCCGTGAAGCAGGCACAGAACTCACCGGGCTGGAGAGACACACTGGAGGCCTGGTGCGTGGGGCAGGCACCGGATACACTGGGCCATGGAGGCGCACTGGAGGTCTCAAGCGTAGAGCTGGCACAACCCGTCCTAGCTGGATGGTTACTTTCGCCCGGCAAATGCGGGGCGCTGGCACAGGATGCACTGGGCTGTGCAGGCGTGCGGCACCAGAGACTCAGTACGCAGAGCCGGCGCAGGATATCCTGGGCCGTAGAGACGCACTGGCGGCCAGATGCGCTGAGCCGGCACCATCCGTCCTGGCTGGATGCCCACTCTAGCCCGGCCGATGCGGGGAGCTGGAATGTAGCGCACCGGGCTGTGAACGCGCACTGGAGACACTGTGCGCTCCACCGCATAACACGGTGCCTGACCAGTATTACGCTCCCTATGGTAAGCACGAGAAGTTGGCTCAGGTCTCCAACCTGACTCAGCCAATCGCCTCGTGTGCCCCCCCCCCCCAAAAAATGTTTTGGGGGCTGCCTCTCGTGCCTGCTTCGTTGCCGTGACTCCTGGTATCATTGTCATTCCTCCCTCGCTACTTCCGCCTGTTTCCATGGCAGGGTCTTGTCCCCTGCCATAACCTGCTCCCATGTCCAAGATGTCCTCCACTCTCTCTTCTCCCGGGCCCAGGATCCCTGCTCCTCCTGGCCATGTTGCTTGGTCCTTTGGTGGTGGGTAGTTCTGTCACAGCCGTCGTCGAAAGGAGACCAAGGTGCAGCGTGGTAAGCGTACATTTTCTTTTATTATAGTAAATGTCGCCAACAAAACAAGAAAACAAAGAAACGACCGTGAAGCTTAACAGGGCATTAGTGCCACTAACAAAGATAACTACCCACAAACACCAAAGGAAAAAAGGCTGCCTAAGTATGATTCCCAATCAGAGACAACGAATGACAGCTGTCCCTGATTGAGAACCATACCCGGCCAAAACATAGAAATACAAAACATAGAAATAAAGAACATAGAATGCCCACCCAAATCACACCCTGACCAAACCAAATAGAGACATAAAAAGGCTCTCTAAGGTCAGGGCGTGACACCCCTGTGCTGTTGGTAAAATGTGACAGAACTGCATGCTGATCTTGTCTTTCCCTTCCTGTCCTGTAGGTACTACGTATGTGTGACTGTGCTGATCTACTTCCTGCCTCTGCTGGTGATGGGCTGTGCCTACCTAGTGGTGGGCCTCACCCTCTGGGCCAGTAACATACCTGGAGACTCCTCTGACCGCTACAAGGAGCAGCTCACTGCCAAACGCAAGGTACAGTATAAAGATACTATAAGCCTGGGTGTACATGCTCATAGCCAAATGCAAGGTTCCAATTATGAGTTTGTAGGGTAAAGATGTACTGCAGGGCTTTGGTAAGAAGCAGGCTGTGATGTCATTCAGTACAGTGCTTTGAGAGACTAGTCAAGGATCATATCACCTCCACCTTACCTGACACCCTAGACCCACATCAATTTGCTTACCACCCCAATAGGTCCACAGACGATGCAATCGCCATCACACTGCACACTGCCCTATCCCATCTGGACAAGAGGAATACCTATGTAAGAACGCTGTTCATTGACTATAGCTCAGCATTCAACACCATAGTATCCTCTAAGCTCATCATTATGCTTGAGGCCCTGGATCTCAACCCTGCCCTGTGCCATTTGGTCCTGGACTTTCTGACGGGCCATCCAACAGGTGGTGATGGTAGGAAACAACATCATCACTTCGCTGATCCTCAACACTGGGGCCCCACATGGGTGTGTGCTCAGCCCCCTCCTGTATTCCCTGTTCACCCATGACTGCGTGGCCATTTCCTTGGCGTGCACACCACGGACAAACTGAAATGGTCCATCCACACAGACAGTGTGGTGAAGAAGGCGCAACAGCGCCTCTTCAACCTCAAGAGGCTGAAGAAATTTGTCTTGTCACCTAAAACCCTCACGAACTTTAACAGATGCCCACAACCGCAAGTCTCTCCAGAGGGTGGTGCGGTCTGCACAATTCATCACCGGGGGCAAACTACCTGCCCTCCAGGACACCTAAAGCCCCCGATGTCACATGAAGGCCAAAAAGATCATCAAGGACAACAACCACCCGAGCTACTGCCTATTCACCCCGCTACCATCCAGAAGGCGAGGTGAGTACAGGTACATCAAAGCTGGGACCAAGAGACTGAAAAACAGCTTCTATCTCGAGGCCATTAGACTGTTAAACAGCCATCACAGCCAGTTACCTTAGCTTTCTTGGGAACAGGAACAGTGGTGGCCCTCTTGAAGCATGTGGGAACAGTAGACTGGGATAGGGATTGATTGAATATGTCTGTAAACACACCAGCCAGCTGGTCTGCGCATGTTCTGAGGATGCGGCTAGGGATGCTGTCTGGGCCGGCAGCCTTGTGAGTGTTAACACGTTTAAATGTTCTACTCACGTTGGCTGCGGTTAGATATTGCTGCACTGTCGGAACTAGAAGCACAAGCATTTCACTACACTTGCAATAACATCTGCTAAACATGTGTATGTGACCAATAAAATCTGATTTAACATTCTCTTTTTTTCTACCATGTTATTGACTTGTTTATTGTTTACTCCATGTGTAACTCTGTGTTGTTGTCTGTTCACACTGCTATGCTTTATCTTGGCCAGGTCGCAGTTGCAAATGAGAACTTGTTCTTAACTAGCCTACCTGGTTAAATAAAGGTGAAATAAAAAAATAAAATAAAAATGTGATTAACCCTGCATGGGTTTACATCATAGAACACATGTATCCTATGGTTTACATGCTCTGCCAGCAACTGTACATCAATGAGATCCTAGGGTATTTTGTAGTATCAGTATCTTGGGTTTATGGGGCTAGCTCTATACCTCTATGTTTATCTCTACTTTGACTTCTAGGTAGTGAGGAGAAACACATGTGTACCGCATGCTAGAGCTCTCTCCGACTGAGCCATTCATTATGGACACATAGTTAGCAGAAATGTTTGGTTAAGAGCTAGGGTCTATTTTCCTGAATTTCCACCTGACTGACGTGCCCAAAGTAAACTGCCTGTTACTCAGGCCCAGAAGCCAGGATATGCATATAATTGGTAGAATTGGATAGAAAACACTTTGACGTTGGTAAAAATGTTAAACTAATGTATGAGACTATAACACAATTGACATGGTAGACAAAAATCCAAAGAAAAACCAACCGGAATGTTTTTGTTTTTTTAGGTCCCAGGCTCTTATAATGGAAAGCTATGTGTCCTATGCAATTCTAGCTCCCAGATTTCAATTCCTAAGGCTTCCACTAGATGTCAAGAGTCTTTGTTTAAGATTTCAGGCTTGTTTCTTCCAAAACGAGCCTGGGACTCTTTGGTACAAATAGTCCCAGTGGGAAATCAGTCTGTCGCCATGTGACGATTTTACTTTTCTATTGAACATACTTCTTTCTGTATGAAATATTGTAGTTTATTTACATTTTAGAATACCTGAGGATTACATAGAAACATCATTTGACTTGTTTGAACAAAGTTTAGCGGTAGCTTTTTGGACTCCTTTGTCTGCATGTTGAACGAGTGGATTACTGAAATCGATGGCGCCAACTAAACAGACTTTCTGGGATATAAAGAAGGATTTTATCTAACAAAACGACCATTCTGTCACGATCGTGGTAATGGACGGACCAAGGCGCAGCGTGTGTAGAGTTCCACATCTTTATTACGGTGAAACTTCAAACAAAAACAATAAACCAACAACAAAAACGTGACATCAGTGGTGCAACAAACACAATATCCCACAAAGCAGGTGGGAGAAAGGGCTTCCTAAATATGATCCCCAATTAGAGGCAACGATTACCAGATGCCTCTAATTGGGAACCATACAACCCACCAACATAGAAGTAGAATGACTAGAACACCCCCCTAGTCACGCTCTGACCTAAACACCATAGAAAACCAAGGGCTCTCTATGGTCAGGCCGTGACACATTCATGTTGTAGCTGGGACCCTTGGGATTGCAAACAGAGGAAGATTTTCAAAAGTAAGTGATTTATTTAATCGCTATTTGTGATTTTATGAAGCCTGTGCCGGTTGAAAAATATGTTGATGTGAGGCGCCGTCCTCAAACAATCGCATGGTATGCTTTCGCTGTAAAGCCTATTGTAAATCGGACAATGCAGTTAGATGAACAAGAATTTAAGCTCTTAAACAATATAAGACACTTGTATGTTCATAAATGTTTAATATTAAGATTATTTATTTGAATTGCGCGCCCTCCAATTTCACCGGATGTTGTCGACAGGTGTCCCGCTAGCGGAATACTTCCAGGAATACTCCTGGGATAGCACTATAAAGGGAACATGGTTCCATTTGGAAAGCATCCTAAACAACTCTACTGCATCAACTTCAGGTCAAGCCAGAGAAACAGAGAGAGGAGTTGAAAGTTTGTCAATGTTTACTTCTTCCTTCATGACTCATGAAATAAACACGACAACACCCTGAGCTTCAAGCTCTCTCTACTCCTGTCATCATTTCCCAACTGACAGCTACATGTCTGATTGTTTCTTATTCCTCTAACGTACACCGTCTTCCACTTTCTTTATGCTGTCTTGTCCCCTTTCTGAATGACTGAATTGGACACAGAAGTCCATTTAGAACTAATTAAATAGAATATCTGTGGAATGGATGAATTGAGCCCAACCCTTTGTGATATCTGTGTCTCTGTGTTAGGTGGTGAAGATGATGATCGTGGTGGTGTGTACGTTTTCTCTCTGCTGGCTGCCCTACCACGTGTACTTCCTGCTCCACCTGTTCTTCCCCCTCCTGTTTGAGACGCTCTACATCCAACAGGTGTACCTGGCTGTCATGTGGCTGGCCATGAGCTCCACCATGTACAACCCTATCATCTACTGCTGTCTCAACGATAGGTAGGTACACTACACTACACACACACACACACACACACACACACACACACACACAGGTACGCATGCACACACACAAGCAGGTACACTACACTACACTACACACAAACTACACACACACAGGTACGCACACACACACACATACACACACAATTGTTTATCATTCTCTTTAACACCTGTTTTTATTATGTACATAGATTATTCATTGCATTATTTATAAGTTATGGACTGTTCAGCACGTATTATTCATAACTTTTACCACTGTGGTGAAGGCAAAATGAAAAATACTTATTTGAATTCCTGCATGAAAAACAACCACTTGCTCTCATATGACTTGTTGACATCCTGGGTATGGCACATACTAGTAAAACCTCTGAGTTTGTTTTTTAATTATTTTTTAATTGTTTTGGAAAGACAGATGGCTAATATTGCATTTGTAACCAAGTGTGAAGTGTGAATTTACCACCATAGAGTTAGATGGTATGGATACTGTCATTGAGGGCTTCACCATTTTAAAGTAGTCAGCTGGGTGGGATGATTCCATCCGGTTCATCAGGAGGGATCCGCTAATAAATTCTACTTGTGAGCAAACATAGATCCAAGATGGCGTAGCAGTCAGATGTCCTTTGTCCTCGTCTTGCCCCGTGTATATATATTTTATATATTTTTCTACGCATATCTTTTTATATATATATTTTTTTCTTCTTAAAAACTCAACTTCAAAACACTCTCCTGCAACCCACCTCACCAAATGTGGTGCGGTTCTGTTTTTTTCCCTCAAAAGTATTATTCACCTCGTATCCGAAATCTACAACAGAAGCTAGCCAGAAGTTAGCCAGCTCACAAGCTAACGTTAGTAGTTCAGCTAACCACAGCTAGCGCTTATCAGCTATCCTTTAGCTGCTATCCGAGTGACTATTGGCTAACATCAATTCCGGAGCAAACACCAATTATCCCGGAGCTAGCCAGCTGAAGAGTTCCATCAGCCACTCCTGGGCTACAATCACCTATCCGGACCCGTTTTACTGCCGATGTGGAGCCCCACCGGGCCTTCACGACTGGGATACCGACGTTATCTGCCCGAGGGAGTATTTCAACTGGCCCCTCCATCGCGACGTAACCTGAACGTCCATATGCTAACTGCGGCCCGCTAATCGTTAGCTGTCTTGAGCATATCGGCTGCTATCTGAACAGGTCTATCGAACAATCTTCTTAGGCCACTATAACTATTTTGACAATTGGATTGGTCCCCTCTACCACACGGAACCCCACTAATCTACCGACGGAATTGCACGGCGTGGCTAAAAACAGACCTCCATCTTCTGCTAGCTTGCTACCCATGACTAGCTGTCTGAATCACGAAGCTAGCACCAGTTAGCATACACAATTCTACAATTCACAACCTCTCTTTCGCCACCGCCATCCGGCTTGGATTCTCTGTCGACACGACCACGTCTGGTCTGCAGACGAACACCCCATCCGCTGTGCCCTCAACCGGCCTCCGTCTGAGCAGACCCCCTCCGTCTGAGCAGACCACCCCCCCGGGCTACTAACTTTAAACGCCGCGGGCTAGCTTAGTGGAGGCCTCACTGCTCCATCTACGGCTGCCCCCTGGACACTATGATCACTCGGCTACATAGCTGATGCCTGCTTGACTGTCCATTAATTCACGGTACTCCATTCCGTTTATTTGTGTTTTATCTGTCGGCTCTGTGCTTTAACTCAGGATCTGTGTGTAGTTAATCCGACCCTCTCTGCCTGGTCGTCGCCATTTTTACCTGCTGTTGCTGTGTTAGCTGACTAGCTGCTGTTATCTCACCTGTTGTTTTAGCTAGCTCTCCCAATCAAGACCTGCAATCACTTTATGCCTTATTGTATGTCTCTCTCAAATATCAATATGCCTTGCATACTGTTGTTCAGGCTAGTTATCATTGTTTTGGTTTGCAATGGACCCCGTAGTTCCACTCTCCGTACCTCTGATACCTCCTTTGTCCCACCCCCCACACATGCGGTGACCTCACCCATTGAGACCAGCATGTCCAGAGATACAACCTCTCTTATCATCACCCAGTGCCTGGGCTTGCCTCCGCTGTACCCGTGCCCCACCATACCCTGGTCTGCACATTATGCCCAGAATCTATTCTACCACGCCCATAAATCTGCTCCTTTTATTCCTTGTCCCCAACGCTCTAGGCGACCAGTTTTGATAGCCTTTAGCCGCACCCTCATCCTACTACTCCTCTGTTCCTCGGGTGATGTGGAGGTAAACCCAGGCCCCGCATGTCCCCAGTCACCCTCATTTGTTGACTTCTGTGATCGAAAAAGCCTTGGCCTTATGCATGTCAACATCAGAAGCCTCCTCCCTAAGTTTGCCTTACTCACCGCTTTAGCACACTCTGCCAACCCTGATGTCCTTGCCGTTTCCGAATCCTGGCTTAGGAAGGCCACCAAAAATACTGAGATTTCCATACCCAACTATAACACTTTCCGTCAAGATAGAACTGCCAAAGGGGGAGGAGTTGCAATCCACTGCAGAGATAGCCTGCAAAGTTCTGTCATACTTTCCAGGTCTATGCCCAAACAGTTCGAACTTCTAATTTTAAAAATGTATCTCTCCAGAAATAAGTCTCTCACTGTTGCTGCCTGCTACCGGCCCCCCTCAGCTCCCAGCTGTGCCCTGGACACCATCTGTGAACTGATCGCTCCCCATCTAGCTTCAGAGTTTGTTCTGTTAGGTGACCTAAACTGGGATATGCTTAACACCCCGGCAGTCCTACAATCTAAGCTTGATGCCCTCAATCTCACTCAAATCATCAAGGAACCCACCAGGTACAACCCTAAATCCGTAAACATGGGCACCCTAATAGACATTATCCTGACCAACTTGCCCTCCAAATACACCTCTGCTGTCTTCAATCAAGATCTCAGCGATCACTGCCTCATTGCCTGTATCCGCCACGGGTCCGCGGTCAAACATTCACCCCTCATCACTGTCAAACGCTCCCTAAAACACTTCTGCGAGCAGGCCTTTCTAATCGACCTGGCCCGGGTACCCTGGAAGGATATTGACCTCATCCCGTCAGTCGAGGATGCCTGGTCATTCTTTAAAAGTTACTTCCTCACCATATTAGACAAGCATGCTCCGTTCAAAAAATGCAGAACCAAGAACAGATATAGCCCTTGGTTCACTCCAGACCTGACTGCCCTCGACCAGCACAAAAACATCCTGTGGCGAACTGCAATAGCATCGAAGAGCCCCCGCGATATGCAACTGTTCAGGGAAGTCAGGAACCAATACACGCAGTCAGTCAGGAAAGCAAAGGCCAGCTTTTTCAAGCAGAAATTTGCATCCTGTAGCTCTAACTCCAAAAAGTTCTGGGATACTGTAAAGTCCATGGAAAACAAGAGCACCTCCTCCCAGCTGCCCACTTCACTGAGGCTAGGTAACACGGTCACCACTGATAAGTCCGTGATAATCGGAAACTTCAACAAACATTTCTCAATGGCTGGCCATGCCTTCCTCCTGGCGACTCCAACCTTGGCAAACAGCCCCGCCCCCCCCGCTGCTACTCGCCCAAGCCTCCCCAGCTTCTCCTTTACCCATATCCAGATAGCAGATGTTCTGAAAGAGCTGGAAAACCTGGACCCATACAAATCAGCTGGGCTTGACAATCTGGACCCCCTATTTCTGAAACTGTCCGCCGCCATTGTCGCACCCCCTATTACCAGCCTGTTCAACCTCTCCTTCGTATCATCTGAGATCCCCAAGGATTGGAAAGCTGCCGCGGTCATCCCCCTCTTCAAAGGGGGAGACACCCTGGACCCAAACTGTTACAGACCTATATCCATCCTGCCCTGCCTATCTAAGGTCTTTGAAAGCCAAGTCAACAAACAGATCACTGACCATCTCGAATCCCACCGTACCTTCTCCGCTGTGCAATCCGGTTTCCGAGCCGGTCACGGGTGCACCTCAGCCATGCTCAAGGTACTAAACGATGTCATAACCGCCATCGATAAAAGACATTACTGTGCAGCCGTCTTCATCGACCTGGCCAAGGCTTTCGACTCCGTCAATCACCATATTCTTATCGGCAGACTCAGTAGCCTCGGTTTTTCTAATGACTGCCTTGCCTGGTTCACCAACTACTTTGCAGACAGAGTTCAGTGTGTCAAATCGGAGGGCATGTTGTCCGGTCCTCTGGCAGTCTCTATGGGGGTACCACAGGGTTCAATTCTCGGGCCGACTCTTTTCTCTGTATACATCAATGATGTTGCTCTTGCTGCGGGCGATTCCCTGATCCACCTCTATGCAGACGACACCATTCTGTATACTTCCGGCCCTTCCTTGGACACTGTGCTATCTAACCTCCAAACGAGCTTCAATGCCATACAACACTCCTTCCGTGGCCTCCAACTGCTCTTAAACGCTAGTAAAACCAAATGCATGCTTTTCAACCGTTCGCTGCCTGCACCCGCACGCCCGACTAGCATCACCACCCTGGACGGTTCCGACCTAGAATATGTGGACATCTATAAGTACCTAGGTGTCTGGCTAGACTGCAAACTCTCCTTCCAGACTCATATCAAACATCTCCAATCCAAAATCAAATCTAGAGTTGGCTTTCTATTCCGCAACAAACCCTCCTTCACTCACGCCGCCAAACTTACCCTAGTAAAACTGACTATCCTACCGATCCTCGACTTCGGCGATGTCATCTACAAAATAGCTTCCAATACTCTACTCAGCAAACTGGATGCAGTTTATCACAGTGCCATCCGTTTTGTTACTAAAGCACCTTACACGACCCACCACTGCAACCTGTATGCCCTAGTCGGCTGGCCCTCGCTACATGTTCGTCGTCAGACCCACTGGCTCCAGGTCATCTACAAGGCTATGCTAGGTAAAGTGCCGCCCTATCTCAGTTCACTGGTCACGATGGCTACACCCACCCGTAGCACGCACACCAGCAGGTGTATCTCACTGATCATCCCTAAAGCCAAAACCTCATTTGGACGCCTTTCCTTCCAGTTCTCTGCTGCCTGCGACTGGAACGAATTGCAAAAATCTCTGAAGTTGGAGACTTTTATCTCCCTCAACAACTTTAAAAATCTGCTATCCGAGCAGCTAACCGATCGCTGCAGCTGTACATAGTCCATCTGTAAACTACCCACCCAATTTACCTACCTCACCCCCCATACTGCTTTTATTTATTTACTTTTCTGCTCTTTTGCACACCAGTATCTCTTCTTGCACATGATCATCTGATGATTTATCACTCCAGTGTTAATCTGCTAAATTGTAATTATTCGATTTATTGCCTACCTCATGCCTTTTGCACACATTGTATATAGATTCTCTTTTTTCTACCATGTTATTGACTTGTTTATTGTTTACTCCATGTGTAACTCTGTGTTGTTGTCTGTTCACACTGCTATGCTTTATCTTGGCCAGGTCGCAGTTGCAAATGAGAACTTGTTCTCAACTAGCCTACCTGGTTAAATAAAGGTGAAAAAAAAAAAAAAAAATCCGTAACTGTAGGTAGCAGGAAATCACCAACCATGGCTTTATACATGTTCAAAAAATACACTCTAGATGGCAGTATGTACCTTTTTAGTTTGCCAACTAATAGAAGTAGAAGAAAATGGACTACTTCAAAATGGAGATGGCCTCAATGGCGCTGTCCGTGCGCTCACAGACGCCATAATGGAACATATACAAAGATGATATCTATAATTTTATATGATTCCCACATATGACTGTGAAAAGTACATTTGAACGGCCCTCCAACTGGTAATTACTAGCAGGAAACGTGTCTATCATCCTTGAGCTCCAATTGGGAGGTGGGAATTTACCAGTTGTGAAGTTGTAAACACCAATTGGATGCATTCACGTGCACTTGCTGAGAAACATCCGATTAGCTAATAGCCAACAAGCTGTGTCAACCGTAAACTAAAAGTACAGCTATCAGGCTCGTAAAGAAATGGTCTTCAAAAACCATATTAATAAATAGCTTTTTTTTAAACTCTTTCGTAGTTAAATGCTGAAAATGTTGTTATCGAGGTAATTTCCTTAGTAGGTGTAACGAAAGTCGTCGGGAGGAGAGGAGGACCAAAGTGCAGCGTGGTACGTATCCATAATTACTTTTAATCAAGATGAATACACGAACAAAAACAACAAAACGACCAATGAACAGTTCTGACAGAAAATAACCACCCACAAACAAAAGTGGGAAAACAGGCTACCTAAGTATGGCTCTCAATCAGAGACAACGATAGACAGCTGCCTCTGATTGAGAACCATACCAGGCCAAACACATAGAAATAGAAAACCTAGACCTACAACATAGAATACCCACTCACATCACACCCTGACCAAACTAAAAATAGAAGCATACAAAGCAATCTACGGTCAGGGCGTGACAGTACACCCCCCCCCCCCCCCCCCCCCCCCAAAGGTGCGGACTCCGGCCGCAAAACCTGAACCAATAGGGGAGGGTCTGGGTGGGCATTTCACCGCGGTGGCGGCTTTGGTGCGGGACGTGGACCCCACTCCACCTTAGTCTTGGCCCCCTTATGTCACGCCTCTGGAGTGGCGACCCTCGCCGCCGACTCCGGCCTGGGGACCCTTACAACGGACCCCGAATAGGAGGGAAACTCTGGCAGCACCAGACAGGCGGGAGGCTCTGGCAGCGCCGGACAGGCGGGAGGCTCTGGCAGCGCCGGACAGGCGGGAGGCTCTGGCAGCGCCGGACAGGCGGGAGGCTCTGGCAGCGCCGGACAGGAGGGAGACTCTGGCTGCTCCGGACAAGAGGGAGATTCTGGCTGCTTCTTGCCATGGATCATCACTGGAGGCTTCGTGCCATGGATCATCACTGGAGGCTCTGTGCCATGGATCATCACTGGAGGCTTCGTGCCATGGATCATCACTGGAGGCTTCGTGCAATGGATCGTCACTGGAGGCTTCTTGCCAGGGATCGTCACTGGAGGCTTCTTGCCATGGATCATCACTGGAGTGGAGAGACACACAGGAGGCCTGGCTCTGGGAGAAGGCACAGGACTCACCAGGCTGGGGAGACATGCAGGACGCCTTGTCCTTGGCTGAGGCACCGGATGCACTGGACCGTGGAGGCGCACTGGCGGTCTCGAGCGCAGAGCTAGCACCATTCGTCCTGGCTGGATCCCCCCTGTAGCCCGGCAAGTTGCGGGGAGTTGGAACAGGCCGTACTGAGCTGTGCTGGCGAACTGGGGACACCGTGCGTAGGGCTGGTGCAGTATACCCCGGGCCGAGGAGACGCACTGGAAACCAGATGCGCTGAGCTGGCATCATCCCTCCTGGCTCGATGCCCACTCTAGCCCGGCCGATTTGAGGAACTGCGATGTAGCGCACCGGGCTATGCGTGCGCACTGGGGACACCTTGCGCTTTGCCTCATAACACGGTGCCTGCCCAGTCACTCTCTCGCCACGGTAAGCACGGGGAGTTGGCTCAGGTCTCCTACCTGAGTCCGCCAATCTACCCGTGTGCCCCCCCCCCCCCCCAAAAAAAAAAGAATTCTGGGGCTGCCTCGTGCACTTCTCCTCGAGCCAACTCCTCATAGCGTCGCCGCTCCGCTTTAGCTGCCTCCAGCTCCTTTTTCGGACGACGATACTCTCCCGACTGTGCCCATGGTCCTTTGCCGTCCAACATTTCCTCCCATATCCAGGAGTCCATTTTCCCACGCTGCTTGGTCCATTGTTGGTGGGTGGTTCTGTAACGAAAGTCGTCGGGAGAAGGAGAGGAGGACCAAAGTGCAGTGTGGTACGTATCCATAATTAATTTTAATCAAGATGAATACACGAACAAAAACAACAAAACGACCAACGAACAGTTCTGACAGGTGCAACAAACACTAACCAGAAAATAACCACCCACAAACAAAAGTGGGAAAACAGGCTACCTAAGTATGGCTCTCAATCAGAGACAACGATAGACAGCTGCCTCTGATTGAGAACCATACCAGGCCAAACACGTAGAAATAGAAAACCTAGACCTACAACATAGAATACCCACCCACATCACACCCTGACCAAGCTAAAAATAGAAGCATACAAAGTAATCTACAGTCAGGGCGTGACAGTAGGTGACGTCAGAGGTCACCATTTGGGAGAAGTCAGAGCTGAAGGAGGATAGATAAGTTTCTCACTAGTAATCCCCAAAAGCCGTTTGGTAGTTGAGAAGGACCTTCCCCATGCAAGTGTATGGTACACACACACACACAGAGTAGACGCATAAACACAAAGTCAAATTCATGAAGTTTGTCAGTTGTGTTTTAGGGTATAACCCAGGTGCAAACAGTGTTGAAGAAATGAAAGTTTATTCTTTAAACAGGGGCATGCAAACGACAGGTCAAGTCTGGCAGGGGTATATAATCCAGATTGGGTATAAGGCACCGGAACAGCAGGCGGGCTCAGGGTCAGGACAGGCAGAGGTCAGTAATCCAGAGTAGTGGGGCAAAGGTACAGGACGACAGGCAGACTCAGGGCAGGCAGGAATGGTCAAAACCGGGAAACCAGAAAACCAGGCACTAAATCACAGACAGGCGCAAGGGAAAAACACTGGTAGGTATGAACAAACAAAATTAACTGGCACAGACAGGTATAAATACACAGGGGATAATAGGGAAGATGGGCGACACCTGGAGGAGGGTGGAGACCAGCACAAGGACAGGTGAGGGCGTGACAGTTAGAGGGCCGTTCAATAGATTTTTCCCAGTGGTATGTTGTAAACATATAGAAGGATAGCTATATCATCTTTATACATATCCCATTATGGTATCTGTGAGCGCACGTGCAGCGTTTTGAAGTAGTCAATTACATTTTTGTACTACCTATATGAGTTGGCAAACAAACTGAAAGGGTGCATGCTGCCCGCTAGTGTGTTGTTTGAACAGGTTTAAAGCCCAGGTTGCCGATGTACTACCACTTACAGTTATGAAATGTTTTCTCACGAGTATAATTCATTGGCTGAGGACCCAGATGGAATCATGTGATCCTTCTTTCACCCAAATGAAGGCCCACCCAGTTAACTACTTTAAAATTCTGTAAGCCCTCAAAGGCAATGTCCATGCCAAAATGGGTTTTATCCATCTAGTCCTCTATCTAACTTTATGGTGGTAAATTCCCACTTCCGACTTGGTTACGAACACAGCATAATTAACTGTGGTGGTAAAGTTTTATGAAGAGCCAACTTTCAATTGGTTTTCAGAATAACAAGCTGGTGTCTGAAAAATGTCTGAAAAGTCTTTGAAATATGTCTCTGAAAGATGCCTATTTCATACCCGGTTATGACAGTGTCGTTACAAGACAAAATGAAAATGTGAGAGTTAGTTGCACTGCTAGAGAACTGTTAGGGTCTAAGTCATGAAACATTATGCAGTGCTCTTCTCTCCACAGCAATATCGATTTGAAGTTTTAACATTCATAACTACATCTGCCTCTCCACTCATTTTCCAACAAATTCTTGCCTCTTCGTCTGTCTTCAGCCTTTTTACTTTTCCCTTTTTTGAATCTGTCTGTCTGTCTGTCTGTCTGTCTGTCTGTCTGTCTGTCTGTCTGTCTGTCTGTCCTCTGCTATCTATCCGTTTGTCTGTCTGTATGTACTGTATGTCTCTCTGTCTTTCCCTAGGTTTCGAGCTGGCTTCAAGCAGGCCTTCAGCTGCTGTCCCTGTGTCCCCGCCGGCTCCTACGAGGGTCTGGAGCTCAAGTCCACACGTTACCTGCAGACCCAGGCCAGCATGTACAAGGCCAGCCGCATGGAGACCAACGTGTCCACCGTGCTGCATGTGGCCAACGACCTGGAGCCTCCCAGGTTTGGGGCCCTATCTGTGGCCGGGTGTGGGTCCGAGGCGCGGGGGTTTAGCGGAGGGGGAGGGGGGTTGTGTGCGGTAGCGGCACCCAGGCGATCCTCTCTGGACCTGACCTCTAACGGCTCCTCGTCCCGCAGTGTCCCCAAGAATGTGTCGGAGACCTCCAGCTTCTACTCTAGCAAAAACCTGCCTGAGTAGAGAGGGGAGAGGAGAATCAGGCACCGCTAAACACTCTATCTCACTATACCTGCCAATGGGGGCTGTGTTTGTGTATGTGTGTGCATGCATGCGTGTGCACATATATTCCATCCATGTTTGTCTTTGACCATTTACAAAATGTCCTTTTTTTTAATGTTGGGCATCAAGTCTACCGCCTGTGGCTGAGGCTTGGTTGGTTCCCCTTCAGAGGGCAGTGTGCTTATCCAGTGGTCCTTGGTTTAAACTAAGGCAGTAAGGCATATCTAGGGTACACTGCCTGGTACCTGCTATAGCCCAGAGAGATACTGTAAGGGCTGGGTTCATGACTGGGTAACAAGATTGGGTCAATACAGGACAAGACTGGGTCAATACAGGACTAGACTGGGTCAATACAGGACTAGACTGGGTCAATACAGGACTAGACTGGGTCAATACAGGACTAGATTGGGTCAATACAGGACTAGATTGGGTCAATACAGGACTAGATTGGGTCAATACAGGACTAGATTGGGTCAATACAGGACTAGATTGGGTCAATACAGGACAAGATTGGGTCAATACAGGACAAGATTGGGTCAATACAGGACTAGATTGGGTCAATACAGGACTAGATTGGGTCAATACAGGACAAGATTGGGTCAATACAGGACTAGATTGGGTCAATACAGGACAAGACTGGGTCAATACAGGACAAGACTGGGTCAATACAGGACTAGATTGGGTCAATACAGGACAAGACTGGGTCAATACAGGACAAGACTGGGTCAATACAGGACTAGATTGGGTCAATACAGGACAAGACTGGGTCAATACAGGACAAGACTGGGTCAATACAGAACTAGATTGGGTCAATACAGGACAAGACTGGGTCAAGACAGGATACAATTGGGTCAATACAGGACAAGGCTGGGTCAATACAGAACAAGGTTAATACAGGACACAGCACTAACTGAACCCGATAACCTTCACACTATCCACACACCTTCAACTATCAGAATGTATCCAATACTTATCTAGCAATTGACATTTGCTTCTAAGGACCCACTCACCACACACACACAGTGGTGTATGAGTTCATATTATCACCCGTACTTCTGAATGGTGCATTCATGTTTGATTGCCGCTCCCGTGCTGGAAGCACAGTCAGTCCTCACAGTATAGTGGTTTTCTCAGTTTGTCAGAAACATATGATAACCTTGCCATTCCTGTAGCATCTCCTTAGCCCCTATAGTGGAGCCCAGGGTTAACAAGCCCGCACTCCATGGGACACACACTTTGAAACAGATTATTGTGGCTGAGTTGTGTTTAGCTGGTGGCCTGTCAGCATGTAGACTTCAGGGGGATAATGTGGGATAGAGCTGAACAAACAGACCCTAACCTGAACAGTGTTAGTCAGCTGTGTACAAGACAACAGGAGAGAAAAGTGGTGTGATTACAGAGGCAGAGAACCTGCACTGTGAGGACTTCCTCTTATACAGCATGCTCTTAGTGACAGTAAAGGCTAGATGGATTGTGTTTTCGGGGATGATGTTAGTTCTTATAACTAGCGATGGGAAGATGTGCCTGGATACTTAGCATAATGCAGATATGAGAGGAAGGGAAGCAGCTTAGAGGCCATGCTCTCTTTATGAGACTTCTGGGTCTCAAATGGAACCCTATTCCCTTTACAGTGCGCTACTTTTGACCAGAGTCCTATGGACCCTGTTCAAAAGTAGTACACTAAATAGGGAATAGGGTGTCATTTGGCATGCAACCTCTGTGTGAGACTGAGTCCAGCAGGAGGGAGCTATTTTAGCTGTGTGTAATGATTCTTGATGTGTCACAGCAGTTCCTGTCTACCCCGCCATCTGAAACCCAACAATGACACATCATATGTTTGTATGATGTTCAGCACACACATCCCCACACAATCACACATTCTCAAACAGACACACTGACACCCACAGTTGTTCACACATCAGACAGAGGGAAACTCTTCTTCCAACACACACATGCACATGCATGGGTGTGCTTACACACACACCCCCACACACACTTTGACCAGAGTAAAATGAGCACAGTAGTCATCTCAGATCTCCGGCAGGTTTGATGTGGAGTTTCAGCCTGGTAACACTAGGTCAACATGATCTAGAGGGCAGAGGGGACAGGAGGGGTAACAGAGTAACACCTGTTACTTCATATCTCTGGGCCTTGTAAGAGTGAGTTTATTGGTAGTGTGGAATATACACTGAACAAAAATATAAACACATCATGTAAAGTGTAGGTCCCATGTTTCATGAGCTGAAATATAATATCCCAGAAATATTCCATACTCACAAAAAGCTTATTTTGCTCAAACAATGTGCACAAATGCATTAACTTCCCTGTTAGTGAGCATTTCTCCTTTGCCAAGATAATCCATCCACCTGACAGGTGTGACATATCAAGAAGCTGATTAAACAGCATGATCATTACACAGGTGCACCTTGTGCTGGGGACAATAAAAGGCCACTCTAAAATGTGCAGTTTTGTCACACAACACAATGCCACAGATGTCTCAAGTTTTGAGGGAGCGTGCAATTGGCATGCTGACTGCAGGTATGTCCACCAGAGCTGTTGCCAGATAATTGAGTGTTCATTTCTCTACCATAAGCTGCCTCCAACGTTGTTTTAGAGAATTTGCCATTACGTCCAACCGGACTCACAACAGCAGACCACGTGTATGGCGTTGTGTAGGTGAGCGGTTTGCGGATGTCAACATTGTGAACAGAGTGCCCCATGGTGGCGGTGGGGTTATGGTATGGGCAGACATAAGCTATGGACAACAAGCACAATTGCATTTTATCGATGGCAATTTGAATGCACAGAAATACTGGGACGAGATGCTGAGGCACATTGTGGGGCAATTCTTTTTTAAGGTGTCTGTGACCAACAGATGCATATCTGTATTCCCAGTCATGTGAAATCCATAGATTAGGGCCTAATGAATTTATTTAAATTGACTGATTTTCTCATATATGAACTGTAACTCAGTCAAATCTTACAAATTGTTGTATGTTGTGTTTATATTTGTATTCAGTATATAATCTACTATATAATCTACAATATAATCTACTATATGTAATATATCTACCAGAGACAGTAACTGAGGAGTGACAGTGCAGAAAGAATAGTTATCTAATTACAATGGGATAAGTAGATATTCTACGCACCCAATTATTTACATTTTAATGGGATGTTTTGTGTGTGTGTGTGCTTGCGTGCGTGTGTGTGTATGTGTGTGTGTCTGCGTCTGCGTGTTGACAGTTACATGTCTCAGTGGGCCCAGTAATCTGTAAAACAGAGGCCAGGATACACCAGACATTCCATTACTCCTGTAGACAGCAACTAAATGAAACACGCCTTGCAACTGATTAATTTACCATGGGGAACCAGGTAGGCTGTTATTCTCTGCAAACAAGCTCTCCCAGGCACAGACACTAGTCTAGCTAAAAAGGCATTGCTCTCTTACAGTTAGTCAGACAACATACGGACTGAATACTAAAACCAAAAATAGACCAAACACTCAGTTTCAAAATGCTGCAGAATGTTTTTCCATTTCAGATGGCAGGTTCAAGTGGGGATTTTGTCAAAGACAGGCAACTGAATGCGTAATCAACCGCTTTCAAAACCCACCTGTTAATTGACAATGTTCCAGGTTGGATGGTAGGTTGTTTAAGAAAGCAGTGTTGGTTTTGATCACTGTAGTGATGGAGACAATACGTTTGCCTTGTTCCTGTGGGCTGGGAGAGAGCTGGCACCAGGCTGACTACTCAACTGGGTGAATGTCCTCATCAGTGCCATCACTCTTCAATCACACTAATTACCCACAAGAAAAGAGAGAGACTGAACAGAGAGAGAGACAGAACAACTGCACACACACATTGAGAGAAGCACACAGGCAAAGACACAGGGTAAAAAGAGAAGATATCTCTTTTGTCGTAAGAGTAATTCTAAAATGGTGTGTCTGTGCAGAGGTAGTGTTTGTATTCATTAAAACGTGAGGCCCAGTTAGGTAAAAAAAAAATGAAAAGATGGTTGTAAGTGTGTGCATGTGTGTGTGATGTGTTTTTCACTTACCTGTATGTAGGAGTCTACCATCTACATGATGGACCCTGACTGCTGCAGCGCATCATGAGATGTGCTTATCTCTGCTACAGTGACCTGAGTGGTTACTGCTTTGATGGTCCCAGCTGTACTGCTAGATAGCAGCTCATACACAGCTTATAGTATACCACAGTTACACTTGCGTTCCAAATGGAACCCTATTCCCCATATGGAATAGGTAGCCATGGGACGCACACACAGTGCTCTCTGATACAGTGCTGAATGAGCAGTTCATATGGTGTGTGGACCTCTTTGTACATAGTACAGTTATGTTTGGGATGTTCTTTATGTACAGTATAACATTGTTGTTTCTTTGAAATGTAATTGTCAATCATACCAGTTCACTTCCTACTGTAATGTTACAAACACTTGCTTGTTTGCTACTATACATGGCTTGGCTTGTGAGGTCTGTGTTGATCGCTGTTGTACATTTTGTTTTGAATGTAACTGTCGAGCTCGACATCACATGAAAGCGGTTGAAAATATTCAACTATTACAGCTGCTGTGATGGGGTTTACAAGCTGTCAGAGGAAGAAATGGCATGATGCAACTTTGATCTCTCTATTGCATTAATCTATCAAATGGATTTCTCTTGTCAGGCTGTTGACCTCCCTGAGGCACTGTTGAACATTTCTGATACTTTGTCTGACAACTACACTGACTGAACTATTAGCCCAGTAGGCAGCATCCATGGGGGAGGATCTCTGTTACAACACAACATGTATCACAGGCCAGTGCCATATAGCGGAGTCTCCTCCTCTGGCTACTATCAGCAACTATATCCCAAATATCGAGAACCCTCTTGCAGTACATTTTTTCGTGGCTGGGGGAGGATTCTAAACAGAATGTTGCACTGTATTAAAGTATCACTTTGATATTTCATGCGTTCATATGTGTTATTATGTGTAATTTCAGACATGTGTTTCATTTGTATATCTTACTCTTGTTGGGAGTTATTATGTCAGCATTGTGAACGGTACTTATTACAGTATTATCAATATATTTTTTAACAGGATTCATTAGTAAAACAATCCAAGGTATTTACAAAGTCAGTATTATTTTACACTCAACCACTATCTCTGATCTACATTATCAGATGTTTTGTGGAGTTAGTTTGCCTTTTAAAGTGTAACTATATTGTTCGTTGTTTTCAAGGTACAGCTCAATATTGTGTTAATGTTATGAATAAATGTTACCTTTTATTGGAGCTACCTTTTTAATTCACCATCAGTTTGGCAGGAATAGTGTACCCTGTAGTATTTATTATGGCTTCACACAAATAATCTAACAATGTTTCAGTGTAGATAAAGTTTAAACATCAATTCATAACGAATACATCGAAAGCAAACCTGCAGACCTTAGCAGAGAAACAGCACCTTTAGCTAAATAATGTTGGGGAATCACTAAAACATCACAGGCAAGTTAGCTCTGGGAGCAGCACGGTCTGGTCTCTACCTCATTGTAATTCCTGACCTTCAGTTGAGTCCTCACCAGACAGAGGAGAGGAGAGGAGAGAAGAGGGAGAGAAGAGGGAGCAGTGAGCTAAGCGCCTCGTGTCAGATTAAGAATATTTGTGTTTGGACTGGACCTTTGTTGTCTGTCTGTGAAAGGAGAGTAGAGGACAGTCTGTGCGTATTAAACTCCAATCTATCTGCATGGGCCTGGCCAGAGTCTGGCTGTCCACATCTCTGTAGACCCGTCTGAAAAGGAGTGACTCATAGGCCATGTACTTTATCTGTAAGTAAGTGTAGGTTCCAAATGGCACCTTAGTCCCTTCATAGTGCACTACTTTTGACGAGAGCCTAATGTGCCCTGGTCAAAAGTAGGGCACTATAAAGGGAATACGGTGCAAATCACAGACAGGGGCTTGGCTGTCCGGAAGCAGTTTGTCTTAGAATCATCTGACCATAACAAAGGTTTCCATCCTATTTCAAGGAAAATATAAGAATAGACCTGTAAGAGCAGTCCTGCATGGTTGTAAAGCGATCAAGTCGCAGCCCAATACTTCAATTGCCTTGGTGACGAATGCATTAGGAGATAGAAGTGAAGTTGACAGATATGAGCAGAATAGGCAATGAGATACAAAATGATATTGACAGCATGAAGAGATTGAAAGAGAAGAGGGAGACAGAGAGACTGACAGAGGGGAGGAGGCGGTGAGGGAGTATAGAGGAATTCATGCTGAGATTGATTATCACGTTGGGCACCAACACGGTGGCTCCCGACGGATCTGCAGCTCATGTAAATAAATCCAGATTTTCTTCATTCACTCATCTCACTTCTTCTCAAAAGCATATCACCTCACTCGAAGAGAGAGGCAGGAGGGAGGGGGGGTCTGATAGAGAGAGATAGCCAATAGACAACTTGAGTGCACTAGCTAGATTCTTCAACGATCACCCCTAGAGAAGGAGTGTGTGTGTGTCTTTAGCGGCCTGAGCAGCCGTGCAGTGATTAGTGTCGGTGTGAGTGGCAGGTGGTAGGAGAGCAGTAAGGGGATTGTGAGAAGCTGCTCTCCACTGAGACTTTGTTTCACTCCACTACATGACTGTTACTTGCCAAAGGATACCGATACTACCGTTACCCTTGTTTACACTGAGCTGCACAGAGGTCAGAACGCAATCATGGTTACATTAACACACCGTGGAGCCGGCATGAGATATGGTTCGGAAAACGTACCTCAATGCAGGGAGGGATATGGCACTGTACTCCAAATTTGACCTTTATCCACACTGCTCCATTGAGAAGATTGAAATACTGCTTGTTTTCCTGGAAAACGGCCCTTTTCGGCCTCATGCTAGCTAGCAGTAGCCACAGGAGCCATTATGGAATGGCACATTGCATTGAACAACAAAAGAGTTGATTGGCTGACACTGCCATTCCAAAATTGCTGCGGTGGCTACTGCTAGCTAGAATGAGGAAGTAAAGGGCAGTTTTCTGGGAAAATATTCAGTATTTCAATCTTCTCGATGTATCAGTGTGTACAAAGGTCAACTTTTGAGTACAGTGGCATATCCCATCCCTGCATTGAGGTACGTATTCCGACCCATATCTCGTGATGGCTCCACAGTGTCTTAATGTAACCATGATTGCGTTCTGACCCCAGCACAGTTCACTGTAAACAAGATTGTCACTGTCTTGCCTGCCTGCTAGGGTTCTCGTGCTGCTTTCCTTTATCAAGCACATCATCTCCCATTATCATACAATATTGTGCGATCACACAGTGTAAGTGGATCTTCTTATGTTCGTACCAGTGTCCGCCCTTCCTTCCTCTCTCTCGTCTTGATGTGCATAAGATGGGACTTGATCCGAGGGTCGTTAGACGATATTTCTCTCTTCAGATGTTCTGCTCTGATTGTCATAAGGGTTTCCCCTGTTGTGGTTCACTCAAACGATGTACATACTGTACATTTAAATTCAACAACCACCAATAAAGGCTCCTTTTGTTGAGACAAACTGTGTCTGTCATTCAACTATTGACCTTATCTTACTCAGGATTTATTCATATGATATGTATGTTGTTTTTCATCAATAGTCCTACTTCCTTTCTCACTGTTACTGAAATTACCTGTCTGCTTCTGCTCAGGTAAAGAAATATCTAACAACATGCCAGTAGTAGTACATCTGCATGTGGTGGTGGTTTTACAGACCTAACCGTCTGTATACTTCACCCCTCCTCAGTGGGAAGGGAAGGGGAAGTCACACCGTGCAGATTTCTAAGAAGGTCCATCTCACGTCCATCTGTCTTAAGGGCAGGCATAGGGAACCTATACACCTATATACTATAGACACTAGATTTCCCTCTCTCACACAAACGCCAAGAGACAGATTAAGAAAACTCTTGCTCTCAAATACACATGGTACCAACAACAACAAAAAGCAGATACATGGATGTAGGCTGCTCTATGGCTGTGTTTACACGTGCTGCCCAATGTATTTGTATTTATTTTATACAATAAAGTGCATTCGGAAAGTATTCAGACCCCTTGACGTTTTCCACGTTTTGTTACGTTACAGCCCTATTCTAAAATTGATTAAAAAAAAGGTCCCCAAGAACACAGTGGCCTCCGTCATTCTTAAATGGAAGAAGTTTCGCACCACCAAGACTCTTCCTAGAGCTGGCCGCCCGGCCAAACTGAGCAATCGGGAGTGAAGGGCCTTGGTCAGGGAGCAATCAGGAGAGAAGGGCCTTGGTCAGGGAGGTCACCAAGAACCCGATGGTTACTCTGACAGAGCTTCAGAGTTCCTCTGTGGAGATGGAGAACCTTCCAGAAGGACAACCATCTTTTTAGCACTCCACCAATCAGGCCTTTATGGTAGAGTGGCCAGAGAGAAGCCATTCCTCAGTAAAAGGCACATGACAGCCCGCTTGGAGTTTGCCAAAAGACACCTAAAGGACACAGACTATGAGAAACAAGATTCTCCGGTCTGATGAAACCAAGATTGAACTCTTTGGTCTGAATGCCAAGCGTCACATCTGGAGGAAACCTGGCACCATCTCTATGGTGAAGCATGGTGGTGGCAGCATCATGCTCTGGGGATGTTTTTCAGTGGCAGGGACTGGGAGACAAGTCAGGGTCGACGGAAAGATGAAAAGAGCAAAGTACAGAGAGATCCTTGATGAACACCTGCTCCTGAGCGCTCAGGACCTCAGACATGGGGGAGGGTTCACCTTCCAACAGGACAACGACCCTAAGCACACAGCCACGACAATGCAGGAATGGCTTCGGGACAAGTCTCTGAATGTCCTTGAGTTGCCCAGCCAGAGCCCAGACTTGAACTTGGTGAACATCTCTGGAGAGACTTGAAAATAGTTGTGCAGCGCCGCTCCCCATCCAGCCTGACAGAGCTTGAGAGGATCTGCAAAGAAGGGGATGAGCTCCCCAAATGCAGGTGTGCCAAGCTTGTAGCGTCATACCCAAGAAGACTCAAGGCTGTAATCGCTGCCAAAGGTGAAAGGTGGTTCAACAAAGTACTGACTAAAGTGTCTGAATACTTATGTAAATGTGATATTCTTACTTTTTTATTTTTAATACATTTGCAAAAATCTAAAAACCTGTTTTTACTTTGTCATTATGGGGTATTGTGTGTAGATTGATGAAGAGGGGAAAAAACGATTTAATACATTTTATAATAAGGCTGTAACGTAACAAAATGTGGAAAAAGTCAAAGGGTCTGAATACTTTTTAAATGCACTGTAATTGGGAAAAATACCAGAATTGGGCTGCCTGTGCAAATGCAGCCTACATGTTTTAAAATGTTATTGTTAACTATGGTCCATAAAATAAGGCTGGATGCAAGGTACAGGTACTGTAACATCCAAAATAAAGGAAACACCAACATAAACGTCATAATAGGGCGTTGGGCCAAAACTGCAAGAACAGCTTTAATGCACCTTGGCATAGATTCTACAAGTGTCTGGAACTATATTGGAGGGGTGTGTCACCATTCTTCTGTGAGAAAATCCATAATTTGGTGTTTTGTTGAACGCTGTCCAGAATCTCCCATAAGTATTCCATTGGGTTTAGATCTGATGACTGAGACCCAGACACACAGACACACACCCTTTAAACCCCCTCCTTTGAGACCCCTCTTTCAAAGTCAGTGAGATCTCTTCTTCTAGTCATGGTATACAAAATAATGCACAACTTGGCGTTTTAATTCATGATCCTAAGTATTATGCAATGTTTTTTGCTTAATTAACTCATGAACCACACCTGTGTGGAAGCACCCGCTTTCAATATACTTTGTATCCCTCATTTACTCAAGTGTTTCCTTTATTTTGCCAGTTACCTGCAGCTCCCACAGTGGATCTAGTTCAGGTAATTGGTAGCCTAATTGCCAACACTTATTTGACATTCAACCTGGATTTCTACTGTCACTCATGTGGACTTAAGTTACAGTGGCAAGAAAAAGTATGTAAACCCTTTGGAAATACCTTGATTTCTGCAAAAACTGGTCATAAAATTTTATCTGATCTTCATCTAGGTCACAACAATAGACAAACACAGTCTACTTAAACTAATAACACACAATTATACATTTTCATGTCTTTATTGAACACACCGTGTAAACATTCACAGTGCAGGGTGGGGAAAGTATGTGAACCCTTGGATTTAACAACTGGTTGACCCTCCTTTGGCATCAATAACCTCAACCAAACGTTTTCTGTAGTTGCGGATCAGACCTGCACAACAGTCAGGAGGAATTTTGGCCAATTCCTCTTCACAAAACTGTTTCAGTTCAGCAATATTCTTAGGATGTTTGGTGTGAACTGCTCTCTTGAGGTCATGCCACAGCATCTCAATTGGGTTGAGGTCAGGACTGGGCCACTCCAGAAGGCATATTTTCTTCTGTTGAAGCTATTCTGTTGTTGATTTACTTCTGTGTTTAGTGTCGTTATCCTGTTGTATCACCCATCTTCTGTTGAGCTTCAATTGGCCTAACATTCTCCTTCAAAATGTCTTGATAAACTTGGGAATTCATTTGTCCGTTGATGATAGCTGTAAGGCGTCTGTGTGTAGCTGACACTACCCCCCCTTGACGCGCGGCTCCAGCAACGTGCAGACACCGACCTCGGGGATGACCCGGAGGACGAGGCACAGGACGATCCGAATGGAGACGGTGGAACTCCCGCAGCAACGAAGGGTCCAAGACGTCCTCCACCGGCACCCAGCATCTCTCCTCCGGACCGTACCCCTCCCACTCTACGAGGTACTGAAGGCCCCTCGCCCGACGCCTCGAGTCCAGGATGGCTCGAACAGCATACGCCGGGGCCCCCTCGATGTCCAGAGGGGGCGGAGGAACCTCCCGCACCTCAGACTCCTGGAGTGGACCAGCCACCACCGGCCTGAGGTGGTGGCTGACAGGTGCGACCACGGCCGTTGTGGAATGGGTAGGGGTTGTAACTTCCCTCTGGGCCGGTGCCTGGGAGCCTTGCACTGGGCGCACACCGAGCAGGAGGAAACATAAACCCTCACGTCCTTGGCCAAGGTGGACCACCAGTACTTCCCATTAAGGCAACGCACCGTCCGACCGATGCTAGGATGACCAGAGGAGGGTGACGTGTGGGCCCAATAGATCAAACGGTCGCGGACAGCAGACGGAACATACAGGCGCCCAGCTGGACACTGGGGGGAAGTGGGCTCTGTGCGTAACGCCCGCTCAATGTCCGCGTCCAGCTCCCACTCCACCGGTGCCACCAGGCAAGAGGCCAGAAGTATGGGAGTGGGATCCATGGACCGCTCCTCTGTGTCATACATCCGGGACAGTGCGTCTGCCTTAGCATTCTGGGAACCTGGTCTGCAGGACAGAGTGAAAACAAAATGGGTAAAGAACATGGCCCACCTTGCCTGGCGAGGGTTCAGTCTCCAGATTGCGGGGGTCAGTCCATATGACAGAAGGGTGTTTAGCCACCTCAAGCCAATGTCTCCACGCCTTCAGAGCCTTGACAACAGCCAACAGCTCCCGATCCCCCACATCATAGTTTCGCTCCGCCGGGCTGAGCTTCTTCGAAAAGAAAGCACAGGGGCGGAGCTTTGGTGGCGTGCCCGAGCGCTGAGAGAGCACGGCTCCTATCCCAGCCCCGGACGCGTCCACCTCCACTATGAACGCCAAAGAGGGATCTGGATGAGCCAGCATGGGAGCCGAGGTAAACAGAGCCTTCAGGTGACCAAAAGCCCAGTCCGCCTCAGCCGACCACTGCAATCGCACCGGTCCCCCCTTCAGCAGTGAGGTAATGGGAGTCGCTACCTGACCAAAACCCCGGATAAATCTCCGGTAGTAGTTGGCAAACCCTAGAAACCACTGCACTTCCTTTACCGTGGTGGGAGTCGGCCAATTACACACGGATGAAATGCGGTCACTCTCCATCTCCACCCCTGAAGTGGAAATGCGGTACCCTAGGAAGGAGACGGACTGTTGGAAGAACAGACATTTCTCAGCCTTGACATACAGGTAATGCTCCAACAGTCGACCAAGCACCCTGCGCACCAGGGACACATGCTCAGCGTGTGTAGCGGAGTATATCAGAATGTCGTCGCTATACACCACTACACCCTGCCCATGCAGGTCCTGGAAAATCTCGTCAACAAAGGCCTGGAAGACTGATGGAGCATTCATCAACCTGTACGGCATGACGAGGTACTCATAGTGCCCTGAGGTGGTACTAAATGCCGTCTTCCACTTGTCCCCCTCCCGGATACGCACCAGCTTGTAAGCGCTCCTGAGATCCAATTTTGTGAAGAAGCGCGCCCCGTGCATTGACTCGATCGCAAAGGCGATGAGAGGCAGCGGGTAGCTGTACGTCACAGTGATCTGATTGATACCCCGATAGTCAATACACGGGCGTAGACCTCCATCCTTCTTCTTCACAAAAAAATAAACTCGAGGAGGCAGGTGAAGTGGAGGGCCGAATGTGTCCCTGCCCCAGGGATTTGGAGACATATGTTTCCATAGCCGCCGTCTCCTCCTGTGACAGAGGATACACGTGACTCCTGGGAAGTGCTGCGTCTACCAGGAGATTTATCGCACAATCCCCTCGTCGATGAGGTGTTAATTGAGTCGCCTTCTTCTTACAGAAGGCGAGAGCCATATCGGCATATTCTGAGGGGATGCGCACGGTGGAGACCTGGTCTGGACTTTCCACCGTAGTCGCACCGATGGAAACTCCTACACACCTCTCTGAGCATTCTCGTGACCACCCCTTGAGAGCCCTCTGTTGCCACGAAATAGTGGGGTCATGACAGGCCAACCAGGGTAGGCCCAGCACCAAAGGGAAACGCAGGAGAATCAATAAGGAAGACACTGATTCTATCTCTGTGATGCGGTGGCCTCCCTAATCAGCCCTGACCCTAATGGTTGACTATCTAGGGCATGCACAGGGAAGGGCATATCCACAGGAACAAGGGGGATCCCTAAACTTTGAGCAAATGAATGGTCAATAAAATTCCCAGCTGCGCCTGAATCTACGAGCGCCTTATGCTGGGAATGCGGGGAAAACTCAGGAAATTTTATCAACACATACATGTGAGCAACAGAGGGCTCTGGGTGAGCCTGGTGCCGACTCACCTGGGGTGACACGATAGTGCCCTGCCTGCTGCCTGGCCTCCATGAGGAAAACCCCCAGCACCGACCAGCAGTGTGCCCTCTGCGGCCACAGATGGTTCAGGGAATGGCCCCTCCTCCGGTCGCCCTAAGCGCCCCAAGGAGTGCCAGCCTACTTTCTGATACAAAATGCAGTGATTTTTCCAGTTTCATGTTTTTAATGTCACATGCACAAGTACAGTGAAATGCCTTTCTTGCAAACTAAAAAACCCTACAATGTAATAATCAATAGCAATAACAATGTGTACTGAACCTATTGCCTTAGCTATATACAGTGTATACAAACCCAGAGCCAAATGAAATTAATTTGGATGATTGCCTTTGCTTTCATGAGTGCTTCCTGTCAGTGGTTTTATTTACTGGTTTAATAAAACATGTATTTCACACAGTTATAAACTTTTCCCAGAGGAAGTTTGAAGTGAATAATTCCCGGACAAGTCAAAATGAAGGAACGGACTTAAGCTTATAGAGCCATTTTTTGTTTACAAGCAAACATCCCGTTTGAGTGATGCGTGTGCAGGCTCGGGACAAAAAGCCCTCTAGCACATAGCTATGCACTGATGTCAGGACCTTTACAAACCTAGCAGTGAGTGATGCGTGTGCAGGCTCGGGACAAAAAGCCCTCTAGCACATAGCTATGCACTGATGTCAGGACCTTTACAAACCTAGCAGTGAGTGATGCGTGTGCAGGCTCGGGACAAAAAGCCCTCTAGCACATAGCTATGCACTGATGTCAGGACCTTTACAAACCTAGCAGTGAGTGATGCGTGTGCAGGCTCGGGACAAAAAGCCCTCTAGCACATAGCTATGCACTGATGTCAGGACCTTTACAAACCTAGCAGTGAGTGAGTGATGACCAATACTGATGGCTATAGCTATGCTCAATAAGTATATTATTTATCTGGCTTTAAATAGCTCTATTTGAGATATTTTACCTTGCATCGCTGGCTTGCTAACTTGCTAGGTAATCAATCTTCCGAAGACAGCTGTGATGTTATAGACAATAACCATCTGATTACGGTATGTGTTTGCTAACTTGCAAAGTGGATCTGGAGGGAAATGGGCACTCATGTCTCAAGCACACTTCCAAACTTGTTTCACTGACTTTGGAGTAGGCCACATCGTCCCTTCTCTCATCCTTTCAGAGCATTCCGACCTGTACACGGATGAAAAACAGACCTGCAGGACACAGGGAAACACTGGCCATTTAAATGCAAAACTCCGCCCCAGTAACAGGTAAAACCTGGTAATAATTACAATTAAGTGAGGCATGTCACATAAACAAACCGGTTTCTGATTCAGAACTGTGCATGCAACTTCATGAAGCGGCCAGGAAATGGGTCAATAGTTTTGTAAAATTCATGTTGATGAAAAAAGAGAATGTTAACATCTGTTTTTTCCTTAAATGTATTCCCCAAATCATTGTAATTAGGCATTCATTATTTTGGTAAGCGGCATCAAATATTCGTAAAAATAAAGTCTCGAATAGCATCTGGCAGCCGTGATTGACATATTGTCATAAAAACGGGCAAACTGAAGAACATATAATTAATTGAGGTGTTGGACACAACGTAATCCCCCATGTTTTCTTCAGTGGACAGACTGAAGAAAAACAGCAGCAACAATGACAAGGGCTGTCACTATTCATTCAACAGATGGCTACGACTACAGTACCACGTCCATCACAAAATAAACAACCAAGATAAATGGCACCAATTTGTAAGGAGATTATTGTATTTCCATCTTGTATTTGATTAAGGGACAGTGCCGGTTGGTAGGTTGGTCCGCGTTTAGAGTAGCATATAGCATCTTCTCATTATATTCTTATGGAAAGGAAACCATCCTTGTGGCTGTTACCACATCATGTGAGCTCATTACGAAGGACAGACAGGGGCTCTCATTCAGTTTCATGTATTGTGAAAAGGCAGTAGCCAAGGAAAGGGCAAAACC
The DNA here is from genome assembly GCF_029448725.1 of Salvelinus fontinalis. Taxonomy (NCBI): domain Eukaryota; kingdom Metazoa; phylum Chordata; class Actinopteri; order Salmoniformes; family Salmonidae; genus Salvelinus; species Salvelinus fontinalis. The sequence continues at coordinate 28,782,723 of NC_074692.1, read as the reverse complement.
TTGCTCTGTGGCCAGCCGGTATTTAGAAAGCCACACAGTAGGGTCAGTCTCAACGGGAGCTCCCTTCTTGTGACATTCAATTGAACTATGGAGAGGGTGAGAGAGAGTGAGAGAGAGAGAGAGAGAGAGAGTCCATTGCTTTGGCAATGCAAACACAGTTTATTAGGTACACCACCCCTTTCATGAAAATGGATTGCTCCTACAGACACTGAGTGACGTGGCTTGTTATATAAAGCAGGCAGACAGGCATCGAGGCATTCAGTTACTGCTTGATTGAACTTTAGAATGAGCTGGGTCCATTATCTCAAAAACGTCTGCCCTCCTGGGCTTTTCACGCACGACAATGTCTAGAGTTTACCGAGAATGGTGCGACAAACAAAAAACATCCACTCAGCAGCAGTCCTGTGGGCGAAATGAGAGAGGTCAAAGGAGAATGGCAAGAATCGTGAAAGCTAACAGACGGGCCACAAACAGATAAATAATGGTGACCTACAACAGTGGTGTGCAGAACGGCATCTCGCGATGCACAACTCTTCAAGCCTTGTCATGGATGGGTTATTTCAGCAGACGACTACACCAGGTTCCACTCCTATCACCTAAAAACAAGAAGACACGAGATAGAGTATTTTTTTAAACTTTCACTTACTGTACTTAGCTAGCGAATGCAGCTAATAGAGAGGGATGCAGCTAATAGAGAGGGATGCTATGTTAGATATCTGGCTATGGCTATCCAACACTGGAACTCTTCCAAGTCAAGGTAAGATTTTGGTTTTATTAATTTATTACCACCGGGGCCCACCGGTGTAACTGATAAACTGCTTGCTGGTAACTGTACATTGTACTGCATGATTGTAGCAGGTTTACTAGTGCGTTAGTTCAAAAAGCTATGTTAACTATGACGTTAATATGGTGACAACAATGTAGGCTGTGTTTAGCGGTTAGCAGTTATGATATGAAGGTTTGGCTTGGAAAGGTTTTTTTGACTGGTCACAGACAGCTGATATGTTGTGCACTGAAATCCACAATGAAGGGAGAAGGTGGGAGTAGGAGAGCGTGTAGATGTGAGAAGGAATTCTACAACAAACAAAATGAGCATGCTGTTTGTATGTGGCTGCTATGAAAGTGAACTGTGTTTACATGTGTGATCAGGGGTGTATTCATTCTGTTGAAAAACGTTTCTTAAACTGAAGCAAACGGAACGAAACGGAGATAAACATCTGAATTTGTACAATAGAAACTGGTTTGCAACGGTTGGACTAATGAGTACACCCTAGATCAACTAGATGCAGGCAAGAGTGTGCAAGGAAGAATTGAATGTGTCAATGTCTGTCACCTTGATTACCCAAATTTCTCTCGACATGTGCACCTACTTCATAAACTTTAATTTGTAAGCTAGGTTGGAGCAACCTCATGATGGGAATAGGACAAATTTGAGTATCATGTATAAGCCTAAATCTTTTGATGTTACATTGAGCTGGGTGAATGGAATATGAATGACAGTCATCCAATATGTTGTAATAGAAATAAGGCCATGCTCATGAAAAAATGATCATCCTCCCTCATCCTAAATGGCACCGACCGCCACTGCTGCGCAGTCCGCAGACCTCACCCCAGTAGAGCATCTTTGGAATGTGATGGAACGGGCAGTTCTTAGAATGATTGTACCGCTGTCCAATCTTCAGCAACTGCGTGATACCATCGCGTCAGCATGGACCAACATCCCTGTGGAATGTTTCCGACACCTTATAGAATGCCCCGGAAATTCAGGCTGTTCTGGAGGCAAAGGTGGGTCCGACCAGGTACTAGATGGTTCTAACTAATAAACTGGCGGTGAGTGTATGTTTCCCATGCCAATAAAGCCCCTTTGAATTGAATTGAATTGAGAGAGAGAGAGAGAGAGAGAGAGAGAGAGAGAGAGAGAAAGACAGAGAGAGAGAGAGAGCGAGAGAGAGAGAAAGAGAACAAGAGAGCAAGAGTACAAGAGAGCAAGAGAGAGAGAGATACAACCAATATTTATCTGTTTATTTGTCTTCTCCTACTATTTGTATTACAACTATTTGCACATTGTTAAAACACAGTACATGTCTGATAATATAACATTTTAAATATATTTTTTTTCACTTGCTTTGGCAATGTAAACATGTTCCCCACGCCAGAAAATAGCCATTTAATTGAGAGAGGAGAGAGAGGAGAGAGGAGAGGGGAGAGGAGAGAGGGGAGAGATCTTCAACTATGGGGTAGAGTGACCTCGCCAATGCTTAATATGGCAACCCCTGATATGAGTAGAGGTGTTAGAGGGGCTGCCATTATCCTGTGGAGTCGGCTCAATGTCCAATTATCATGGTGGTGGTAAGCAGGGCCCGTCTCAGGGAGCAGAGGGAGAAACAGGCTGTACCATGAGGGATCTCTCTCAGAGTCACAGGCAGGTGTTGATAATGGTGTCAGTTGTACAAGGACAATAGATTGAGCTTTGCTGCAGAGCCAGGGAGGGAGGGAGTGTGGGAGAGTTAACCATGCAGTGGCTTAACATATACGGTCTATGGGCTTAGCACATCACACCAGGCAGACAGCAGAACATTCATGGGTCCTCAGTTGGTGCCTCTGGCTTGGAAAATAAGACCAAGGGCAATGTTTTTGAATGTGGTCGCTCGTCCCATATGGATAGATAATTGGTTCAAATCTGGGCTGGTGAGACAGACAGTAAGTCAAAGTAACTACAGAGATAATAAGCATGCCATGGACAGGCCAAGATAAAGTGTCTCTCTCTGCATGGAAAGTGTTACAACATACAATTCCATAGCAAACAGGAATGCAGATAGATAATAGTAATAACAATTAACAGGACAATACAGTAAGAAATTAATAAGGACAATAATTAAATAGTGAGAAAGACACAGGTAGTAATGTTATTGCTCTGATTGGTCGTTCCACTGGCTGTCCCTACTTGTGTGTCAGGAAGCTACATATTTTGCAGCTAAAGGAGCTGATTGTGGACTACAGGCAAAGGAGGGCCAAACACGCCCCATTCACATTGACAGGGCTGTAGTGGAGCGGGTCGAGAGTTCCAAGTTCCTTGGTGTCCACATCACCAATAAACTTTCATGGTCCAAACACACCAAGCCAGTTGTGAAGAGGGCACAACAGCACATTTTCCCCCTCAGGAGACTGAAAAGATTTGGCACGGGTCCCCAGATCCGCAAAAAGTTCTACAGCTGTGCCATCGAGACCATCCTGACCGGTTGCATCACCTCCTGGTATGGCAACTGCTCAGCACCCGACCGCAAGGCGTACGGCCCAGTACATCACTGGGGCCAATCTTCCTGCCATCCAGGACCTATATACTAGCCGGTGTCGGAGGAAGGCCCAAAGAATTGTCAAAGACTCCAGTCACCCAATTCATAGACTGTTCTCTCTGATACCACATGGCAAGCGGTACCATAAGACTGCGGAATAGCTATTGGATTTTCTCCTTTTCTGTTTTTGTTTCAAAATGTGTTTTTAATTTTGGGGAAGAAAACACTGTATAGTTCTGGCAGTGTAGGAGAAAATGCAGGTTCTAAGGCCAGGCTGTGGTCCTGTGTAGCTCAGTTGGTAGAGCATGGTGCTTGCAATGCCAAGGTTGTGGGTTTGATTCCCATGAGGGACCATTATAAAAACATATGCTCTCACTGCTGTGAGTTGCTTTGAATAAGAGTGTCTACTAAAATGTAAATGTACACAGTCAGTGTTTTTCTCAGTTTTCTATCAATCACAGTGGTAAAAAGGCATTTCACTGTGGTTGTGCATGTGACATTAATACTTGAAACTAGTCTGCCACCGTGTACTGTCTGTTTAGAGCCAAATAGCATTGAAGTTTAATTACATTTTTTGTGGTGTCTTTCCAATAGGTGATATATTTTTCTTTGTGATAATTTGGTTGGGCCAGATATTGCTGTCCTGAAGCTTTGTTGGGTTGGTAGAGGTTAGTGAGCTTAGTGTCAGGACGAGCTGGCTGAGGGGACTTGTCTCTATTGTAAACTCTTGTCATTTGTGCGCTTTGTAATGATAGTACAGGGTGGGGTCACTTGTTTTAAAAAATGTCATAAAACTTGTTGGCTCTTTTTTTGGACATTAATCAGAAGAGGGCATTGGCCTAATTCTGCTTTGCATGTGATGTTTGGAGTTTTTCTCTGTACTCTGTACCCTGCATGTGAATTCCAGACCCCACACTTCACTGATATTGCAATTGGTTCTATTATTGATTCAAATATTTTGAGCTCGTTCCTAAGTGGTATGTCTAATTTAATAGATATTTTATTGGCATAGAAAGCCTTACTTGCTTTGTATCTCAGTTCATTCACGGCCAGGTTGAAGTTCCCTGTGGAGCAAATTGTCGTCCCAAATATGTGTAGGTGCAATGTAAAACTTTTCCCTGTAAATTTACAGCATTATACTGGCCCCACTGTTGCCAGCGTAATACTGTAATTGTGCTTTACAGCAGAGATTCTGTAATGTTTTACAGTAAAGAAAATAGTACTGTAAAGCAAAATTACAGTATTAAGCTGGCAACTGGTGACACGATAATGCTGTAAATTTACAGTGAAATTCTACCTGAAGTCTAAATGTAAGAAAAACAATACATTTGTACATAAAATACATTTATTAGAATTGGTAACAACTTTATAAATGAATTACCAACATAATTGACAATAGAAGTAACAAGAAGTTAACATATACTGTACAATCACCTGACCTCAACCCAATTGAGATGGTTTGGGATGGGTTGAACTGCAGAGTGAAGGAAAAGCAGCCAACAAGTGCTCAGCATATGTGGGAACTCCTTCAAGACTTTTGGAAAAACATTCCAGGTGAAGCTGGTTGAGAGAATGCCAAGAGTATGCAAAGCTGTGGCTACTATGTTGAATCTAATATCTAAAATATATTTTGATTTGTTTAACTCTTTTTTGGTTACTACATGTTTTCATATGTATTATGTCATAGTGTTGATGTCTTCACTATTATTTTACAATGTAGAAAATATAATTAATAAAGAAAAACCCTTGAATGAGTAGGTGTGTCCAAACTTTTGACAGGTACTGTATGTAACCAAATAAGAGAATCATTACAACACTAATGTAAAAAATATATTGTGTGCCTGTGCATGTTGACTGTGGGGAGAGAGAGAGACAAAGAGAGACAAAGGGTGACGTAGTTCAAATTGGGATTGGGTACAATCGTAGATCTTCCGATTGAGAGCTCCGAACTCCAACATGCAGGACTAAGTGTTAGTGTGTTAATGGAGGGCGAGAGTTCCAGAATTAAAAAATGCAGCAGCAGTCAACTTCATCACTGCCCCTTCTGCACATATAAGGCTGAACAATATAAGCTCAACAACCACATCAAAGGTCACGCTTCAGTGAGGCACAGAGGTACTATTTCATTCTTGTTTATTGAATATATTTGAAGTTCACATTTTTTGATTTGCCCTATTTTTTCAGTTACATCAGTGTATTTAATTAAATGTTATAACTTGTTACTTTACTGCTATTCCTCTCTTTCAGAGTTCACAATCATAAAGTGGGGCTTCAGTTGTAGAAATGCCACACAGTTTCATTGTTGCTATTGCACAGCAACAACCCCTCAAGAGCACCCAGTGGCCCTTAAGCTCTCTTGGGTAGGGGGCAGTATTTTCACCTCCGGATGAAAAGCGTGCCCAAAGTAAACTGCCTGTTACTCAGGCCCAGAAGCTAGGATATGCATATAATTGGTAGATTTGGATAGAAAACACTCTAAAGTTTCTAAAACTGTTAGAATAATGTCTGTATAACAGAACTGATATGGCAGGCGAAACCCCGAGGACAAACCATCCAGGGGAGAAAAAGAATTCATGTCATAGGATTTTTCAATTGATTTCTATGGGATACCCTATTTATGAGGGTAGGAACCTGGTTGCAGTTCCTATGGCTTCCACTAGATGTCAACAGTCTTTAGAAATTGTTCAATGTTTTTCTTTTGAGAAATGAAGAAGTAGTGCTATTCAAGTGTTACTCCAGGTGGACTCTACTGTTTTGGTGCATGTGTCACGCCCTGACCATAGAGAGCTGTTTATTCTCTATGGTGGTTGGGGCGTGACAATTACTAGGGTGGGTTATATAGGTGTTTAATCATCTATGTTGGCCTGGTATGTTTCCCAATCAGAGGCAGCTGTTTATCGTTGTCTCTGATTGGGGATCATATTTAGGCAGCAATATTCCCCTTTGTGCTTTGTGGGATCTTGTATTTGTGTAGCTGCCTGTGAGCAGCCCAGAACGTCACGTTTCGTTAGTGCTTGTTTTTGTTTTTTTGGTGAGTTTCGATTTATTAAAATATGTGGAACTCTACGCACGCTGCGCCTTGGTCTATTCCATATGATGATTGTGACAGAAGATCCCACCACAAACGGACCAAGCAGCGTGGCCAGGAGGAGCAGGGATCCTGGGCCCGGGAGAAAAGTGAGTGGAGGGCATCATGGACACGGGACAAGGTTATGGCAGGGGACAAGACCCTGCCATGGAAGCAGACGGAAGCAGCTAAGGAGGGATAGCAACGAAGTCGGGGAGGAAGGCCACAGAAACCCCAATAATTTTTTTTGGGGGGGGGGGGGGGGGGCACATGGAGCAGTCGGCGGAGCCGAGGGGTGAACCAGAGCCAGTCTGGGAGAAGAATGAGTATTTGGAGGAGAGAGAAATGGGAGAGTTGTTGAGTTGGTGGAGGATGCATGCAATGAAGGAACGTGTTGTCAGTTTGGTGCAACCTGAGTCAGCTCCCCGTACTCGTCCTGAGAAGTGTGTTAAAGTTCCGGAACAATTGATGCCGGCTGAACACACCAGGTCTCCAGTGCACGTTCACAACCCAGTACGTCCTGTAACTGCTCCTCGCACTTGCTGTGTGAAGTGTGTTAAAGTTCCGGTACCATTGATGCCGGCTATACGCACCAGGTCTCCAGTACGTCTCCACAGTCCAGTACGTCCTGTGCCTCCTCCCCGCACTCGCCCTGAGGTGCGTGTCATCAGCCCGGTGCCACCTGTACCGGTCCCACGCATCAGGCCTCCAGTGCGCCTCCACAGTCCAGTACGTCCTGTGCCTGCTCCTCGCGCTCGTCCTGAGGTGCGTGTCACCAGCCCGGTACCACTAGATTTATTAAAATATGTGGAACTCTATGCGCGCTGCGCCTTGGTCCATTCCTTATGGCGATCGTGACAGCGTGTGATCTGGAAAGCGCTTCACGTTGTTTTTATCCCGTAGAATAAACTGTTTCAAATGTCTTAAATTTGATCGATTATTTACATTTTAGGGTACCTGAGGTTGAATTAGGAATGTTGTTTTGACCAAGTTTACAGGTAACTTATTAGATACTTTGTAGGCATGTTGGGCGAGTTGAAACCGGTGTATTTCTGAATCAAACACGCCAAATAAATGGACATAAAGAAGGACATTATCGAACAAAAGGACCATTTGTGATGTTTCTGGGACATTTTGGAGTGCAAACAGAAGATCTTCAAAGGTAAGGCATTAATTATATCGCTATTTCTGACGTTTGTGGCGCACCTGCCTGTCCTCAGATAATTTCATGGTGTGCTTTCGCCGTAAAGCCTTTTTGAAATCTGAAAAATCAGAAATAAACCGGTTCCAACTCGCCCAACATGACTACAAAGTATCTAATAAGTTACCTGTAAACTTGGTCCAAACATTTCAAACAATGTTCCTAATCCAACCTAAGGTATCCTAAAACGTAAATAATCGATCAAATTTAAGACGGAATATACTGTGTTCAATACCGGATAAAACAACATGAAGCGCGTTCCAGTTCACGCGCACCAAACAGAGTCCACTTGGCTTGAAAGAACAGCCGTACTTCTTCATTTCTCAAAAGAAAAACATCAACCAATTTCTAAAGACTGTTGACATCTAGTGGAAGCCATAGGAACTACAACCAGGTTCCTACCCTCATAAATAGGGTATCCCATAGAAATCAATTGAAAAATTCTATGACATTAATTTTTTTTCTCCCCTGGATGGTTTGTCCTCGGGGTTTCGCCTGCCATATCAGTTCTGTTATAGGTTCCTATTAAATAAGGAACCTATTTAAGGTTCCTATTAAATAAGGCTTTCAATAGAAAGCCAATGGGAAATAATATGACCTCATTTTCCCCCCTCCCTGGATGGTTTGTCCTCTGGGTTTCACCTGCCAAATCAGTTCTGTTATACCCACAGACATTATTTTAACAGTTTTCAAAACTTTAGTGTTTTCTATCCAAATCTATCAATTATATGCATATCCTAGCTTCTGGGCCTGAGTAACAGGCAGTTTACTTTGGGCACGCTTTTCATCCGGACGTGAAAATACTGCCACCTATCCCTAAGGTAGTCCAGTTGCGAACAAGTTCTAATTTACAACTGCAACTTGGCCAAGATAAAGCAAAGCAGTGCAACAAAAAACAACACAGAGTTACACATGGAATTAACAAACATACAGTCAATAATACAGTAGAAAAAGTCTATATACAGTGTGTACAAATGAGGTACGATAAGGGAGGTAAGGCAATAAATAGGCCATGGTGGCGAGGTAATTACAATTTAGCAATTAAACACTGGAATGGTAGATGTGCAGAAGATGAATGTGCAAGTAGAAATGCTGGGGTGCAAAGAAGCAAGATAAATAAATAGATACAGTATGGGATGAGGTAGTTGGATGGGCTATTTACAGAAGGGCTATGTACAGGTGCAGTGATCTGTGAGCTGCTCTGACAGCTGGTGCTAAAATCTAGTGAGGGGGATATGTGTCTCCAGCTATAGTGATTTTTGCAGTTTCTTCCAGTCATTGGCAGCAGGGAACTGGAAGGAAAGCGGCCAAAGGAGGAATTGGCTTTGGAGGTGACCAGTGAGATATACCTGCTGGAGCGCGTGCTATGGGTGGGTGCTGCTATGGTGACCAGTGAGCTGAGATAAGGTGGGGCTTTACCTAGCACTTGTAGATAACCTGGCCCAGTGGGTTTGGCGACGACTATGAAGCGAGGGCCAGCCAACGAGAGCATACAGGTCGCAGTGGTGCGTGGTATATTGGGCTTTGGTCACAAAATGGATGGCACTGTGATAGACTGCATCCAGTTTGCTGAGTAGAGTGTTGGAGGCTATTTTGTAAATGACATCGCCGAAGTCAAGGATCGGTAGGATGGTCAGTTTTACGAGAGTTAGGCAGCATGAGTGAAGGATGCTTTGTTGTGAAATAGGAAGCCGATTCTAGATTTAATTTTGGATTGCAGATGCTTGATGTGAGTCTGGAAGGAGAGTTTACAGTCTAGCCAGACACCTAGGTATTTGTAGTTGTCCACATATTCTAAGTCAGAACCGTCTAGAGTAGTGATGCTGGACGGGCGGGCAGGTGTGGGTAGCGATCCGTTGAAGAGCATGCATTTAGTTTTACTTGCATTTAAGAGCAGATGGAGGCCACGGAAGGAGAGTTGTATGGCATTGAAGCTCGTCTAGAGGTTAGCTAACACAGTGTCCAAAGAAGGGCCAGAAGTATACAGAATGATGTCGTCTGCGTGGAGGTGGATCAGAGAATCACCAGCAGCAAGAGCGACATCATTGATGTATACAGAGAAGAGAGTCGGCCCGAGAATTGAACCCTGTGGCACCCCCATAGAGACTGCCAGAGGTCCGGACAATAGGCCCTCCGATTTGACACACTGAACTCTATCTGAGAAGTAGTTCGTGAACCAGGCGAGGCAGTCATTTGAGAAACCAAGGCTGAGTCTGCCGATAAGAATGTGGTGATTGACAGAGTCAATATCTAGCCTTGCCCCAGAGAATGGGGCAAGGTAAAGATGGAGAACAAACAGCTGGATTCCTCTGGGCCACCTTGTCATGCACTTTGTCCCATCTTCAGGATTCATCATCTTGGGTTGATTTGAACCTACAGCATATATGCAATACAGTTTATGAAATCAAATGAGGCATTAAACAAATACAAATTAATTTATGAAATCAATTGAGGCATTGAACAAATACAAATAAGACAGCTAGATACACCTACTTCAAAACCTAGCAAACTAATACAACATTGCTATATCCCACACAATATCAAAGATTATTTTACCAGACTCACAACATTTTCCTTTCTAGCTGTGCCATTTATGCTCTCCCATTGAGTAGAATATATCACAGTGACATCTAGATGGCTACCAATATTCGTTATTTTTTGTGTAGGCTGCTATCCTACTTGAAATACTGTATAATCCTGGGAGGGGGTAAATTTGCCACGTTAGCAGTTTCTGCCGTCGACAATGTGTCAGGCTACAGCTGACCAGTAGCACTGCACCTTATGATGGCGGGCACCTCGATACAACACGGTGCACTGGTCATCAGCTTTAGCGGCTCGCGAGTACGGCCCACAACGTGGTTTGTGTGTAAAATGCAGCCTATCAGTCCGTACTGCTAGAAACAAGCCATTTTTTCTGTAGTAATGGTGGAAACATAATGGTCACCAATCTGCGCTCAGTGTATTCTCTATGGCACTCAGAGGCTGCGATACAGCCTATAATCACAATATTCTCTGGCTGTTTTTCTAGGTCGCACAACTAGATATTTACGAGCAATTTAGAGCATAACAAACTGACTTTTGTCAATTTGAGCAAGCTAACTAGCTAGCAAACTTTAGCCAGCTATCTAGCTAGGTTAGCTAAGGAAACATGCAGTAACTGAGCCAGATGTCTATGTGTCAGTGGAGAAGCTCCAGGTGTTATCCGATTAGTACCTTGGCATCATACTTGATTCCAACCTCTCTTTTAAAAAGCAGGTGAATAGGGTAACTTAAACAACCAAATTCAACCTTGCTAATTTCCGATTCATAGGAAATTGTTTGACTACAGAGGTAGCAAAACTGTCCTTCAAATCTATGATACTCCCCCACTTAACATACTGCTTGACTAGTTGGGCCCAAGCTTGCTGTACAACATTAAAACACCTTCAAGCTGTCTTCAAACAGGCTCTCAAAGTGCTTGATAGGAAGCCCAATAGCCATCATCACTGTTACATTGTCAGAAAGCATGAGCTCTTGAGTTGGGAAAATCTTCTGCAATTGTAACGGCGGTCCTCCTCCTCTTCGACCGAAAAGGAGGAGTATTGAGGGAACCAAGGCGCAGCGAAGTTTGAACACATATTTATTTAACAAAGACACGAACTTGTATAAACTAACAAAACGGTGAAGACAGACCTATACGACGAACTTACATAAAACAATAAGAACGCACGAATAGGACAATTAGACTACACAAACCGAACAAACCGTAACAGTCCCGTATGGTGCAAACAATTACACAGACACGGAAGACAATCACCCACAACGAACACTGTGACAACGCCTACCTAAATATGACTCTTAATTAGAGGAACGCCAAACACCTGCCTCTAATTAAGAGCCATACCAGGCAACCCAAAACCAACACAGAAACAGAAAACATAGAATGCCCACCCAACCTCACGTCCTGACCAACTAACACACATAACAAACTAACATAAATAGGTCAGGAACGTGACATAACCCCCCCCATAAGGTGCGAACTCCGGGCGCACCAGCACAAAGTCTAGGGGAGGGTCTGGGTGGGCATCTGACCACGGTGGTGGCTCAGGCTCCGGGCGAGGTCCCCACCCCACCATAGTCAATCCCAACCTCCATCTACCCCTAAAAATGTCCACCCATATCCCACAAAATCCTCTTTGTAAAATCCATGACAGGGACAGCACCGGGACAGAGGGATAAATCAAGACAGAGGGATAGATAAGAATAAAGAGGTAGATCAAGATAGAGAGGGAGATCATAATAGAGGGGCAACTCCGGACTGAAAGGCAGCTCCGGACAGAGAGACAGCTCTGGACTGAGGGGCAGTTCTGGGTAAATAGCCGTTTCTGGCTGAAGGGCAGCTCATGGCTGGCTGACGGCTCTCGACGCTCATGGCAGGCTGACGGCTCTCGACGCTCATGGCAGGCTGACGGCTCTCGACGCTCATGGCTCTCTGACGGCTCTGGCTGCTCATGGCTCGCTGGCGGCTCTGGCAGATCCTGTCTGGTTGGCGGCTCTGGCAGATCCTGTCTGGTTGGCGGCTCTGGCAGATCCTGTCTGGTTGGCGGCTCTGGCAGATCCTGTCTGGTTGGCGGCTCTGGCAGATCCTGTCTGGTTGGCGGCTCTGGCAGATCCTGTCTGACGGGCGGCTCTGGCAGATCCTGTCTGACGGGCGGCTCTGGCGGATCCTGTCTGACGGGCGGCTCTAGCGGCTCCTGTCTGGCGGGCGGCTCTGTAGGCTCATGGCAGACGGGCGGCTTTGCAGGCTCATGGCAGACGGGCGGCTTTGCAGGCTCATTGCAGACGGATGGCTCAGACGGCGCTGGGGAGACGGATGGCTCAGATGGCGCTGGGGAGACGGATGGCTCAGATGGCGCTGGGGAGACGGATGGCTCAGATGGCGCTGGTGAGACGGATGGCTCTGGCCGGATAAGGCGCACTGTAGACCTGGTGCGTGGTGCCGGAACTGGAGGCACCGGGCTAAGGATACGCACCTTCATACTAGTGCGGGGAGCAGGGACAGGGCACACTGTACTCTCAAAGCCCACTCTATACCTGGTGCGAGGTACCGGCACTGGTGACACCGGGCTGAGGACAAGCACATCAGGATTAGTAGGGGGAGAAGATACAGTGTGTACAGGGCTCTGGAGACGCACAGGAGGCTTAGTGCGTGGTGCCGGAACTGGAGGCACCGAACTGGATACACGCACTACAGGGAGAGTGCGTGGAGGAGGAACTGGGCTCAGGAGACGCACTGGTAGCCTAGTGCGTAGTGTAGGCACTGTAGGTACTAGGCTGGGGCGGGGAGGTGGCGCCGGAAATACCGGACCGTGGAGGCGTACTGGCACTCTTGAGCATTGAGCCTGCCCAACCTTACCTGGTTGAATGCTCCCGGTCGCCCGACCAGTGCGGGGAGGTGGAATAACCCGCACAGGCCTATGTAGGCGAACCGGGGAAACCATGCATAAGGCAGGTGCCATGTATGCCGGCCCGAGGAGACGCACTGGAGACCAGACGTTGAGCCGGCCTCATGACACCTGGCTCAATACCCAATCTAGCCCTACCAGTGCGGGGAGGTGGAATAACCAGCACTGGACTATGCACTCGTACAGGAGATACCGTGCGCTCTACTGCGTAACACGACGCCTGCCCTGCCCGTACTTTACCTCTCTCCGGTTCCTCTCTCTGGTAGCCTCTGCTCTCCTCAGTGCCTCCAGCTGTTCCCATGGGCGGTGATTCACTTTAGCCCATGGTCCTTCTCCGTTAAATATTTGCTCCCAACTCCACAAGTCCTGTATACTTCCCCGTTGCTCCAAATTACGCTGCTTGGTTCTGGATTCCTGGTGGGTGATTCTGTAATGGCGGTCCTCCTCCTCTTCGACCGAAAAGGAGGAGTATTGAGGGAACCAAGGCGCAGCGAAGTTTGAACACATATTTATTTAACAAAGACACGAACTTGTATAAACTAACAAAACGGTGAAGACAGACCTATACGACGAACTTACATAAAACAATAAGAACGCACGAATAGGACAATTAGACTACACAAACCGAACAAACCGTAACAGTCCCGTATGGTGCAAACAATTACACAGACACGGAAGACAATCACCCACAACGAACACTGTGACAACGCCTACCTAAATATGACTCTTAATTAGAGGAACGCCAAACACCTGCCTCTAATTAAGAGCCATACCAGGCAACCCAAAACCAACACAGAAACAGAAAACATAGAATGCCCACCCAACCTCACGTCCTGACCAACTAACACACATAACAAACTAACATAAATAGGTCAGGAACGTGACAGCAATACACCGACGCATGTCTTGTATTCAAGATCCTAAATGACCTGGCACCCACTCCACCAGGTACTTTTGTTAAACAGAAAACCCAAACCGATGGCAGCAGATCCACAAGGTCTGCCATGAGAGGTGACTGTATAGTTCCCTTAAGGAAAAGCACCTTTAGTCAATCTGCTTTCTCTGTGAGAGCTTCCTTTGTCTGGAACACACTGCCATCAGACACACACAACTGCACCACCTATCACACCTTCACAAAAAACATAAAGACATGGCTAAAGGCCAATCAGATTTGTGATCATAATCCCTAGTTGTGTATTGTCGCTTTCCATGTTGTCTGTAGCTTGTGAGGTGTGGAAACACTGTTGCTATTATGCATTTTGTTTTGTTGCGCTATTTGGATATTGCTCTGTCTGCATGCTACATTTTGCTTGTCCTAGCTCACTGCTCATTATTTGTCTGTACTGTTTTAATAACCTGCCCAGGGACTGCGGTTGAAAATTAGGAGGCAGGCTAAAACCGGCACATTTACTGAAACGTTGATTAATGTGCACTGTCCCTGTAAACTCAATTCACCGCTGGCTAGCAATAAATATACCTACCTACCCAGCAGCTTCACAGCCGCTTCAAGAAGATATTTACTAAAATAATCTGAGCTTCACGTGTCTCACCCGACAACATGAGGATGGCGCCTAAACTGATATTTTCAATCTACAGTAGGCATAAACAATTACTGTAAAAAAAAAATGCAGAATGTTAGAGTCATTTTTACAGGAGGTTTCCGAAATTAGAGTTAATAACATGATTTTTCAGTACTTTACCCATAATGTAAAACACATTTATGGTATTATACTGTGCATCTTATACTGTGTGTTGAATGTGAGTGGAGTCCATATATAATATATAACCAATATATCGGTTTCCCTGACATCTGTAACGGCAGCCTTCCTCCTCTTCGTCTGAAGAGGAGGTGTAGCAGGGATCGGACCAAGACGCAGCGTAGCTCGTGTTCAACATGACTTTAATAAACAAGACGAAACTGTGAACACTTACAACTAACGTGGCAAACCGAAACAGCACTATCTGGTGCAGAGAAAACACAGAGACAGGAAACAACCACCCACAAACCCCAACACAAAACAAGCCACCTATATATGATGTAGCGGTATTAATTAGAGAAAGGTAAAGAGACAACACAAAACATCTGCCTCTGATTGAGAACCATATTAGGCCAAACATAGAAACAGACAAACTAGACACACAACATAGAATGCCCACCCAGCTCACGTCCTGACCAACACTAAAACAAGCAAAACACACAAGAACTATGGTCAGAACGTGACACATCTGGACCTTTTCTGGAATTTCATAATGTTTGTCTTTTTTAGATTGACAGTCAGTGCCCAGGTCTGACATAATCCGCAACAGTTATCTAATTGTTGCTGTAGCCTCTCTTTTGTGGAGGACAGCAGTACCGGATCGTCTGCATACAGGAGGCATTTTATTTCTGTGTCATTAAGAGAGACTGGGGGCTGTTGATTGCACAAGCGCTTTGGCCAATTCATTTAAATAGATATTAAATAGACTTTAGTTCAAGTTGTTCCCCTGTTTTACTCCACTCCCTTGCGAAAATAAATCTGTATCTTTATCTCATTTTGACTTGACATTGATTTTGTTGAGAAAAAACTCGTTCCAAGGATCAGGCAGAGTTAATTTTCCAGTTTATAAGAGTTTTTTCAGGCAATTGCAAGGAAGTTCACTCTCAGGATAAAGTCAGAGAGTAACTTGATTATTTACAAGTCACACCGTCTTTATATACTTCATCTACACAAAGAGCTGTTTACCCCTCCTAGAGGGAGGTAAGCTTACAAAAGAGATAAGGGGTAATTGGCTCCACTCCCTTAGAAGAATAGTATAAACAAGAACAGGTTCTAACCAGTTCTCACAGCCTATGTGTGTAAGAAAGAGGATTGATAAGATCTTTAGAGCCAAACAGACAAAATGAGAATTCAGCCTGGCTTGGTTGTTACTGCCCTAAATATATGGAGCCAGTAATAAATCACTCCTCTGTGCGGTATGTAAAGAGGCTACTGGACAGCTGTGGAAAATGACCAGTTGAATAGTATTATTCTCAAGCATTTACAAAGCATTAGAATGTAATAAAATAATTTTGCTTAAATAATTTGACATCATATGTTTTTCCACCCACAACCACTTTCAATTAATTTCAGTAAAAGGCCTTCATCTCAAATTGAATAAAATGTTTTGGGGAAATCTACAAAGCAGGAGAATTAGTTTTATTTATTTTTTATTTTTATTTAAATGTTTATCAGTTGGGTATAAATATGGTCAGATGTTCGATAATGTGGTTGGAATCCAATTTGACTTTTACTCAGGACATTGTGTTCACTGACAAAGTGCAGTAATCGGCTGTTCATGATGGCGTAGAATATTTTCCTGGTGTATGGATACAAATTATGGATGCTCTCTACTAATTTTCTCTTCGCCCCATGAAAAAAATTGTAGTATTGCAGGAAATAAACTTTAAAATGTAGCATGTTCTCTACACCGCCAAGAGGGGGGTAATAAAATGTTTTGCAAAAAAATCGTCAAAAAATAAAAAATCTTGCTTAGGTCTCTCAAAAAGCCATGGCTACTGGTATAATGCATTTAGTTAAGAGAGTTAAAGTCCAGATAACAGATAATGGAACTGTCATGATGTTGCCTGCTTGGGTATTGCAAACCCCATCCCCCTCTCCCTGCCTCTCCCTTTCCTCCTTCAACCCATGCTGTGATCACAGAGAGACGTCGTAAATTCCTGAGAATCTCCTCATGGCTAAACAGTATTAGAGAGAGGGTAAACTTTCAGGACAAAGGAAGTTTCCTCCACCTCACAGAACTTGAGGGACGAACATATTTCATATTCCTGCAAAAGTATAAAAGATTGGTGGAGAGTCCAGCTATTAGCATGCCCATTTGTCCCCATGTGGGAAACTCATGAGAGACTGTGGGACTACATTACCATACCGCTGTCTATATAATAACCTCAGATATGAGGTTTACATCTGTTTGTTGTATAAAAGGAATGAGTGAGTATGATACTGTTTGTATAATTGTGTAATATGATTTTGGACTGTTTAATGAAGAAAAATACAAATCCCGTTTAATTTGAACTAAACCCGAGGACCCGCCCCTGAGCCAGTTGGGTCAGACATCCAAGGACAGCCCCTCTCTGCTATCCGAATAAAAGCTCAACTCTGAGAAATTACCATTAGACCATGTTTTTCCCCATGGGAGGAGAACTAAGGTTAAGTACCATTGCTGAATCTTTAACCATACCACGTGGTTAAACTCCTAGGCGAATAAGAACAAGTTTTGATATTGACTACTAGTCTGCAGCTAGGAATTCGGTATCATTGAACGTGAAGAAAGACAACCGCCGAAACAATCATTCTATAACGAATATCACTCTGAACTATTCACAATAGCCAAGACAGAGACCGACGAATCTCCAACAGAAACTAACTTCTCTCCAACGATCAAGACGACACACACACCGAGCGTAACTATATATATATTGATTGCAATTGTTCCCGAATGAGTGAGCGTTCATGTGTAAGCATGATTAGCATGTCAATTGTTATAAAGAGTATACTCTGTAGTGACTTCTGAATCGACCCACCATTCTCCCTTTTGTCTAACAAGCCGCCATGCCGGTTCAGCCACTAGGGCATATTTCTCCCATTTCATGTAACCCTTTTTAAGTTTGTTTGTTTGTTTATGCATTTCTGTGAATTCATTAGTTAGTAATAAATAAATGATTTAAGACAATTGATGTATGGATGACTCATAGTGAAGAATGGGTTCGTGCAGATAATCAACAATTTACGACGTTTGGAATGAGACTAACGTGAGGTAAAGTAAATAAATCATTAATTAGAAGACTATTGATCAGATATGAAAATATCTGAAAGGTTATATTGGGAAATTATAACTTTGTAATCTGACTAATTTCCCTGGTGCTCCCAAATTCATAGTTAATTAGTTACGTTATTACTCAGTTGATCGCGTAATCCCTAATTACAGGAATCTTTGATAAAAACTACAAGTCTTCAATTTAATGATAACAAAGACACGACAGAACTTATCTGATATTTATGTAATTGGTGCTGTATATTAACTAATATACATGGGTTCTAACTTGAATAATTATTTGTTAGTTTACAATTGTACAATTTAGGCTCCCCACTAATAAAAACCACAAAGACTGCCAGAAAGCCCAATGCAAGATCGTCATTTCTATGACTCATATGGTGGAGGAACATATTGTCTGTAGCCTACTATACAGTATGTACATATTAAGCTAGTGGCTCTTCACTTTTTAGTATGAAAAACAGCTGTGAGGATTTTTCTGCTATATTTACAACCTATTGACACAATTACAATTTTTATGTACTGAACAAAATATAAATACATCATGTAAAGTGTTGGTCCCATGTTTCATGAGCTGAAATAAAAGATCACAAAAATGTTTAATCAGCATAAAAAGCTTATTTATCTCAGATTTTGTGCACAAATTTGTTTCCCTCCCTGTTAGTGAGCATTTCTCCTTTGCCAAGATAATCCATCCACCTGAGGTGTGGCATGTCAAAAAGCTAATTAAACAGCATTACACAGGTGCACCTTGTGCTGGAGACAAACCCTTTTCCAGTAAAAAAAACACGCTGATGTCACGCATAGATGCGCGCAGCTCCTGGCAGCAGTAAGAAAGCCATCGCCAGCTGCACCCATTCAACATAGCCTAGATGTATGTTTTCATTACTTCTAAACAAAATATTTTGCAGGGAGTTCTCCTACACTTACAATTATGTTTTGATTCTTGCTTGAACAGTCGCTAAGATGTTATTTTGTAAAGATCACAACCAAATACTTATTCTGGATGCAGCAGGAGGCTTTTTTATAAATTACTCCCTCTTGTTCTGTCACCAACTTGTGTGCATTGCCCATCGCCCAATGTTTACAACACATAGAAAGGGGTCTATAAAAAGCCACTCTAAAATGTGCAGATTTGTGTCACAACCCAATGCCACAGATATCTCAAGTTTTGAGGTAACATACAATTGGCATGCTGACTGCAGGAATGTCCACCAGAGACATCGTCAGAGAATTTAATGTTCATTTCTCCACCATAAGCCGCCTCCAACGTCGTTTTAGACAATGTGGCAGTATGTACAACCGGCCTCACAACTGCAGACCACGTGTAACCACGTCAGCCCAGGACCTCCACGTCCGGACAGCTGATGAAACAGAGGAGTTTTTCTGTCTTTAATAAAGCCATTTTGTGGGGAAAAACTCATTCTGATTGGCTAGGTCTGGCTCCCCAGTGGGCGCCCCTGCCCACTCATGTGAAATCTATAGATTAGGGCCTATTTCAATTGACTGATTTCCATACATTAACTGTAACTCAGTAAAATCTTTGAAATTGTTTCGTTTATATTTTTGTTCAGTGTAGAATAAAAATCGAATTTCATCAATTACATGTGGAAAAAAGTATCTGAGTGAACATTAGCAAGCCAGCAGAAGACAAAACAGAAAGTGAATTCTCTCCTCCCTCTCTCCCCAATTTTAGCTTGAGGCTATCACTGTCTAACTTGATAGGTTTAGGACATTTGCTAGCCAATACCAGTGACAAACTTAGCAATGTTATTGATATATGGCAGTACACAAACAAAATCTAGCTCACTTATTTTGACAGCAAGAAGAAAATAGCCACACATTTATTCAGAATCGAGGAAGAGGCTAGCTACCTATTGCAAGCTAACGTTATCTGCTGCCTCTTCAACAAGAAGCAACTGTGACCACCTTGATCCGAAGATCCAAAAATAAACTTTCCCATGGACCAAATTTCACAATCCACTCCTCTGAAATACCACCCGATCCGAGATTGGATCCATGGCCGAAGCTTCGCATTTCAGTTTAACTCGGCAGGCCATATATAAAACTCCCATAGAGCCACAGAACGACCGAATTACCGAAACGCACAGCCCCAACAACACCTTGAAAACAACTCTTTCCCATAGGTTTGAACTATCTATCAGCAGTTAGCTATCAACACCTCGCAGACATGTTTACATTTGGCTAGTTTTATCAGTGTTATTTAAATTGAAGACTTGAGCTAAAGGAGGAAGCTCAATAGCTAGCTAACGTTAGCATAGAGGTACAGTACAGTGCCTCCAGAAAGTATTCACACTCGTTTACATTACATTTAAGTCATTTAGCAGACGCTCTTATCCAGAGCGACTTACAAATTGGTACTCCTTGACTTTTTCCACATTTAGCTGTGTTACAGCCTGAATTTTACATTGATTAAATTAAGATTGTGGGTCACTGGCCTGGCACAAATACCCCATAATGGTTTTTTTACAAATTAAAAATGAAAAGCTGAAATGTCTTGAGTCAATAAGTATTCAACTCCTTTCGAATGGCAAGCCTAAATAAGTTCAGGAGTAAAATCTTGCTTAACAATTCACATAATAAGTTGCACTGTGTACAATAATAGGGATTAACGTGATTTTGGAATGATTACCTCATCTCTGTACCCCACACATACAATTATCTGTAAGGTCCCTCAGTCGAGCAATGAATTCCAAACCCAGATTCAACCACAAAGACCAGGGAGGTTTTTCCAATGCCTCGCAAAGAAGGGCACCTATTGCTAGATTGTTAAGCAGACACTGAATATCCCTTTGAGCATGATGCAGTTATTAATTACACTATCGATGGGGTATCAATACACCCAGTCACTAAAAAATATACAGATGTCCTTCCCAGAGAGGAAGGAAACCGCTCAGGGATGTCACCATGAGGCCAATGGTGACCTTAAAACAATTACAATGTTTAATTGCTGTGATAGGAAAAAAACTGATGATGGATCATCAACATTGTAGTCCCCAATACAGGTCTCCATAGCCTTGGTCTCCGATCCCGACAGAGAGTACAGACGTCCCCAGGGCGGCGTGATGTTATGGAAAAGGTCAATCCCTCAGTCATAGGGTCGGTGCGGCAGAAGCGAAGTGGCCCGGGCCTTGCGGAACACCTCCCGGTGGTCCTGGTACTCCACGGGGATGGCGGAGAGGTTCGGGGCACCTTCCGAGCACCCAGAAAGACGTCCTGGGGCTTGACTTCAGACAATGGGCGTGGCAGACACGGACCCCAGCCCACGATGGCACCCATAGACCAGTTGATGAGGGGATTGTTTCACTGGAGCCAGGAGAATCCCAAAACCATGGGAATCTGAGGAGACTTGATGAGCGGAAATCGAATAGTCTCGCTGTGATTCCTTGACACCCGTAGGTTGATGGAAGGGGTATTATGAGTGACCCAGCCTATAGAGCGCCTGTCCGGCTCTCATTGACCAGAGTCAATGAGGACCCGGAGAGATTTAAACTGGTTTCCCCACAACAGAATGGCATGAAAAGGGGTGCGAGCAAGGGAAGCAGAAAAGTTCTCCATATGGCCAACCAGAGTACCTTCTCCTATCGGTGAGCCTAGTCTTTTAAAAGGACAAGAGGACACAAAATGACCAAGAATCCCGCAATACAGACAACTCATCGTGTTGATCCTGTATTGCTGTTCCGCTGGCGACAGCCCAGCTCTGCCTAGTTGCATAGGCTCGGGAAGCGGTGACTCGGCCGTCTTCGGTGATTCTCGGGGGGTCAGGAAGCCTCGGGTTCTCTCAGCAACGGGACCGTCGGGGACTTCCGAGATTACTTGGAAGCAAGGTGGAATCCCTGAACGTGCGAGCGAAATCGAATTTCCTCTCCCTCCACTATTCCCGGAATCTCCCATCGATATGGATGGTCAACGCGATGAGGGAATCAAGATCCGTAGGTAACTGCTGAGCAGCAACCTCGTCCTTGACCTCCTCCGAGACACCATGCAGGAACATAGCGAACACCGCTTCCTAGTTCCAAGCACTCGCCACTGCCAACGTGCGGAATTCCACTGCAGAGGCTGCCACACTTCGGGAGTCCTGCCGAAGCTGGATTAGCTTCCGGGCAGCTTCTCTCCCGGAGAACGGGGCATCAACAACCTTCTTCACGTCTCCCACGAACCCCTCCAGACTAATGCATATGGCTGGCTGCTGTTCCCATACAGCGGTAGCCCAGTTGAGAGCACTCCTGGACATCAGTGTGATGAGGTAGGCTATCTTGGAGTGAGCCGAGGGGAAGGAGGAGGGCTGAAGCTCGAAGATGAGGGCACACTCATCTAGAAACGCCCGATAGGTGCTCAGCTCTCCAAAGAAGCGTGCCGGGGGAGGTAAGCGGGGCTCCCGAGTAGGTGGAGTGCCCGATGAGATGGCCCTGCTAACAGCTGAGTTACTGATGGGCTGTGGTGTTACCCCAGTGGTAGGCTGCTCCCCAGACAACCCACAGAATTGCTCCAGCAAAATGTCCAATGCCCGGTCATGGCGTTCAGCCAATGTTTGGACCCCCTCCATAAGGTCACAAAACAATTCCTCATTTTTTGTTTATTTATTAAAACACTCACTCCCTGTACTTGCTTCCCAACTCTCAGTGCACTCATTACACAAGGTATCAGGTCCTGTGAACAAATTATTGGGCACCTATAGCGTAACTACTCTCCGGGAAGTGGGCATCACTACCTAAAAAATTGTTAAAATTGGCATATTAGAGCCTTGGGTGAGGAGATCTAAACATCCTGGACACCGCCGGGAGGGGCGTCGGAATAATAACTATTTATGGAGACCGACTCCCACGATTCTCCCTTTAAAGCGGGGCTAGAGGAAGAAAAGTTTAAGAAAGCCATAGAGGTGCTGAAAGAGGTGCACAAGCAATCACCAATTCAGCTCGAATATGGGAAAAATGTTGTAAACTGGATAAAACTGGTCAGCATTTCCCTACTGAGGGAAAATTCCAGTCAAATAAAGAACTCAGAGATGCTGTTGTGGTATGGCACAATGACATAAATAAAAAGCTCAATATACAAGCGTTTTGATGTCGGCGTTTTATCAACAGAAGAGTATAAATGATAAAGCTCAAATTAAAGATATGCAGGGTCATCTTGTCCAGGCGACTGACAAGTATGAGGTAACTAATAAAAAAATGTATATAGCAGATGGGCGGGCTCATAAATTAGATGAACAGAACCAGGATCTCGCAAGGGCTCTGGAAAATATTCAAAATAAAGTCCAACAATTTACGGCTGTCCTCCAGCAGTATCAGAACACCTGTGGGGGGTATATAGTCTCGGCATTTCCCCACCGTTTTCCCTGGGATATTATGTATCCCAGGCTAAAGAGGTCATGTCGCCGCTATATCCTTCTCATATAGAGGAAAAAAAGCATTATGGGTTGAGAGTGGCAGCAGAGGGACCTATCACCAGTCCAGACATAGTAGTCCCGGACTGGATCATAGATCCCAGGGATCCTGGAAACCATAGAGAGGTGCACCCGGTTTGTACTCATGCAGTTGCGATGACTTATTATCCTGGGCAGAGACTCCCAGAGGGAGAGAACCCCATTCTGCCAGATGGCCAAACAATAACATGACTCTAAATTCAACACCAACACCAGTTGCTGAGCTTTGGTGAAATTCATAGCATAATGAAGGAAGCGCATGGCCCGGTTAAAGAGGGTCAGGAGTTTATCCGTTTCCTGAGGAAATAGGAACGAATTTTGGGATTCCACACTGGTGATTATGATTAAGTTGTCCGTTCCCTACTGCCGAGAGCAATGTTGGCATAATTAGTTGAAAAATATCGTACTCCTGCCTGGTTGTCCTCTCTTGAGGCATGTGACCCAGCAACTTCTCATGAACAAATTGAAATATTTGTGACAGCTATTGGAAATATTTTGTTCGGCCTTGACATTAACACAATTAGTAAATGCACTCAGGGTCAAAATGAGGAGGTACGTGAGTATGTTGATAGGATGGAAGATGTGTTGTGCATTAATCTGGCACTAGCAGATTATTTTTATGAAAATGCAGGAATTTGTACCACCGCTTTGATGGCAGGGTTGAAACCCACTGTCAAAACTGCTATTACAGGGGTGGTGAACCAACACTCCACATGGGTTGAGATGGTTCAAGCCGCTTTGAGATTGGAATTGTCACGACTCCGACCGAGGCAGGCTCTCCTTCCCGTTTGGGTGGCGCTCGGCGGTCGTCGTCGTCACCGGCCTATTAGCTGCCACTGATCCTTTTCTCACCCTCCTTATGTGTTTATTGATTACACCTGTTTTCATTTGTTGGTAATTAGTTGGGCTTATCAGTCAGCCGGCCCGCCCGGTTCTTTGTGCGGGATTATTAGTTGTTAAGCGTGGTGTCTGTTTTGTACTACGTGGTTACTGGACTGCTTTCATTCCCCCCGTGTCTGGGGTAGTTTTTGTGAGCACCCAGTGTATTTATAAGGGTGACTTTAGTTTCTCAGTGTTCATTAAAAGGGAACATTTGTTATTGCACCCTCTGCTTCCTGCGTTTGACTTCGCACTCCGACACCCAGTCCTTACAGGAATCTAATTGCACTCACTTTGCAGTGCGTGTAGTTGCTGCTCAACATACCCCAAGTACCGGTAATGGATTCAAGAGTAAGAAAAGTAAAATAAAGCAGAGAGGTGAATATGAAAGCAAATGCATTCGGCGGCGAAAAGCCAGCAAACCTTGTCACCAATGCAGCGTATTTGGCCATTGGGTGAGAGACTGCACGGTGGTACCTGAGCCATCTGTACCGTAAGTGCAGCTGTGCAGACATTTTCTTCAATGACAAGTGAGCAACAGCAAGCTCTCATGAAAGCGGCCGGAGTCGGGAGTAATGCATATTTTGCTTCTGTGCTGTCGTCAAATTGGCTAAATTTACAACAGGGAAAATAATTACATTCAGTAAGGTAACAGGGGCAGAATCAAAAGCAATACAACTACTGTCTCTGACCATAGGACCAGTAGCATTTTTTTTTAAATTTTAATTTTATTTATTTGACCTTAATTTAACCAGGTAAGCTAGTTGATAACAAGTTCTCATTTACAACTTTGACCTGGCCAAGATAAAGCAAAGCAGTGCGACACAAACAACAACACAGAGTTACACATGGAATAAACAAGCGTACAGTCAATAACACAATAGAAAAAAAGAAAGTCTATATACAGTGTGTGCAAATGGCGTGAGGAGGTAGGCAATAAATAGGCCATAGTAGCGAAGTAATTACAATTTAGCAGATTAACCTGATGATGATAGGGGGCGCTATTTACACTCTGGGGGAAAATCGTTCCCAATTTAAACGGCCTCGTACTCAATTCTTGCTCGTACAATATGCATATTATTATTACTACTGGATAGAAAACACTCTCTAGTTTCTAAAACCGTTTGAATTATTTATCTGAGTGAAACAGAACTCATTCTGCAGCACATTTATTGTCAGGGAGTGAGATTTCAGAAATCGAGGTTCTGGGGTCAGTTTATAAGTCCCAATGTAAGCTATGGGGCTACATGCACTGCATACGCCTTCCTCTAGATGTCAGTAAGCGGTGAGAATTTGAATGGAGTGGATTACGCAATCTGGGACCTTATATAAGACCGTGGAACGGAAGTACCGTCCTTTTCAACGGTGCGCCTGGCGCAAGAAGACGTCACATTTACATTTTGCATTTTAGTCATTTAGCAGACGCTCTTATCCAGAGCGACTTACAGTAGAGTGCATACATTTTTATTACATTTTACATACTGAGACAAGGATATCCCTACCGGCCAAACCCTCCCTAACCCGGATGACGCTATGCCAATTGTGCGTCGCCCCACGGACCTCCCGGTTGCAGCCGGCTGCGACAGAGCCTGGGCGCGAACCCAGCCCAGCCTGGGCGCGAACCCAGAGACTCTGGTGGCGCAGCTAGCACTGCGATGCAGTGCCCTAGCCCACTGCGCCACCCGGGAGGCGTCACAATGGCGTCCTGCAAACGCTTTCGTTTTAGTAGTTCTATATCTCTGATCATGTTTTTATTCGTTATAGGTGTTAAAGACATCATAAGGTAGTTAATTTAAACCGACTTATAGCAGTTTATAGCAGTTTATTGCGATTTTCCTGGATTTCTTTGTGATGCGCGTTCACGAGTTGGACACCTCTCCAGTGGGTGGCTAACGTTAGCGGCTAATTCGACAGGACAAGAGGACATCTTTCAGCCAAAAGACGATTGTTCTGAAGAAAGGACACCTTGCCCAAGATTCTGATGGAAGCTCAGCTAATAGTAAGCAGTCTTTATGCTGATAATTCATTGTTCTGTTGAAAAAATTCAAATGCATAAGACGCCATTACTTGCAGTGTAGCCTTGCTTTATCGCATGCTGTATTGCGCAGTTACGTTAATTTTACAAATTTAACCCAGCGATTGCATTAAGAACTAATTTGTCTTTCAATTGCTGTCCAACCTGTATTTTTTTAGTCAAGTTTATGAATAGTTTTCGATAAGAATAGGTGCCTTTCCAAGTTGGCGCCGGACAGATTGCTTGACGTTATGGACACTATTCTCATTGTATAAGCACGATTTGTGCCGCTAAATATGCACATTTTCGAACAAACTCTATATGCATTGTGTAATATGATGTTATAGGACTGTCATCTGAAGAATTCTGAGAAGGTTAGGGAAAAAATTAATGTATTTTGGTGGTTTATACGTTATTGCTATGTTTAGCTTGAATCAATGCTGTTGTAATGTTTGCTTTTGTGCTAAGCTAATATAACGCTATATTGTGTTTTCGCTGTAAAACGCTCGTTTTACAGCGAAAATATTGTCTGGATTCACATGAACACGGACAAACTAGGCCACCCTACTAACACACTGGGTGTACTACTTAACCAACCCCAGACACGGGGGAAAGGAACACAGTCCAGAAAACATGTAGCACAAAACCAACACCACTACTTACAAACAAACAATCCCGCGCAAAGAAACATGCCCGCACGTGCCCGCACAAACGTGCCCGCACAAAGAAATATTGTCTGGATTCACAAATCTGTGTCTTTCATTTGCTGTACGCTGTGTATTTTTCAGAAATGTTTTATGATGAGTATTTAGTTATTCCACATTGGTCGCTATAATTGCTCTGGCTGCTTCGGTGCTGTTTTTGACGGTAGCTGTGATGGTAGCTGCAATGTAAAACTGATTTATACCTCAAATATGCACATTTTTCGAACAAAACATAGATTTATTGTGTAACATGTTATAAGACTGTCATCTGATGAAGTTGTTTGTTGGTTAGTTTTCGTTGGTTCTTGGTTAGTTAGGTTGGCTTTGTGCTGTGAAAAATGTCTGTCCTTCTTTGTATTTGGTGGTGAGCTAACATAAATATACGTGCTGTTTTCGCTGTAAAACATTTTAAAAATTGGACATGTTGACTGGATTCACAAGATGTGTATCTTTCATTTGCTGTATTGGACTTGTTAATGTGTGAAGTTAAATATTTCTAAAAAATATTTTGGGAATTTCGCGCTCTGCCTTTTCAGTGGAATGTGGGAGGAGTTCCGCTAGCGGAACGCTGGGGCTAGACAGGTTAACACTGGAGTGATAAATGAGCGGATGATGATGTGCAAATAGAGATACTGGTGTGCAAAAGAGCAGAAAAGTAAATAAAAACAATATGGGGATGAGGTAGGTAGATTGGGTGGGCTATTTACAGATGGGCTATGTAGAGGTGCAGCGATCGGTTAGCTGCTCAGATAGCTGATGTTTAAAGTTAGTGAGGGAAATATAGGTTTCCAGCTTCAGCGATTTTTGCATTTTGTTCCAGTCACTGGCAGCAGAGAACTGGAAGGAAAGGCAGCCAAACGAGGTTTTGGCTTTGGGGATGACGAGTGAGATATACCTGCTGGAGCGTGTGTTGTTATCGTGACCAGTGAGCTGAGATAAGGCGGAGCTTTACCTAGCATAGACTTGTAGATGACCTGGAGCCAGTGGGTCTGGCGACGAATATGTAGCGAGGGGCAGCCAACTAGAGCATACAGGTCGCATTGGTGGGTGGTATAAGGGGCTTTGGTAACAAAACGGATGGTACTGGGATAGACTGCATCCAGTTTGCTGAGTAGAGTATTGGAAGCTATTTTGTAGATGACATCGCCGAAGTCGAGGATCGGTAGGATAGTCAGTTTTACAAGGGTAGGTTTTGCGGCGTGAGTGAAGGAGGCTTTTTTTTGCGAAATAGAAAGCCGATTCTAGATCTGATTTTGGATCGGAGATGTTTAATATGAGTCTGGAAGGAGAGTTTACAGTCTAGCCAGACAACTAGGCGTTTGTAGTTGTCCACATATTCTAGATCAGAACCGTCCAGGGTAGTGGTGCTAGTCGGGCGGGTGGATGCGTGCAGCGAACGGTTGAAAAGCATGCATTTGGTTTTACTAGCATTTAAGAGCAGTTGGAGGCCACGGAAGGAGTGTTGTATGGCATTGAAGCTCATTTGGAGGTTAACACAGTGTCCAAAGAGGGGCCAGATGTATACAGAATGGTGTCATCTGCGAAGAGGTGGATCAGGGAATCACCCGCAGCAAGAGCGACATCATTGATATATACAGAGAAAAGAGTCGGCCCAAGAATTGAACCCTGTGGCACCCCTATAGAGACTGCCAGAGGTCCAGACAACAGGCCCTCCTATATGACACACTGAACTCTGTCTGCAAAGTAATTGGTGAACCAGGCGAGGCAATAATTTGAGATACCAAGGCTATTGAGTCTGCCGATAAGAATACGGTGATTGACAGAGTCGAAAACCTTGGCCAGGTCGATGAAGACGGCTGCACAGTACTGTCTTTTATCGATGGCGGTTATGATATCATTTAGTACCTTGAGCGTGGCTGAGGTCCACCCGTGACCAGCTCGGAAACCGGATTGCACAGCAGAGAAGGTACGGTGGGATTCGAAATGGTCAGGGATCTGTTAATTAACTTGGCTTTCGAAGACTTAAGAAAGGCAGGGCAGGATGGATATAGGTCTATAACAGTTTGGGTCCAGAGTGTCACCCCCTTTGAATAGGGGTATGACCGCGGCAGCTTTTCCAATCTTTAGGGATCTCGGACGATATGAAAGAGAGGTTGAACAGACTGGTAATAGGGGTTGCAACAATGGCGGTGGATAGTTTTAGAAAGAGAGGGTCCAGATTGTCTGGCCCAGCTGATTTGTACGGGTCTGGGTTTTGCAGCTCTTTCAGATCATCTGCTATCTGGATTTGGGTGAAGGAGAAGCTTGGGAGGCTCGGTCAAGTAGCTGCGGGAGAGGCGGAGCTGTTGGCCGGGGTTGGGGTAGCCAGGATGAAAGCATGGCCAGCCGCAGAGAAATGCTTATTGAGATTTTAGATTATCATGGATTTATTGGTGGTGACCGTGTTACCTAGCCTCAGTGCAGTGGGTAGCTGGGAGGAGGTGCTCTTGTTCTACATGGACTTTACAGTGCCCCAAAACCTTTTGGAGTTAGAGCTACAGGATGCAAATTTCTGTTTGGAGAAGCTTTCCTGACTGACTGCGTGTATTGGTTCCTGACTTCCCTGAACAGTTGCATATCGCGGGGACTATTCGATGCTATTGCAGTCCGCCACAGGATGTTTTTGTGCTGGTCAAGGGCAGTCAGTTCTGGAGGGAACCAAGGGCTACATCTGTTCTACATTTTTTGAAAGGGGCATGCTTATTTAAGATGGTTAGGAAATTACTTTTAAAAAACGACCAGGCATCCTCGACTGACAGGATGAGGTCAATATCCTTCCAGGATACCCAGGCCAGGTCGATTTGAAAGGCCTGCTCGCAATACCCAGATAATGTTACATGGCGACAGGTTTGGAACCAATTTTGGGGTTGGAAGAATCTATGCGAAATGCCAGGGGAATGGATTTGTCACGCCCTGACCTTAGAGAGCCTTTTTATGTCTCCATTTGGTTTGGTCAGGGTGTGACTTGGGGTGGGCATTCTATGTTTTCGTTTTCTATGATTTTGTATTTCTATGTTTTGGCCGGGTATGGTTCTCAATCAGGGACAGCTGTCTATCGTTGTCTCTGATTGGGAACCATACTTAGGTAGCCCTTTTCCCTCCTTTCAGGGTGGGAAGTTAACATTGTTTGTGGCACATAGCCTTAAGCGTCACGGTTGTTTTTGTATTGTTTATTGTTTTGATTGCGTCATCCTAATAAAAGGAATATGTACGCTCACCACGCTGCGCTTTGGTCTACTTCATTCGACGGCTGTGACAGGATTCTAAAAGGTAATAAGTTAGAATTGGCATGGCCAAACACACTTTGCAAGCTCAGGTTTTTTTATTTGTTTTATGTCGTGAGGCATTTTATTTTGTCTTATTCTGAAATATATTTATAGAATTGACGAAAGGGAGAAGGGGTCACGAGATATTAGAGGGAAGTTAATATTGTGAGTAATTGTTAGTAGAGTTTTGAAAAAGCTATTCTGTCAAGCGAAAGCATTGGGGTTACCATTCGGACTCTCCATGAAGGGCACGGGAGTACAGTGGACTTATCATTACCATGTTGTGTTTGTAATTAAAAATGATGTGTTGCTGATTAAAATGTAGCAGAGTGAATACTAATGAAATGTACACTTTCTCTTCCAGGAGAGGATAGGTTGTCCTTATCTCTCTCTTTTAAGTATTTCCCATAACCCATTGGTTATGAATATTTGATAGTGGTGTTAATACCATGTTTGATTTATTGTGTATTATCTTTTTAATTAGGTTGTAAACTGTGTACGCAGAATGATGGAAATGTTTGAATGGTTTTGAAATGGTTTCTGAAGTTGTTGTTATTTATTTAAACTTTATTTAACGAGGCTAGTCAGCTAAGAACAAATTCTTATTAAAAATAACAGCCTACACTGAAGTACAGGGAAAGAAAATAATTAATGGTGTTGAATGACCTTTGTCCTGACTTTCAGGGTCAGGGTTTCTCCCTAAGTGTCACGACTTTTACCGAGGCAGGCTCTCCTTCCCGTTCGGGTGGCGTTCGGCGGTCGTCGTCACCGGCCTATTAGCTGCCACTGATCTTTTTCTCCCCCTCTCTATGTGTTTATTGGGTGCACCTGTTTTGTATTAGGGTTAATTAGTTGGGCTTATTAGTCAGCCGGCCCGCACGTTTCTTTGTGCGGGATTGTTTGTGGTGTTGGTTTTGTGCTACGTGTTTTCTGGACTGTGTTCCTTTCCCCCGTGTCTGGGGTTGGTTAAGTAGTACACCCAGTGTGTTAGTAGGGTGGCCTAGTTTGTCCGTGTTCATTAAAGAACATTTTGTATTGGCACCTGCTGTTTCCTGCGCTTTGACTCCACACTCCGACACCCAGGCCTTACACTAAGGGTTAACTCTCTCAACTCCCTCACCCTATAACTCTGCAGTAAGGTCGCCAGTATGATGAGGGAGTAGAAGCCAATTTGGAAATGGTTTCAACAGTGTGTTGGTATGCTCTTCGACATTTGTCTTAGGAATTTTGTAAGAAGATAATAAGTTGTCATATGGTAAATAGTTGTTTCGATTTTCAGATTTTCTGAATCAGAAATGCCTTAAACTATTGTTTTGGTCTGTCCTCTCTCGAAGTTATGGCGATAGTGACTACCGATGGTATCTATACGCATGGAAGGAATAATATGACGAGAACAGTGTGAGCTTCACCCCCCTAACTGGCTGAAGGAATGGCGAAAATGGCGTTCAATACGGCCCTGTCCTGCACCACTTCTACTGAGACCTGAGTCTAAGCCAGCAACCTGTGTACGAGCGGCAGGAGTGCGCCATGAGTCCTGAGACCGTGTATGTGAAGTGAGCACGGAGAGAGATCACGTCCAAACTTCTCTTATGCTACTAGTGCACTGGTTGGAAAATGGACCAGACAGAATGGACAGTACAGAATGGTGGTGGCTGCTCAGGTGAGAGATTCAGGTGCTTGGGAAAATCGGACTATTCCCCAGATATTGTCAAGGGCCATCAACTGTGACAGCCATGAGTTACATATGTGCCGTTGGGAAGATGGACTGTAATGCTGTCTGAAGAAGAAAATTAAGGTCCGTCACTCGTCTTCTGGCGTAAAGGGGAGGGGGGGTCAACTATGCCCGTAAATTGATTTAGGGTTTCCCTAAACTGTTTATTTGGGGTATCAGGTGGATTATGGAGGTCTGCACACTGGGAAATGTATGGTAATAGATATACCGATCTGTCATTAACATGAGTGTAAGACAGGGATATACAGGGGCCGTAATGAGAAAGGGTAATACTGGTAAATGAGTAGTACATACTGTCTATATATTTTCCCTGTCTGTAAATGTACATACTGTGTGCTAAGTGTCTGCTAAGTTGAGGGTCTTGAATTAGAGTGATAAACTCAACGTGAAGCACTAAGGACTGTCATTCTAAATTTGGGTTGGATAAGTTATCAAGTGTTTTAATTATGATCCGAAAAGGAGAGAAAGAAAGAGAGAGAGAGCGCTGCCCCTAAACTGTGAGGAGAGCACAAAGGAAGCGGAGGGTGCACTGCTCGAATTTATTGAGTCTTGGGAGGGTTTCCTACCAGAAAACCTTATCTTTTAGTGTCCTCCGAGAGGGAGGTTATTAGAGAACCCACTAGATGGTAGCTTGGGCTAATCTTGAGGGGGACATTGACAGTAGGGGTTGTTGTTTTACCATGTCATCAGAATCCTAATGTTAAAGCGTATCAATACATATGGCTTGCTGGATGATACAGTACAATTCATTATGTACAAGGCTCATAGTCTGTGTATTGCTTTGACACCAGAGGATGAGGATGGAGACTGGCATGGAGACTAGCATCCCATTGGCATTGAACCAATGGACGGTTCTTGCCCAACCTCATTCTCATCAAGGGTGGTGTGAAATTATTAAACATGTATTTTCCCTGTTCAAGTCAATGTTTTCTAGGTGTCGTAGAACATGTGAGGGATCATTGTTCCAGAGGAGGGATTGTTGGAAATTGACATGAGCATATTTTACTATGTTTACAATTATATAGGTGGACTAGCAGTAGTGATTAACGTGTTATGGCTTAGATGGAATGATGTATGTACAAATGTATTTGTGGCCAGAGGCTAAGTACATACGGGGCATGTGTTTGAGACAGAATGTTGTCATAAGGGTGTTCATTGCAGAGTCTGGCAGGACCGACATACGTGTATTCTGTAGAGTCCCAAAAACCAAGGCATTAACGTTACAGGGATTTGGGAAAGCGGAATGGAATTAGAACAGAATTACTATTCAAATAGGAGGGACTGTTGGGTTGTCATTTGAAATACGTTCTACACCAGAAGTTAATGGTTATGTTGGAGGAATGTATATGGTGAGGTCAATTAAGGGTGGATATGAACCATTGACTTGGAGAATTACTAAGTAAGGGAAAAGGCAATCACATGGTTGCGGTAACTGATAAAGGTGGATAGCTGTGGATTAGTGAGGAATGTGGGCCGAGGTCAGGTCAGGCCATGAAGGAAAAGTTTATTACCCACATCACTTAACTTCCTGTCAAGCAACAAAGATGTAGTGTTTAGAGAAAATGAGGAGACTCCGCCTAAAGGAGGGCATAAATACTGGTGCTGGTGGAAACATGTCTTTGTCTTACGCAGCTGTGTGACCCAGTGGGTGAATAAACTTGGTTTGACCTTTACTAGTCATTCATCATGTTTATTTAGAATCTAACACTACCAACGGGACATTAAAAACTGTAATATCTTGTGTTTCACCGAGTCGTTGCTGAACGACGACATGGATAATATACAGTTGGCTGGGTTTTCCGTGCATCGGCAAGACAGAACAGCTGCCTCCGCGATGGTGGTCTGTGTCTTTTTGTCAATAACAGCTAGGTGTGTGAAATCTAATATTAATGAAGTCTCAAGGTTGCTCGCCTGAGGTAGACTATCTCATGATAAGCTGTAGACCAAACTATTTGCCAAGAGAGTTTATCTATATTTTTCATGGCGGTCTATTTACCACCACAAACCGATGCTGGCACTAAAACCGCAATCAACGAGCTGTATAAGGCCATAAGCAAACAAGAAAATGCTCATCCAATCTATTTTACCTATTTCTACCAGCAAGTTACATGAGCAACCAGAAGAGAAAAAAAGCTCTAGACAACCTTTACTCCACACACAGAGTACAAAACTCTCTCTCGCCTTCCATTTGGCAAATCTGACGATAATTCTATCTTCCTGATTCCTGCTTACAAGCTAAAACTAAAGCAGGAAGTACCAGTGACTCGCTCAATACAGATGTGGTTAGATGAAGCAGATGCTATGCTAGAGGACTGTTTTCCTAGCACAGACTGGAATATGTTCTGGGATTCATCGGATGGCATTGAGGAGTATACCATAGCTTCATCAATAAGTGCATCGATGATGTCGTTCCCACAGTGATGGTACGTACATACCCCAACCAGAAGTCATGGACTACAAGCAACATCCGCACTGAGTTAAAGGGTTGACCTGCCGCTTTCAAGGAGCGGAACTCTAACCCAGACGCTTATAAGAAATCACACTATGCCCTCCGACGAACCATCAAACAGGCGAAGCGTCAATACAGGACTAAAATTGAATCCTACTATGCCGGCTCCGAAGCTCGTAGGATGTGGCAGGGCTTGCAAACTACTACTGACTACAAAGGGAAGCCCAGCCGCGAGCTGGCCAGTGACACAAGCCTACCAGACGAGCTAAATGACTTCTATGCGTGCTACAAGGCAAGCAACAATGAAGCATGCATGAGAGCACCAGCTGTTCCGGACGACTGTGTGTTCACGCTCTTCGTAGCCGATGTGAGTAAGACAGCAGGACCAGACGGATTACCAGTATGTGTACTCCGAGCATGCTCTGACCAACTGGCAAGTGTCTTCATTTGACATTTTCAAACTGTCCCTGACCGAGTCTGTAATACCTACATGTTTCAAGCAGACCACCATAGTCCCTGTGCTCAAGAACACCAAGGTAACCTGCCTAAATGACTACCGGCTCGTAGCACTCACATCTGTAGCCATGAAGTGCTTTGAAAGGCTGGACATGGCTCACATCCACACCATCATCCCAGAATCCCTAGACTCACTCCAATTTGCATACCGCCCCAACAGATAGGCTTGATCATCGACAAAAATGAGACAGCCTATAGGGAGGAGGTCAGAGACCTAGCAGTGTGTTGCCAGGACATCAATACAAAGGAGATGATCGTGGACTACAAGAAAAGGAGGGCCGAGCATGCCCCCATTCTCATCGACGGGGCTTGGCATTGGTCCTCAGATCCTCAAAAAGTTAGACAGCAACACCATCGAGATCATCCTGACTGGTTGCATCATCGCCTGGTATGGCAACTGCTTGGCCTCCGACCGCAAGGCGCTACAGAGGGTAGTGGGTATGGCTCAGTATATCACTGGGGCCAAGCTTCCTGCCATCACAATTCAAATTATACCAGCATGTTATCTCATTTACATTGAGAAGCTAATGCTTTAGACTAGTTTTTTAAGACTTGGATGTCTCTCTATCGGAGTGTGTCTGGACTTTGTAATCCTTTGTCAAGTGAAGTTCTTTCCCTTAGACTAAACAAACACAATCAAAATTTCACAGTATGCGCCATCAGACAATGTTCTCTTCCATTCAGACAGAGGTGACCAGCATTTCATATAAGCCATTCAAATAACTGTCATCAAATATATGAAACAAACAAACATACCCTGGTGAGAGGATAATTAAACGAGCACAGCGATTTCACATGCTGCCAACAGTCCACATTCTCCTGAGATCTTGCCTATTAAGTTACTGGAATCTAATATGCAAAGCCAGAGTTTTGCCAGAACAAGTTCATGTCATAAAAACTGTCTAGCATATCTCAGGTCATATATACCAGAGACAGATCAGCATCCACACACAGACAGAAGTAGCGTCCCAAATTGCTCCCTATTCCATTTATAGTGCACTACTTTTAACCAATGCACTATACAGTGAATAGGGTGCCATTTGGAACGCAACCTCATTTCCATCAATATCCATACGGAGATCAGAATCCATACAACAGCGTCTCCCACGTCCTCCCAGAGACTATCAGTATAAATAATTTGTTTCTATACACCACTCTCTCCAAGCTATTTTTACAAAACGGTAATCACCTCTAATTAGGAATCTTTGTAGCTAATTATCCTCATCCACATCCATCATTATCTGCAAATAGCTTTTCCAACCGTGGACTAGTTTTACTTATTCAGTCCCTTCAGGATTCCGAGATTCTGCGATCGCATAATTCAATGCAAAATCAACCAAACAGCGCATATTATGCGAGAACTCACACTTTTGACCAAGCCCCGCACTTTTAGCTCATAAAAGGGTCCAATCAAAAAGTGGGTTTGTAATTTTGACCAATTACTGCATTGTTACAATGGAAAATGGCCCAATCCAACCACACATCAAGAATGTTTTTTCAACCGGTCTGTCAATTTATTCACGTGCGAAGATGACGGGTGATTGTTGATGGCTTACAGGCAGTACAATGAACAGTTATGTTTCAATATATTGGATCACTCCGCGGCGGAGGAATACATCCGAGGTGAGGATTTACAGATTTACTCCCGTGTACAGCTGTGTCACGGCTGGGTCCGCCCCTATATATAGATCCCATGGCCGTGACACGTTCTCTTTCATTTTCTGGGCGGACATCCGTATGGTTTGAGGGACAAACTTTCTGAAGTTCGCTTGGTAAGTCACTGGTAAGTGTAATATATTGCGTGGAAGTATACTCACTGGCTGTTTGCAGCCTGGAGCAGCTGGCCACATGGCCAGCCGCCCCTCTTGAGCACAGTTGTTCTGTATCTTCTGCCCGTGGTTTGTCGTGCTTATGTTTCCTTAGTGTTACACTACGACTCCGTGTGCATAATTATTTTTCTTGGCTCTTGCTGCCACAAACTGTAATTTACCTTACACAACTTGCTGACTGGCTTGTTCTATGTATGTGTTGTGAATTACTTGAATATGCTGCACCCCGCGCTGTAGGTTTTTTCTTGTTCTTTCCCCTGCAGAGTGTGAGTATGGTGGAAAACTACGTTGAGACATTAACTTTGGGGTTCCTTAATGGGCGTTACTCCATATGGTGCTGTTTTTACTGCTTGGGTCTTCCCCTGTGTTTGCAGAGGTACTGGGTAATTTATCCCTCACCAGGTTCCTATTCCTCCAAGGGGGTCACAACATAAGCTCTCCCATGACGCCGGACCCCTTCTCCATGGCCTTGTTGGCTTGGTTGAGCTTATGGCTTCCCTTTGTGACAGGTATGATGGTGTCAACCGTCACCACCATAGGGACGTGCCTGGGAGACCCAGGTGCCCGGGGAGCCAGAGTAGCGGACCCCCTGAAGAAAACCCTGGGTCTGGAGAGCTCCTCACTCCTGGACAAGGGTGCCATCCGCAGGATCGAGACATCAGAATGACTAGGTAGGTTCTACTCCACTTATTTTGTGGTTCCTAAAAGAGACAATGGATTTCGACCAATTCTGGACCTCCGCAACCTCAATGGGTACTTGAAGGTACTGAGGTTCCACATGCTGTCCCCAGCTTCGTGTTGCAGGCCGTGTCCAGGGACCAGTGGTTTCTGGCGCTGGAGCTGAGGGATGCATACTTCCATGTTCACCCAGCTCATTGGCAGTACCTCCGATTCACTTTTGAAGGGACGGTTTACGAATCATGGTTCCTCCCTTCGGTCTCTTTGGCACCCCTCACTTTTACAAATTGCATGGATGCTGTCCTGGCACCTCTCACGTACCGAGGACTGTTGTTCCTCAATTATCTGGATGATTGGCTGATTTGCGCCCAGGCCAGGACGCAGGTCCTGTCAGACAGAGACATGCTCCTGACCCACATCGGTAGGCTGGGCATTACTGTAAACGGCAAGAAGAGTCATCTGACGCCCACCCAGAAGGTGGCCTTCATTGGCATGGAACTGGACTCAGTCCTCATGAGAGCACGCCTGTCCACCAGAAGGGTTCAGGCGAGCCATCTTGCCTCGACCACTTTCGGCAGGGGCGGGTGGTATCCGCCCTGACCTGCCAATGCCTGTTGGGCTTGCTGACGGCAGCCTCATTGCTGATTCCCTGGGCGTGCTCCATCTCCGGGCTCTTCAGCGGTGGATCACCTCCCACTGGCTGCACCCGATGCGCCACCATCACCGCCAGCTGCGGGTGACCGCACAAGGCCTTAGGGCATTGTTGAGCATCGCTGTCGCTCCTTTCTCTCAGGTAGGGTGGAGATGCTGAGGATGTGCTGCCGGGAGCGGGTCAGCATGACGCCTCCCAGATCGTCTGGGGGGGTGTGACCAAGGGCAGGTCAGCCAGTGGCTGCTGGTTACCCCCTTGGAGCAGCAGGCACATCAATGTACTAGAGCTTTGAGCTGTACTGCTGGCCCTGCGCTCTTTCCTTCCACATCTGAAAGAAAGACATGTCCTGGTGAGAACGGACAAAACCACAGTGGTGGCTTACATCAACCATCAGGGTGGACTGAGGTCTCACCTCCTCAATCTTATAGAACGGGAGCTCCTTCTCTGGGCTCTGGGCTGTCTAGCATCTCTATGTGCAGCGCATGTACCTGACATCCTGAGTGTGTCAGTAGATATGCTCTCGAGGAAGGGTATGCCACCTTGGGACTGGAGCCTACGTCCCCAGGTGGTGCAGCACCCGTGGGACAAGTTCGGGAGGGTGCAGGTGGACCTGTTTGTCTCCCTGGACAATTCACACTGCCCCCTGTGGTACTCCATGTTGGAGCCACCAGGGCCTCTGGGCTTGGATGCTCTGGCTCACGATTGGCCAGGGCTGGAGCTTTACGCATTTCCCTCCTTTTCCCCTGATCCAGACTGTGCTGGACAGGACCAGGATGGCAGAGCATTGTCTGCTTCTAATAGCCCCATACTGGCCCAGACTA
The DNA here is from genome assembly GCF_029448725.1 of Salvelinus fontinalis. NCBI lineage: Eukaryota > Metazoa > Chordata > Actinopteri > Salmoniformes > Salmonidae > Salvelinus > Salvelinus fontinalis. The sequence continues at coordinate 28,743,920 of NC_074692.1, read as the reverse complement.
CCCTGGTTCAGCCTTCTCCTGTCCCTGTTGTCTGGGACATCTTGGCAACTTCCTCTGAGACAGGACTTGCTGTTCCAGTCTATGGCGAAACCACCTCCAATTTCCTTCATACTAAATGTAGAAGATAACATCGCCAAAATCCCGAAGTATCCCTTTTACAGTGCCATATAGGCCTTAGGCAAAGTAGTGTGCTAAATAGGAATTAAGGTGCCATTTGGGATGCACACATTATGTCACAAAAGCATGGTGGTCTACTATCTGTATGTCTGAGTGAGCAACCTGGGATGAAAACGACAGAGCCTGCTATGCTATGCTGAGTGTCCACGGCTGCTGCTGTAGCTGCAGCCCCTATCCAATAAGTTTCTCTGCCCTGCACGGCACAGGCACAAAATCGTCCGGCCAGCACTAAGCCAACATCGTGTTTTTTGTGTGTTTTCTCCCGGTGCTGACTCATCGAAATCTAATGGATTGTGACATACAGATGTAGGATCCCTGCACAGCATGAAATGCACATTTGTAGTGTATTCAAGACTTAAAAAGGCTTCTAAAGTTTGTCATTTCCACTTAAATGTCAGACTTGATTTTCCCTAACAGAAAATGTATCAACCCTTACAAAAATGTCCATTAATTATAATCCACACAATAATTCACATTTCCTGTTGCAGTAGGAATATTTTGCTGCTATGAGAAATTACAAATTTAGATCATACATCTGTAGGACATAAATTAAATGGCTAAGAAAAAGCTGCAAACCCCTCAAACTGCCATCCCCATTGCCAACTCACTGGAAGTCAAAATACACTGTGTAAACGCACGCACACGCTCACACACGGTTGTATAAACAGAGGAACTGTAAGTCTGTACGCAAAGTAATTTCCCATCAATATCTCAATACAGCGAACTATGGCTTCCGACACGCAGCTAAACAGACAAACACATGCCATGCCCCATGAAGTGACTCATAGCATATAACTACACTGAACGAAAATTTCATGAGCTGAAATAAAAGATCCCAGAAATGTTCCATACATACAAAAACCTAATTTCTCCAATGTGCGGGAGCACTGGTTGGTCGGCACAATAGAGGTAGTATGTACATAAATGTATAGTTAAAGAGACTATGCATATATGATAAACAGAGAGTAGCAGCAGCGTAAAAAGAGGGGTTCGAGGGGGGGGGGGGGGCACACAATGCAAATAGTCCGGGTAGCCATTTGATTACCTGTTCAGGAGTCTTATGGCTTGAGTAAAAACTGTTAAGAAGCCTTTTTGTACTAGACTTGGCACGCCGGTACCGCTTGCTATGCAGTAGTAGAGAGAACAGTCTATGACTGGGGTGGCTGGGGTCTTTGACAATTTTTAGGGCCTTCCTCTGTCATCAGCCCAGTGAAATAAAAAGCAAATTATTTAAATGTAAGCTTATTCAGGTGTGCTTCACAAGTAATACAACAATGGATCTATTACCTGTGTGATCATATAGCCTAGCTCAAATGTTGAAATATAATTTTTTTAAATGGGCCGGACAACAATGCTTTGGCAGGGTAATTCAAGCAAAGCCAATATGCGGTGATAATGTATTGGGGCAATAGTTTACTGCACAAAACTCAATGCTTCAGTACTGTTTTTAATTGGTTAATGCTGCAAAGGCTTATATTTTTTTAACATGACTTAAAAAATGTGAGTGGAGCTCGACTTGCATTTTGACTCAAAGAGATTTTGACTCAGAAAAGGTTGGTGACCACTGTTCTAGAGTTCTCTTTTTTAACGCTATCAATGTTTCTCTTTACTGTGGCAATAGTGGTCGAATCAATGCAATATTAGCCATTTTCAATGTGACATACCGAAATAAAACGAACTATGCAAGAGATTTTGTTGTAGGCAGAACGCATCGGAGTAGGATTCTATTTCATTGACATACACGACTCAGCCTGCGCTCTACACAGATCGGTGTGGCATAAGCAATCAGAGCTGCAGTAGGCCTATATGCAAATAGAACATTGCCATATATGGATCTGTGCCATTTACTTTGAACTGGACTGTGTTTACAGCATGTGCAGTCGTGAGGAGATGCGCTTGTTTTGAGATCAAAGCGAGAGCTGCATGTAGCCACGTGTGCACATTTTGTTCATATATTTAGCTAGTTAGTGAGTTATTAGCCCAGTTATAAATACTTTTTAGTCAGCAATTGTAACGAGTATTACCGAAGGTGACCTCCCTTCCTGTTCGAGTGGCGCTCGGCGGTCGTCGTCGCCGGTCTACTAGCTGCCACCGATCCCTTTTTCCTTTTCGTTTGGTTTTGACTAATTGATTTCACCTGTTTATTGTTTGGTTGTTAGGGTGGTGTTATTTAAGTTCGTTTAGCCCGTTTCTGTTTGTGCGGGCTTGTCTCTCTGTTTTTGTATGAGGTTGTTATTTTCATGTTGGGTTTTTCCACAGTCTGGATTTATTTTCCGGTGTGTACTTTATTCAAGTCGGATTTTTACGCCAAATGTTTTTGACGTTACCAGTTGTTCATCTGGTTGGACATTAAAGAGTGGTTTTCCCCATTACCTTTGCTCTCTGCGCCTGACTCCTTACAATTGTCCTCATTGATCGTAACAGCAATAGGGGAGTGATTTCTTCCTACAAGAGCACAAAATGTGTACATTTCTAGACTTCTTTAAAAATGGCTTTTTTTGTCTTAAAGGGGCAGTGTTGTATTTGGAGACAGCCTTGAATATGCTAAGTAGCCAATAGGCAGAAGGTAGAATAATTTGTCTGATTCTCTGTAAAAATGCATTTTATTTGTAAAGTGACTTTTCCAACAAACAACACAACAGCATTTTCAGTCACCTCCTTGTCTGAAGAACGGGTGGATAAACAGGTTAATGTCAAGCTGTGTATAAAAAATAAATAATCCAATGTGATGTAGATTTACATTGAACACCACTCATTGGCTGCTACTGTAGGCTGAATGATAGAACAGTTAGTTCCATGTTAAAATGTTATGGGATGCTTTTTCTCCATTGTTTTTTATGGTAGGGCACTCTGGTAGACCTACATTATGATCAAATAGCAACAGTAGCCTACATGGCAACAGTTAAAACTGTAACTTAATTAAAGTGGGTACAGACTCAGTGTTCACAGTAAACGCAAGCTGGAAGTTGCACAGAATTTTGCGCTTATCAGACCTGAAATTTGCTCAGTGCTGAAAGAAATTAGAGGGAACATTGGTCTTGACCTGACTGCATGCTCTGAATCGACGTGTACGACAGCGTGTTTCAGTTCCAGCCTAAATACAGTATCTTTGCACAGTCATTGAAGACTGGGACAACATTCCACAGGCCACAATCAATAGCCTGATCAACTCTATGTGAAAGAGATGTGTCACGTGACATGGGGCAAATGGTGGTCACACCAGACACTGACTGGTTTTCTGATCCACGCCCCTACCTTTTTCTAAAGGTTTCTGTGACCAACAGATGTATATCTGTATTCCAGTCATGTGAAATCCAAATTTTAGGGCCTAATGACTTTATTTATTTCAATTGACTGATTTCCTTATATGAACTCTAACTCAGTAAAATTATTGAAATTGTTGAATGTTGCATTTATATTTTTGTTCAGTGCATAATTTCTAGTGATACCGTTATGTTGTGCAACTATTTGAAGAAATTAGTTCCAAAACGCTATATCCACCAATTTTTCACATTTTTGTTTTTTTCAGCAGAAAATATTTCTTATGGATAAGAAAAATATTGTAAAATATTACTGTTCTCAGATTTTTTACTCACAGATTTTAGATGTGTATTAAATGGGTTTTGTTGCAAAACGCTTTATAGCCTATCCATTGTTTAGCTGGAATGGAATGTTGTATACTGTATATTTGACTGTGATGTGGTTGTCTCACCTTTATTTAACACCAGGCAATCGTAAGATGTAACGATCGTCCTGGGAAGAAGGTGACCAAAACGCAGCGTGGTAAGTGTTCATTTTAATTTAATAAATAAACTGAACACTGAAACAACAAAAAAGAGAGTGAACGAAACGAAACAGTCCTGTCTGGTGCAGACACAAAACAGAAAACAACTACCCACAACACACTGGTGGAAAAAGGCTACCTAAGTATGGTTCTCAATCAGAGACAATGATAGACAGCTGCCTCTGATTGCGAACCACACCCGGCCAAACACATAGAAATGTAAACCATAGAACAAAACATAGAATGCCCATCCCAACTCACGCCCTGACCAACCAAAATAGAGACATAAAAAGGATCTCTAAGGTCAGGGTGTGACATAAGATGAATGCATTAACTCTAAGTCGCTCTGGATAAGAGCATCTGATAAATTACTAAAATGTTAAATGTAAATATACAGATGTCATACTACTGTAATGATTAAATATTATAATTTTTTATTAAATATAGATGTCACAAATGTGTAATTTGTACAGTTCTTTACAACAACAAAAATCACATTTGACTGTGTAAAACTAGCAGTCCTACTTATTACTCAGGGTGAGGTGGATATATAGCGTTTTGCAACAAAACATGATTATTTGTCTCTCTGTAATTAATTGGTAGATTTCAAAGAAATACATGGCTATCATTGAACAACCCAAAGTCATGATTAGGTGGAGAAAAAACACACCAATCTCTTTCATAAGTTCTTTAAACAATAAAAGCTATTTTACACAAATTTCTGAAAATAGATATACTGTATAGCGTTTTGGAATGAAACTCTTAATTTGCTGTCGTGTCTAGCAGTAAGCAGGCATTATCCCGGTTAGAGGCCTGTGTTTATTGCATTAAGTAGGGCTCTGGTCTGTGGTCCTGTCTGACGTTGACCCCCTGACTGGCTACATCCCAAATGGCACCCTATTCCCTATATAATGCCCTACCTAGTGTACAAATTTTGACCAGAATCCATGGGCTCCTGTAAAAAGTAGTGCACTATATTAGGGAATAGGATGACATTTGTATGTCATGGCAGCCCCAGTCATTATCCATCACTGACCTCAGATTAATTATCCTCGGCTCTATGAATCTCTGAATAATAAGAGGCTCAACAGACTCACATGGCGAGCGGGGCGGGTCAGGTGACCAGGCAGAGGAAGGCATCAACATCAGTCACATAGTCAATTACACTCTGACAGAGGGGTTGGGTTGGATCAACAGGATCGCATCCTTCAGGGGTTGAGCATATTTGTATCGTGGATGCATCCAAACACAGGCTATAGATTTGTGTTTGAGTCAGTATGACTGTTGTTGGCATGTTTGAGCACAAGGACGAAGAAAGAGACAGATAATGTTTGCATGCAGAATAATGGTTTTGTGTGTGTGTGTGTGTGTGTGTGTGTGTGTGTGTGTGTGTGTGTGTGTGTGAGTCAGAGAGAGGAAGAGAGAGAGCTAGAAAGAAAGAGATGGGAAGAGAGAGGTGTGGGAGGAGAGAGTAAGAGTGCAGCTGTCAGGGAGCAGCAGGTCTCTCAGTTCATTGCAGGATGAAAATGTCACACTAACCCTCCTTCCAACCTGTACTGTATCTGCCTGTGCCATGCATTCACTCACTCACCACCTCACAACACTACTGCAGTCTGGCAGCACATAGGCTCATTTACACAAGGATACAGCCTACCATCACTCACTTGTTACGTTTCGAATGGCATCCTACTCCCTATATACAGTAGTGCACTATACAGGGAATAGGGTGCCTGCTGGTCCCTCATTATTCCTATACTCAGAGTGTACTGCTCTCAGACTGACAGGTGGCAAATTGTTATTTTGCCTGCTCAGTGGTCTATCCAGCAGGTGTGAACTGCTGAGCAGTACAGTGGGTGTGCTGTGCTGACGGCTTGGGACACAGCATTCTCATTCTAACTTCCAAATGGCAAACACACACATCAAGAAGTCTTGTTCAATTTAGATTGTATAGAGAGATTGGGTGGGAAAGAAAAGTTGCTAATCAGAGCCAAGAGAGTCAGTCATGGTGTTATAATTTGTATTGTGTGTGTGTGTGTGTGTGTGTGTGTGTGTGCGCGTGTGTGGAGAGAGAGACTGAGTGAGAAATAAATAAATTATGTGTGTGTTTAATACAGAGTGAGAAATAAAAAATGAGAGAGAAGAGGGGATTAAGTCGAAGTAACTTGGAGTGGTGAATAACAGTGAGACTTGCCTGTGTTGTGTGTGTGTGTGTGTGTGTCCAAGTTGGGGGATGCTGTTGGAGGGTGCTTGAAATGAAGATGGAGATGCATGTGGGATCATTTCCAGCTGTACAATAGGGAGTGGACACATTGTGACGACCCTCCCACTCTGTCTGCCGTATTCTCTCTTTGTTCTTGTTTCCTTATTAGGATGCCAGTGGGCGGAGTTGGGAGGGTCGTCAGCTACATGGGAAACACCTGGGCCCACTGTCATAGGATAAATGCACCACTTCCCCATTCATGGGGGAGACTCTCTCCAGGCAGACACCTTGATAGATTTGTTTGTGTTTCTTGGTGTTTTTTTTGTTTGTTTTAGCATCTTTCAACACCTTGCATTATCTCATTCATGCATGCAAAACACTCACTTACACTACTGATTACACACACCATTGTATATTATACTTAGTTACTTTAGTTAATAAATATATATTTTGTTACTCCTTTTCTCCACGTTGTCTCCCTTTCGTTACGGGCTTTGAGCCGGTTCGTGACAACATGCTTAAGGGTTCTGTGATTGAGCAATGCTTATTTAAGTCAACGCTCTGGCCTAAGATGAGGTTGTTTCATGACACGGCAGGCATTGTCTGAAAGCACCCTCTGAGAGAAGACGGATGTGCTTTGCCTTGGGAAGACGGGCTATCCTCTTATGAGCTGGGTCAGCCAAGGTGCTGTAGCAGATGACTAATCTTGGTGGAAGATGACTGGGTGGTGGAAGATGACTGGGTGGGAGAGCAAATTAAAGAGGGGGGGGGGGGGAGTGATTTCTTGAGCAAATGTTAAAAACATAAAACAAAGAGTTTAATTTCCCCAAATTTGAAATCATCATTGAAGGTTTCCAAGACCTCTCGGCTGAGAATAGGTTACCCATCCTGCCGGGGGACTACACTACATTGTTGCCTGCCATAATATTTTTTACATTTACATATTTTAGTCAATTATCCAGAGCAACTTACAGGAGCAATTAGGGTCAAGTAACTTGCTCAAGGGCACAGCAACAGAGGCTTGTCAGCTCAGATTCAAACCAGCAACCTTTCAGTTACTGGCCTAATGCTCTGACCCCTAGGCTACCTGCCACCCTGAGTGACAGTTTCTGACAGACCAAACAACCTGCGTGTCTTTGTACATAGTTATTTATTTACTTACTGATTTCCATGTCTAACCCCATCCACCCACCCTTCATTAATGTTGTTACTGATTGCCCTGTTTGTGATATTGTGATATAATATTGTTTATGAATTATTCAATGTCCAAATACAGTGTACATTGTTTTGTTATTCCAATAAAGCAATTAAAATTAAATAGAGAGAGATAGAAAAGAGAGGTTGAGAGGCTGACCCTCACGCCTTCAACTGGCCTATCCCATTTTCTGTGTAATACACTCTTCTGGTGAATGTCCCAAATGGCGCACTATTCCCTATATAGGGCATTACTTTTGACCAAGGCTCTGGTCAAAAGTAATGTACTATGTAGGAAATAGGGTGCCATTTGGGACGCACACCTGGCCACCCCTCAACTCAGAGATGATATCAGGCTTAACACGCACTTCAGGCTGAACTAGGGAAAACAAGGAATCCAGGGGTACTGGATTCAGTGCTCCCAAGTGGGTTCCCGAGTGGTGCAGTTGTCTAAGATGCTGCATCTCAATGCAAGATGTGCAGTACCTGGTTCAAATCCACATCGAGCTGTGATTTGGAATCCCATTGGGTGGTGTACAATTGGTCCAGTGTCAGCTGGGGTAGGCTGTCATTGTAAATAAGAATTTGTTCTTAAACTGACTTACCTAGTTAAATTAATGTGAAAAATTCAGTAGACTATTACAGTGACTATGTATGGTTGTCATTTCATGACAGCATTTGAGTGCCAGTTTGTGAATTTGTTTGCTCTAGTCATTGGGAACCAAGCCAATTTCTGAATAGAGATCACCAGTTTGCCTATGCAGAGTGTCTCCAGCTTAGAGGAACCATGTCAATATTGTTCTTTATCACAGCAACAAACAGGATAACAATTGACATCAGCGAATAATCTAAACCCAGGGGCAAAACGTGTAATAAAACAAATCGAATCAAATTTTATTTGTCACATGCGCCGAATACAACCTGACAGTGAAATGCTTACTTACAAGCCCTTAACCAAAAATGCAGTTTTAAGAAGAAATTGTGTTAAGTAAAAATAGATAAGTAAAAATAACAAATAATTAAAGAGCAGCAGTAAAATAACAAGCAAGGCCATGTACAGGGTGTACCGGCACAGAGTCAATGTGTGGGGGCACCGGTTAGGGGTAATTGGGGTAATATGTACATTTAGGTAGCATTAAAGTGACTATGCATAGATAATAATAGAGAGTGGCAGCAGCGTAAAAGGGGGGGGTGCAAATAGTCTGGATAGCCATTTGATTAGCTGTTCAGGAGTCTTATGGCTTGGGGGTAGAAGCTGTTAAGAAGCCTTTTTGACCTAGACTTGGCGCTCCGGTACCGCTTGCCGTGTGGTAGCAGAGAGAACAGTCTATGACTAGGGTGGCTGGAATTTTTAGGAGCTTTCTCTGACACCGCCTGGTATAGAGGTCCTGGATGTCAGGAAGCTTGGCCCCAGTGATGTACTGGGCTGTACACACTACCCTCTGTAACGCCTTGCGGTCGGAGGCCGAGCAGTTGCCATACCAGGCAGTGATGCAACCAGTCAGGATGCTCTCGATGACGCAGCTGTAGAACTTTTTGAGGATCCGAGGACCCATGCCAAATCTTTTCAGTCTCCTGAGTGGCAATAGGCTTTGTCGTGCACTCTTCACGACTGTCTTGGTGTGTTTAGCCCATGATAGTTTGTTGGTGATATGGACACTAAGGAACTTGAAGCTCCTCTTCTTCTTCCCTTATGACAGAGCGAGCTTTCTTCTGTGTGATCAAGTTGACAGCTCCTAAGGACCTCAAATATGAGTGTATAGCAGGGTTAGGTGTCTTTGTCCTGCCATTCCTAGTCTGACAGAGCAGCTTTCACAAATTAAATGAAGGGCCGCTGACAGCCAAAGGAAATAAATGCCTCAGCCGAGACAAACCAGCCACAGAGCCAGAGACGCAGGCCGGGGAATAAAAGAGAGGATGATGGGTGATTGAGCGATTGCATTCACAAGCAGCCGACTCAAATGTTGAGAGGATGGGCCACAAAATTCTCACATTAATAAGCAGACCGCATTAGGAATCTAAGACCTGATAAGTAGGGAGCGAGAGAGAGAGAGAGAGAGCAAGAGAGCGTGAGAGAGCGCGAGAGAAAGAGAGAGAGAGAGGGAGAGGTAGGTGAGAGAGAGACAGGTTGGTGAGAGAGAGGAAAGAAGGTAAGAGAGAGATCTGAATCTGCATTGGTTGAATCTGCAGACGTGTTGCTGTGCGTTTTGTTGCTGTGCGATTTGCTGCGAACTTTACTTTACTTTGCTAGCTGACAACTTTACGTTTTTTGTTTTGTTTCTGTTTTTAATTACCGTTTATATTTTTAGTTTTTCCATCGCAACTTTTTTCCCTCATTCAACCTTTTCACTCCGGACGCTTTATCTGGACATGGTTCGTCAACACCTTCAACAGCCGAAGCTAAGTAGTAACATTAACATGATGTCTTCTAATTGCAGTCGCTGTACTCATAATATACAGGAGAACGATCGCCTTACGGCGAAAATAGCTGTGCTGCAAGCCCAGCTTCAGGCGCAATCGTTAGGCAAGGGTATTTTCAGTGTAGGAAAGGAAGAAACAGCGTCTGTGCCACCAGTAAGTACAGATAGTAACGATAGTATAAATCCCCCCCGCACAGTCCCCGCAGCCGGACAACTTTCTCATGGCTTCTGGAGGGAAATGCTGTTGGAATGCTCAACCGGTGTCGCTCATTCAGCCGACAGAAACTTTCAACCGGTTTTCCCCATTATGTAGCGAGTCTGAGTCTGAGTCTTCTCTTGTCTCTACTCCTCCCGTTACGGGGTCTGAGACGCCGAAGGCTCCCACCGTTAGCTCTGACAAATTGAAAACCCTAGTCATTGGCGACTCCATTACCCGCAGTATTAGACTTAAAACGAATCACCCAGCGATCATACACTGTTTACCAGGGGGCAGGGCTACCGACGTTAAGGCTAATCTTAACGAAGAGCTCAGTCTAGACGCTACTCAGAAATTACAGTAAATGTCCTAGTTTTTAAACCTTTATAGTCTGTTAGTCTGCTCTGGAGCACCAGACATTGTCTCAACTCCTTTACCTCTCAGAGAGATCTGTTGTGACCAAAATGGCATCCTATTCCCTATTTAGGGCACTACTTTTGACCAAGGCCAATAGTACACTACATAAGGAATATAGGTTGCCATTTCAGACATCTCAATGAGTGATGATCAGTCTTGCCACTTCTATGAATGTTTTCATTTTACCTTTACTTAACTAGGCAAGTCAGTTAAGAACAAATTCTTATTTTCAATGATGGTCTAGAAACAGTGGGTTAACTGCCTTGTTCAGGGGCAGAATGGCAGATTTTTACCTTGTCAGCTCTGGGATTTGATCTTGCAACCTTTTGGTTACTAGTCCAATGCTCTAAACACTAGGCTACCTGCCGCCCCAACAATAGTTGTTGCTATATATATATGGAGTTTGAATTGACAAGATCTTTTGTGTGCTTTCAATGTGCAAATACACAACTTTATACCAGCCACATTAATTTAATGAAAATTGAATTGCTCAGTTTCAGTCCAACAAGTTTTTGCACATTTCTCAAAACGTCAAATTTCGAAGTCGCTCCAAATGTCAAATTTTGAATTGTTTTTGACACCCTGGGATGAATCCTCCTGCTCAGCATCTTTCCATTTCTCCAAACGTCAAATTTAGAAGTTAAGGGTTAAGGTTTTAGATAGGGTTAAAACATTAAGTTTAAGCATTCATTTGGAATGGTTAAGTTAAGGTTTGGTATAGATTAAAAAAAATTTAAGTGAGTGTCCACAACTGGGATTAAACATGTGAATTTCTGATCTGGAGTCATGAGATTATGGAATCATGGGATTACACCCATTCACTATCCCGTCCACAACGTTCTAGCAAAACCCAAGCCTACTTGATGTTAACAGCGCTCACTGTTACCCCTAGTGGGGGTTATATCCTTCCTGTTTGGCCCTGTCCGGGGGTATCATCGGATGGGGCCACAGTGTCTCCTGACCCCTCCTGTCTCAGCCTCCAGTATTTATGCTGCAGTAGTTTATGTGTCGGGGGGCTAGGGTCAGGAGACATTTTATTATTGTATCATAATATATCAATATATCATTATATCATATTCCTGATTATTATTTGACCATGCTTGTCATTTATGAACATTTTGAAAATCTTGGCTCTCTCCTTCTCTCTTTCTTTCTCTCTCTCGGAGGACCTGAGCCCTAGGACCATACGTCAGGACTACCGGGCATGATGACTCCTTGCTGTCCCCAGTCCACCTGGCCTTGCTGCTATTCCAGTTTCAACTGTTCTGCCTACGGTTATGGAACCCCTACCTGTCCCAGACCTGCTGTTTTCAACTCTTAATGATCGGCTATGAAAAGCCAACTGATATTTATTCCTGATTATTATTTGACCATGCTTGTCACTTATGAACATTTTGAACATCTTGGCCATGTTCTGTTATAATCTCCACCCGGCACAGCCAGAAGAGGACTGACCACCCCTCATAGCCTGGTTCCTCTCTAGGTTTCTTCCTAGGTTTTGGCCTTTCTAGGGAGTTTTTCCTAGCCACCGTGCTTCTACACCTGCATTGCTTGCTGTTTGGGGTTTTAGGCTGGGTTTCTGTACAGCACTTCGAGATATTAGCTGATGTACGAAGGGCTATGTAAAATAAACTTGATTGGATTTTGAAGGCATTTCCCAACATTCTCAGGACATGGACAGAGTCCCAATTTCGAAGTCAATCTTGAGTGATCTGCCTGTTTGTCCAGCCTTACTTTATTCCAATAAAATTCATCCTTTTTTCTCTCATGTAGCTTTTGAATTTCCTTTTCTGTTAAAACGGGTGAAATATTGATACTTGAAGCATGTTTCTCATCATTTGCTGATGGGTTATTTTAACATAAGCGATATTTGATTGGAGGGCCTCCCCACCAAGCGGGCATATTTTTTTTGCGGCCCCCATCTTGAAGGGGGAGAGAAAAATGTACAAGTTAATTTCCTGCAATTCTACACATTTTGCCATTGGGTGGAGAGACTTTTGCAGTTTTAAAGCTAATTTCCTGCAATTCTAAAGACTTTGCCATGACTTCTGCCATATTAATGATTTCTGAGTGAGAGTGACAAACAAAATCAATGGAGGCCCCCTGGAGGTCAGGGCCGCTGGGCACATGCCCTGCGTGCCCAGTTGGTATTTGGCTATGATTAATACAAGTTTACATAACTTGCTAGACTAACTTGCCAATCAAAAAAAATGTATCCTACATTGCTATTTGAGTGATTATCAGTGACTGACAAAACAAGAGAAAAACTGCTGATGCACAACCAAATTTTGAACTTACACCTTGTGTATTCTACTATTCTGTAAGTCGAGACCCGACTGAGTTCCTAAAAAACTTTGGGGGCCAACTAGTGGCCGGGGGCTCTAAGCATCCGCTTATGTCGCTTATGCCTGGAGCCGGCCCTGTTGGTGGAGAAAATGTTTTATCATTTTATCATTTTCTTTGCTAGCAGCAGGGTGTAATTTGCGTCAATCATCCCCTCTCTGTTAATAATAATAAATACTCTGGAGTTGGTCGGAGGACAGCTGCTGCTCTGTGTTCTTTGAAACAATATCTGCTTTCTCCTCACACACACTATGTCTCCGTCTCCACCTTTGTTTCCCAAATGGCACCCTATTCCCTATGTAGTGGACTACATAGGCAGTAGGGTGCTATTTGGGACACATCCCATACCCGCTAGTGTGGTTTGCTTTCCAGTGGTGCCTGGTGGGGAGCTTTTCCAATGCTCTTTGATTACATGGGTGTACAACCTGGCTTCTCACCTCAATCACACTCAGAGTCAGACCAGAGGAGTCGTCTAGGATGTGAGTGAGGCGAGTGGCAGAGCAGATGTTAGGTAGAGAGAGTCATGCATGCACCCTTCAAACTCTCCCTGCTGCTGCACTGACCAATCTATTAGACTTTTGTATGCAATTCTTGAACCTTGGCGTGGAGGGATCACATATAGAAAACAAGTAAAGGAACATAGACGTCCTGCATCAAAGCTGCATGAGAGGCTACTCTTAGCTACTCAGTGCAGGGCAATGAACTCCAGAGAACAGGAGTCATGAGAGATGTGGTTATAGAGAGTGGGGGCTTGTACGAGTGATGAGAGATGTGGTTATAGAGAGTGGGGGCTTGTACGAGTGATGAGAGATGTGGTTATAGAGAGTGGGGGCTTGTACGAGGGATGAGAGCTGTGGTTATAGAGAGTGGGGGCTTGTACGAGTGATGAGAGAGAGATGTGATTAAAAAGAGTGGAGGCTTATACAGGTGCTTGGCCTATCGCTCTTCATATGATCTGCTGATAATAACACCACTGCCCCCTATTTATGGCTGCATACATCTATCCCTCACCTTTCTCTCTCTCGCCCCCCTCCCCCTCTCTCTCTCTCTCTCTCAAACATTTTCATTTACTGTTCCATATTTTACTGAACTAATATTTGTTAGCTTATTTATGCATTAAAGTCTCGTGTCTTGTACAGGATACTATCCCAGTAGCAGTTAGATATTTACAATGTGCCATGAATACTATGCTAGTTTTTTGCAAAGAAGCTAGCTACCTAGATGATGTAAGCAACATACCCTTATTATACCGGATCTTCTTCTCCTTCAGCTGGCGGAGGTTTTTATTTAATCCCTTGTCATTTCTGCCAACTATATGAACGAGGTGAAATCTATTGAAATTCATGGTGTCAGAATGCATTGCTGTATTAAAGCAATTCATAACTAACTTGTTGACATATTCTGTTGCCGAGTCAAAGCCAGATCAATCAATCAATCAATTTTATTTTATATAGCCCTTCGTACATCAGATAATATCTCGAAGTGCTGTACAGAAACCCAGCCTAAAACCCCAAACAGCTAGAATGCAGGTGTAGAAGCACGGTGGCTAGGAAAAACTCCCTAGAAAGGCCAAAACCTAGGAAGAAACCTAGAGAGGAACCAGGCTATGAGGGGTGGCCAGTCCTCTTCTGGCTGTGCCGGGTGGAGATTATAACAGAACTATGCCAAGATGTTCAAAAATGTTCATAAGTGACAAGCATGGTCAAATAATAATCATGAATAATTTTCAGTTGGCTTTTCATAGCTGATCATTAAGAGTTGAAAAACAACAGGTCTGGGACAGGTAGGGGTTCCATAACCGCAGGCAGAAGAGTTGAAACTGGAATAGCAGCAAGGCCAGGCGGACTGGGGGCAGCAAGGAGTCACCACGGCCGGTAGTCCCGACGTATGGTCCTAGGGCTCAGGTCCTCCGAGAGAAAGAGAGAAGGAGAAAATTAGAGAGAGCCAAGATTTTCAAAATGTTCATAAATGACAAGCATGGTCAAATAATAATCAGGAATAAATCAGTTGGCTTTTCATAGCCGATCATTAAGAGTTGAAAACAGCAGGTCTGGGACAGGTAGGGGTTTCGTAACCGCAGGCAGAAACAGTTGAAACTGGAATAGCAGCAAGGCCGGGCGGACTGGGGACAGCAAGGTCTCAGCATGCCCGGTAGTCCTGACGTATGGTCCTAGGGCTCAGGTTCTCAGAGAGAAAGAGAGAACGAGAGAATTAGAGAGAGCATACTTAAATTCACACAGGACACTGGATAAGACAGGAGAAGTACTCCAGGTATAACCAACTGACCCTAGCCCCCCGACACATAAACTACTGCAGCATAAATACTGGAGGCTGAGACAGGAGCGGTCAGGTGACACTGTGGCCCCATCCGAAGAAACCCCCGGACAGGGCCAAACAGGAAGGATATAACCCCACCCACTCTGCCAAAGCACAGCCCCCACACCACTAGAGGGATATCCTCAACCACCAACTTACAATCCTGAGACAAGGCCGAGTATAGCCCACAAAGGTCTCCACCACAGCACAACCAAGGGGGGGCGCCAACCCAGACAGGAAGTTCACGTCAGTAACTCAACCCACTCAAGTGACGCACCCCTCCTAGGGACGGCATGAAAGAGCACCAGCAAGCCAGTGACTCAGCCCCAGTAACAGGGTTAGAGGCAGAGAATCCCAGTGGAGAGAGGGGAACCGGCCCTGGAGAGACAGCAAGGGCGGTTCGTTGCTCCAGAGCCTTTCCGTTCACCTTCACACTCCTGGGCCAGACTACACTCAATCATATGACCTACTGAAGAGATAAGTCTTCAATAAAGACTTAAAGGTTGAGACCGAGTCTGCGTCTCTCACATGGGTAGGCAGACTGTTCCATAAAAATGGAGATCTATAGGAGAAAGCCCTGCCTCCAGCTGTTTGCTTAGAAATTTTAGGGACAATTAGGAGGCCTGCGTCTTGTGACCGTAGCGTACGTGTAGGTATGTACGGCAGGACCAACTCGGAAAGATAGGTAGGAGCAAGCCCATGTAACGCTTTAAAGGTTAACAGTAAAACCTTGAAATCAGCCCTTGCCTTAACGGGAAGCCAGTGTAGGGAAGCTAGCACTGGAGTAATATGATCAAATTTCTTGGTTCTAGTCAGGATTCTAGCAGCCGTATTTAGCACTAACTGAAGTTTATTTAGTGCTTTATCCGGGTAGCCGGAAAGTAGAGCATTGCAGTAGTCTAACCTATAAGTAACAAATGCATGGATTAATTTTTCTGCATCATTTTTGGACAGAAAATTTCTGATTTTTGCAATGTTACGTAGATGGAAAAAAGCTGTCCTTGAAACAGTCTTGATATGTTCGTCAAAAGAGAGATCAGGGTCAAGAGTAACGCCGAGGTCCTTCACAGTTTTATTTGAGACGACTTTACAACCATCAAGATGAATTGTCAGATTTAACAGAAGATCTCTTTGTTTCTTGGGACCTAGAACAAGCATCTCTGTTTTGTCCGAGTTTAAAAGTAGAAAGTTTTCAGCCATCCACTTCCTTATGTCTGAAACACAGGCTTCTAGCGAGGGCAATTTTGGGGCTTCACCATGTTTCATTGAAATGTACAGCTGTGTGTCATCCGCATAGCAGTGAAAGTTAACATTATGTTTTCGAATAACATCCCCAAGAGGTAAAATATATAGTGAAAACAATAGTGGTCCTAAAACGGAACCTTGAGGAACACCGAAATGTACAGTTGATTTGTCAGAGGACAGACCATTCACAGAGACAAACTGATATCTTTCCGACAGGTAAGATCTAAACCAGGCCAGAACTTGTCCGTGTAGACCAATTTGGGTTTCCAGTCTCTCCAAAAGAATGTGGTGATCGATGGTGTCAAAGGCAGCACTAAGGTCTAGTAGCACGAGGACAGATGCAGAGCCTCGGTCTGACGCCATTAAAAAGTCATTTACCACCTTCACAAGTGCAGTCTCAGTGCTATGATGGGGTCTAAAACCAGACTGAAGCATTTCGTATACATTGTTTGTCTTCAGAAAGGCAGTGAGTTGCTGCGCAACAGCTTTTTCTAAAATTTTTGAGAGGAATGGAAGATTCGATATAGGCCGATAGTTTTTTATATTTTCCGGGTCAAGGTTTGGCTTTTTCAAGAGAGGCTTTATCACTGCCACTTTTAGTGAGTTTGGTACACATCCGGTGGATAGAGAGCTGTTTATTATGTTCAACATAGGAGGGCCAAGCACAGGAAGCAGCTCCTTCAGCAGTTTAGTAGGAATAGGATCCAGTATGCAGCTTGAAGGTTTAGAGGCCATGATTATTTTCATCATTGTGTCAAGAGATATAGTACTAAAACACTTAAGTGTCTCTCCCGATCCCAGGCCCTCGCAGAGCTGTGCAGATCCAGGACAGCTAAGCCCTGGAGGAATACGCAGATTCAAAGAGGAGTCCGTAATTTGCTTTCTAATGGTCATGATCTTTTCCTCAAAGAAGTTCATGAATTTATTACTGCTGAAGTGAAAGCCATCCTCTCTTGGGGAATGCTGCTTTTTAGTTAGCTTTGCAACAGTATCAAAAATACATTTTGGATTGTTCTTATTTTCCTCGATTAAGTTGGAAAAGTAGGATGATCGAGCAGCAGTGAGGGCTCTTCGGTACTGCACGGTACTGTCTTTCCAAGCTAGTCGGAAGACTTCCAGTTGTGTGGCGCCATTTCCGTTCCAATTTCCTGGAAGCTTGCTTCAAAGCTCGGGTATTTTCTGTATACCAGGGAGCTAGTTTCTTATGACAAATGTTTTTCGTTTTTAGGGGTGCAACTGCATCTAGGGTATTGCGCAAGGTTAAATTGAGTTCCTCAGTTAAGTGGTTAACTGATTTTTGTCCTCTGACGTCCTTGGGTAGGCAGAAGGAGTCTGGAAGGGCATCAAGGAATTTTTGTGTTGTCTGAGAATTTATAGCACGACTTTTGATGCTCCTTGGTTGGGGTCTGAGCAGATTATTTGTTGCGATTGCAAACGTAATAAAATGGTGGTCCGATAGTCCAGGATTATGTGGAAAAACATTAAGATCTACAACATTTATTCCATGGGACAAAACTAGGTCCAGAGTATGACTGTGGCAGTGAGTAGGTCCAGAGACATGTTGGACAAAACCCACTGAGTCGATGATGGCTCCGAAAGACTTTTGGAGTGGGTCTGTGGACTTCTCCATGTGAATATTAAAATCACCAAAAATTAGAATATGATCTGCTATGACTACAAGGTCTGATAGGAATTCAGGAAACTCAGAGAGGAACGCTGTATATGGCCCAGGAGGCCTGTAAACAGTAGCTATAAAAAGTGATTGAGTAGGCTGCATAGATTTCATGACTAGAAGCTCAAAAGACGAAAACGCCATTTTTTTTTTTGTAAATTGAAATTTGCTATTGTAGATGTTAGCAACACCTCCGCCTTTGCGGGATGCACGGGGGATATGGTCACTAGTGTAACCAGGAGGTGAGGCCTCATTTAACACAGTAAATTCATCAGGCTTAAGCCATGTTTCAGTCAGGCCAATCACATCAAGATTATGATCAGTGATTAGTTCATTGACTATGACTGCCTTTGAAGTGAGGGATCTAACATTAAGTAACCCTATTTTGAGATGTGAGGTATCACGATCTCTTTCAATAATGGCAGGAATGGAGGAGGTCTTTATCCTAATAAGATTGCTAAGGCGAACACCGCCATGTTTAGTTTTGCCCAACCTAGGTCGAGGCACAGACACAGTCTCAATGGGTATGGCTGAGCTGACTACACTGACTGTGCTATTGGCAGACTCCACTAAGCTGGCAGGTTGGCTAACAGCCTGCTGCCTGGCCTGCACCCTATTTCATTGTGGGGCTAAAGGAGTTAGAGCCCTATCTATGTTGGTAGATAAGATGAGAGCACCCCTCCAGGTAGGATGGAGTCCGTCACTCCTTAGCAGGTCAGGCTTGGTCCTGTTTGTGGGTGAGTCCCAGAAAGAGGGCCAATTATCTACAAATTCTATCTTTTGGGAGGGGCAGAAAACAGTTTTCAACCAGCGATTGAGTGCTGAGACTCTGCTGTAGAGCTCGTCACTCCCCCTAACTGGGAGGGGGCCAGAGACAATTACTCGATGCCGACACATCTTTCTAGCTGATTTACACGCTGAAGCTATGTTGCACTTGGTGACCTCTGACTGTTTCATCCTAACATCGTTGGTGCCGACGTGGATAACAATATCTCTATACTCTCTACACTCGCCAGATTTAGCTTTAGCCAGCACCATCTTAAAACCTCTACCGAGTACCTAACCCGGATTCGGGAGCACCCCCCACCCCCCCCCCCCCCACACTGATTAGCATCGTTAGCATAGCGTCACAATTAAATAGTAGCATCTAAATATCATTAAATCACAAGTCCAAGACACCCAATGAAAGACACAGATCTTGTGAATAAAGCCACCATTTCAGATGTTTTAAATGTTTTACAGGGAAGACACAATATGTAAATCTATTAGCTAAACACGTTAGCAAAAGACACCATTTTTTTACTCCAACAGTTTTTTCCTGCGTCAGTAGCTATCACTAATTCGACTAAATGAAAATATATATAGCCACTAACCAACAAACAAATTCATAAGATGACAGTCTGATAACATATTTATGGTATAGCATAGTTTTTTTTTTTTTAAATGTGCATTTTTCAGGTATAAATCACAGTTCTACATTGCAGCTGCAATCTGATATAGTGCTGATGCAGCTAGAACAATTACAGAGACCAACGTTATATAACTAATTACTTGTCTTAAAACATTTCAGAAAAAATACACAGCGTACAGACATTGAAAGCCCAACATCTGGTGAATCCAAACAATATTTCAGATTTTTTAAATGTTTTATAGCGAAAACAAAATGTAGCGCTAAATTAGCATAACCAGGCCAGCCAGAACCAGCTGGACGCGCCCGACCAGTTCACATGCACGACAGATATATGAAATAACATCGTAAATTGGGTCTTACTATTGCTGGTCTTTCATCAGAATGTTGATCAAGGTGTCCTTAGTCCTGATGAGTCGTTCAATCCATTCACAATGGCAACTTCCCCTCTTCATTTAGCCTGGGTACTGGTCGACTGGCACGGTCCCTGTCCAAAGTTAAAAAACTCAAAGAACGGAACACGGCAAAACTCCCGAAAAAATTCTAATAATCTGATTAAACCATATTGAAAAAACATACATTACGGTGATATGGTCACATGTATCAAACAAACTTCGAGACGGAGATAGTTTTCATCCGTAACGTCAGCATAACAAAAGACAATGGCTTCTCTAAAACGCGCATCTCAGAAAACCGGAAGTTGTCGGTCACGCTAAAGAAATAGGTCTTATTTCACGTCAGTACAAGATAAACAAAAAATTTCTCCTCTGACGTCTTCCTGGCACCCAGAGGAAGAAGAAGGAAGTGTGTTTCGGGTCATAGGTGGCGTGACCATATATAGGCAGAGCGTTGAAGCGAGCATACACATCTTGCAATCTTCTTCTGGCTCAGGGAAAGTGCTGTGAAATGACCTGTGTTTCACTCAGAGTCAAAATTGAAACGGATTTAGAAACCATAGCTTGTTTTCTATCCAATGGTATATGGTTATATGCATATAGTAACAGCAATAATTGAATAAGAGGCAGTTTAATCTGTAGAGGCAATTATGCTAATGTGAAAACAGCACCCCCTGTATTCTCAAGAAGTTAATTGAGATTATCAACTCTTATAGAGGTAAAGAAGCTAGAACTGTCACGCCTGCTCCCGCTCTTCCCCCCGGCGCTCGAGGATGCCAGGTTCCCCAGCATAACGCACTCCTGCCACCATCAGTACGCACACCTGCCTTCCCCGTCACGCGCATCAGTGATTATTGGACTCACGTGGACTCAATCACCTCTGTCATTACCTCCCCTATATCTGTCTGTTCCACCGCTGTGTTCCCTACTTCAGCATTGATTGTCATATGTCCTTGTATACCCGTGTGCTGACGCTGTTCTTGTCTTGTTTTATGTCTGTTCCAATTAAATGTTGGACTCCTCGTACCTGCTCCTCTACTCCAGCGTCGGTCCTTACAAGAGCATCACATCCTTATTCTCTCTCAGACTTTAAGCAACAGACCTCTCTGTATCAAGGATTTCTTCTGATTTCCTCTGGAGGTGAGAGAAGGGACTTCAAAGATCCTATAGAAAGTATGATGATGATAACTAGTATAGAGTAATGTAGTGTCTAATGCTAAATTGTCATACATTCTTCTTCTATACCACAGATTTCCACAAGGTCTCAGACTCCAGGATGGAAAATGCTTACAAGAAACATATGAAGACAGAAACAGAGTTGTTGATTTCCATTCTACTAGAGTGTGTATTTCTCACTTGGATGGCACATTCAGAAACTGATGATTAGATTGTCAGGATGGGTAACATACTTTGTAGGTACACTATAATTACAAGTACTCCTCAAGATACAGTTTATTTTAACTAGCTAAATCCTGTGTACATTGTAATTATGCAGATATTACATACTCTGTGGCGCATTAGTGTTTATTTTTCACTTGGATGGCACTTTCAGAAGCTGACGATTAGATTGTCAGCGTGGGTAACGTACTTTACAGGTAGGTACTCTATAATTACAAGTCAGTACCTGAAAGATTAGTGGAATCTATGTGGGTAGCTGGACAGGTAGGATGACTGACAGTGAAGGTGAACAGGTGGTCACGTGTCAGGTGACAGAAGAATGGATGAGACTGAGGCAGGAATTCCTTTAACCATAAAGTGGTATATTTACTGAGTAGTCTATGCAGCATAACAAAGGAAACAAAATAACACGTATCCAATCAAATTCATAATCACAAAGATCAAATCATAACAATCATTCATTATTAACATAATTAGGGAATTAATGAATCCAGTTAATTAAGAAGTCAATAGTAATCACCTGTGAGTCATTTAGGCTCTTAACTATTTCACATAAATCATGAAATAAATACAAACAGTGAATGGTCATTCAATCTATAATCTCCTTTAGTTTGATATCAAAGTCGATCAGTTAGCAAACAATGACATTTCTCATTTCAATTGGTCTTCATGTGTACATGGAATTAATTTAATTACATATTAAACATATCGATTGCATAATTGGCCTATGAGGATCCGTATGATCATTTACAATTCACAATATGTTTGAAGCGTGCACTCCTAGCCGCGCTCCGCGATAACAACTATAAACAATAACTGATAGCCCACTCTCCCACTCGCAACAGATAGTTCAGATGAAAGGTAACAGAGTCGGTGGACTTACGTGGATTCATGGACGCACAGAACTTCTTGAGCAGACGGAGTTAAGGAAGAGAAAGTAGCGAGATCAGGCGATGCCGTTTTCCTCCTTTTATGTGGATGAGATCTGTCGGTCATTGCCACATGACCTAATTAAAGCACTCTGGCCCAGCTGAGTAAGTGGCCATGAATTAAAGGATTATTCCACCAACTCCATGGGCCTTTTCTACAGTACCCTTCAAGCTATACTTCATTTTAACTAGATAAATCATGTGTAACACCTAGTAATTACTTATGCAGATATTATATGTACTCTGTGGTGTAATAATGTGTTTATTTCCCACTTGGATGGCGCTTTCAGAAGCTAACGATTAGATTGTCAGGATGTGTAAAGTACTTTGTAAGTACACTATAATTACAAGTAAGTCCGCCTCAAGATACACTTAATTTTAACTAGCTAAATACTGTGTGACAACTAGTAATTACATTGTACTTATGAAAATATTACATGTACTCTATGGTGTACTAGTGTGTTTATTCTCCCACTTGGATGGCACTTCCAGAAACTTAAAAAATGAGGGCCAGGTTGTCAGGATGGGTAATGTACTGTATAAGTACACATTAGCTACATGGAAGTACCCTGCAAGATACACTTCATTTTAATTAGCTGAATCCTGTGTTACAACAGTAATTACATTGTACTTAGGCAAACATTACATGTACTATGCTTTGACATAGAGTTGTTACAGTTAATTACAATACTTGTTACAGTGTAATTCAAATGTAATAAGGACCCCTTGAAAGGAAGTGTTACAGTCACTTTATCTTTATCTGCGTTCACAATGCCTGGTACATGTTGTTTCCGCTCTCTCCACTGGCTTCCAGTTGAAGCTCGCATCCGCTACAAGACCATGGTGCTTGCCTACGGAGCTATGAGGGGAACGGCACCTCCGTACCTTCAGGCTCTGATCAGGCCCTACACCCAAACAAGGGCACTGCGTTCATCCACCTCTGGCCTGCTCGCCTCCCTACCTCTGAGGAAGTACAGTTCCCGCTCAGCCCAGTCAAAACTGTTCGCTGCTCTGGCACCCCAATGGTGGAACAAACTCCCTCACGATGCCAGGTCAGCGGAGTCAATCACCACCTTCCGGAGACACCTGAAACCCCACCTCTTTAAGGAATACCTAGGATAGGATAAAGTAATCCTTCTAACCCCCCCCCCCCCCCCCTTAAAAGAGTTAGATGCACTATTGTAAAGTGGTTGTTCCACTGGATATCATAAGGTGAATGCACCAATTTGTAAGTCGCTCTGGATAAGAGCGTCTGCTAAATGACTTAAATGTAAATGTTTCCTACATAATCTTGGTTAACTTCGGGATCGGTGTCCCATCCACAGGATGGTTGAGCTAACGTAGGCTAATACGATTAGCATGAGGTTGTAAGTAACAAGAACATTTTCGACGACATAGACATATCTGATATTGGCTTAAATTCTTGTTAATCTAACTGCACTGTCCAATTAACAGTAGCTATTACAGTGAAAGAATACCATGCTATTGTTTGAGGAGAGTGCACAGTTTTGGCAGTCTTGATACAAAATTTTGAACAGAAATGCAAAGGTTTATTTGATCAGTCTAAACCTTTGCACATACACTGCTGCCATCTAGTGGCCAACATCTAAATTGCACCTGGAGTGGAGTAATACATTATGGCCTTTCTCTTGCATTTCAAATATGATGGTACAAAAAAAATACAAAAGAATGGTTGTTTTTTTCTTTGTATTATCTTTTACCAGATCTATTGTTTTATATTCTCCAACATTCCTTTCACATTTCCACAAACTATGCAAAATATGCATATCCTTGCTTCGGGGCCTGAGCTACAGGCAGTTAGATTTGGGTACGTCATTTTAGTCGAAAAATTAAGTAAAATCTTGCATAATTTGGTCAGCTGCGTGATTAACTTCTGGGTCTATACGTGTTAGAAATTGGAAGTTTACATGGTCCACCCTCGCAAAATTAAACTCTCAGCCAAAGCATTTATTTATTAGTCAAACATACCTTATTTCAAATATCCCCCCGTTTGTGTAACAGTATAACTTTAAACCGTCCCCTCGCCCCGACCCGGGCGCGAACCAGGGACCCTCTGCACACATCGACAACAGTCGCCCACGAAGCAGCGTTACCCATCGCTCCACAAAAGCCACGGCCCTTGCAAAGCAAGGGGCAACACTACTTAAGTCTCAGAGCAAGTGACGTAACTGATTGAAATGCTACTAGCGCGTACCCGCTAACTAGCTAGCCATTTCACATCCGTTACACTCACCCCCCTTTCAACCTCCTCCTTTTTCCGCAGCAACCAATGATCCGGGTCAACAGCATCAATGTAACAGTATAACTTTAAACCGTCCCCTCGCCCCGACCCGGGCGCGAACCAGGGACCCTCTGCACACATCGACAACAGTCGCCCACGAAGCAGCGTTACCCATCGCTCCACAAAAGCCACGGCCCTTGCAAAGCAAGGGGCAACACTACTTAAGTCTCAGAGCAAGTGACGTAACTGATTGAAATGCTACTAGCGCGTACCCGCTAACTAGCTAGCCATTTCACATCCGTTACATTTGCGCCATTACCATACCAATTGTTGCCTTTAAAATGACAGATAGCATGCCATGTATTTTACAACATTTTAGTTTGCAGCTCAGTCATGCTGACTGACGTGTTCTCGTGTTTTCATGTTGGTTTAAACTGCCTCTACCATTCAGGAAGCCATGATTGAGTAACCACACACACACACACACACACACACTTAAACTACCACTGTCAATCTCTGGGTGTAAATCACAACTGCATGGCAACAAACTGCCTTTGGGTATATCTTCCCGGGTAACTGGACACACAAACCTGTACCATAAACACAATAACAACGATAATGACACGACACCCACCAACAACATCATTTTAACATCAGCCATTTTATTTATTCCCTCTTAAGTTTCAAGTTTTAATGTCACATGCACAAGTCCAGTGAAATGCCTTTCTTGCAAACTCAAAACTCAACAATAAAATAATCAATAGAAATGTAATACTGGAAGGGATAAAACAAGAAATAAGAAGAAATATGAAGAACACAATAAGTAGACCTAAGTGGGTAAGCATACTATATACAGGGTCAGTTCCAATACCATATTACAATGTTCAGGGATACTGGAGTGATGGAGGTAAAGTGCATTCGGAAAGTATTCACACCCCTTGACATTTTCCACATTTTGCTACATTACAGCCTTCTTCTCAAATTTATAATATTATTGTTTTTCTTCAACAATCTACACACAATACCATAATGATAAAGCGAAAACAGGTTTTTAGAAATGTTTTCAAATATGTGTGTAGTCAGTAATGTATGTGTACATTATGTGTGAGGAAGGGGAGGATCATCCTCCTCAGTGAATTTCATAAAAACAAAAATGGTAAAACATTAAAAAAGGTATCCTTTTTAGATAAAACTACACTAAATCTAATCACGTCACCAAATATCTAGCTTCTGTCCTCCTCTGGGTACATTGACTTCAATACAAAACCTAGGAGGCTCATGGTTCTCACCCCCTTCCATAGACTTACACAGTAATTATGTCAACTTCCAGAGGATATCCTCCAAACTATCAGAGGTCTTGCAGCATAAACGGACATGTTGTTCACCAAATCAAAGGATTTAATCTAGTACTGAAAGCATAAACTACAGCTAGCTAGCGCTGCAGTGCATAAAATATAGTGAGTAGTTGACTCAAAGAAAGCGAAAGACAATAGTTTAACTGTTTTGAACAAATTAATATCTTCCAAAATGAAGGAGAAGCAAGAAAGAAATATAAATATAGAGAGATTGTAATTTTTTTCAGTTTCACTTACTTAGCTAGCAAATGCAGCTAGCTAGTTTAGCCTACTGAAACACCCTGCTCAAACAGAGGGATGCTATGTTAGCTAGCTGGCTGTGACTATCCAACACAACACTGGAACTCTTCCAAGGCAAGGTAAACTTTTGTTTTTACTAATTTATTGCCACCGGGGCCCACCGGTGTAACTGCTTACTGACTCTACACTGTAACGTTATTGCATGATTGTAGCAGGTTTACTAACGCGTTAGTTATATTAGCTATGCTGACTATGACATTACTTTAGCTAATATGGTAACCACGATGTAGGCTGTGTGCAGCGGTTTGGCTTGGAAAAGTTTTATCGACTGGTCACATACAGCTGATTTGTTGTGCATTGAAGTCCACGAGCGAAGGTAAGAGGTGAGAGGAGGAGAGTGCATGGATGCAAGAAGAAATACAACGTGGCTGTGTGTTTACTCGTGGTCATGGGTGTATTCAATCCGCCGATTCTGTTGAAAAACTTTTCTTAAACGGAAGCAAACGGAACAAAACGGGGATAAACATACTTTCATTTGTCCAATAGAAACTCTCGTTTGCAAATGTTGGACTAATGATTACATCCTATATCAGCTAGATGCAAGGCGGTATTGAACGTCACTGTCTGTCCATGTGTCACTCACTGTCTGTCACCTCAAATTTGTCTCTCAACCTGTGTGCACCTAGTTTGTATACTTTGATTCAAAGGCTAGGTTGTAGCAACCTTATGATGGGTATAGGGAAAATTGTAGTATCATGTAGTAGCCTAAACCTATCGCTGTTACATTAAACTGGGTGAATGGAATATGAATGACAGTCATCCAATATGCTGTAATAGAAATAAAGCCATGCTCATTAAGAAAAATGGTCCTCCCTCATCTTAAACGGCACTAACCGCCACTGTGAGCAGATGATGTAGTGAGTATGTGTGTGAGTGTGCAGGGTCCAGTGGATGTGCATAGAGACAAAACTACAAATAAAAGGTCAATAAAGATACAAGGTTAATGTCATTACTGCTATCTCACTCTGTCCTTTTGTCACGTTCGTCGTATGAATCGAACCAAGGCGCATCGTTGTATGTGTACATTCTATTTTTTAAAGAATTAGCACTGAACAAACTAACAAAACGAAACGTGAAGCTATATGAATAGTACAGACAGGCAACTAAACATAGAACAAGAACCCACAAACACCAAAGGGAAAATGGCTACCTAAATATGATCCCCAATCAAAGACAAAGATAAACAGCTACCTCTGATTGGGAACCATATCAGGCCACCATAGACATACAAAACCCCTAGAACTACAAAAACCCTAGACAATACAAAACTAGCAAACCCACACTCGTCACACCCTGACCTAACCAAAATATAAAGAAAACATAGATATCTAAGGTCAGAGCGTGACACCTTTTCGCTGTTTCCCCTCTTCTGTCCTTTCTCTCTCCCTAAGAGACCTCTTATTTGCTGCCTCCTACCATCTGATCTCCCCTAAAATTCCATGTCACAGCTAGGGCTGTGGCGGCAATGACATTTTGGCAGCCGGCCCACGGTAATTGACGGTTAATTAACATAAACATATTTAGCATCTCCAGGCCTCCACGCATACAAGACAGTGATGCATGCCTTTGGGACATCTACGTTTAAAAAAGTCTAATTAATCAATTTAATATACACCATCACAATAAATCCATTATTT
The DNA here is from genome assembly GCF_029448725.1 of Salvelinus fontinalis. Lineage (NCBI taxonomy): Eukaryota > Metazoa > Chordata > Actinopteri > Salmoniformes > Salmonidae > Salvelinus > Salvelinus fontinalis. The sequence goes on along the minus strand of NC_074692.1, from coordinate 28,716,292 downwards.
ATTTTAGTCAGGTCTAAAGAAACATTATGATTTGAAGAAAATATTTTTCAGGAGAACAGAATATGAGTTGGCCTACTGTATGTTAGTTATCTGGTTAAGCTCCATATCATAGGCTGTAGGCTTGTACATTTACCTGACAAGATATGTTTATAAGTCTGCGCCATCATTTTTCTTTTATATGATTTTATAGTAAGAAGAATATAATACTGAACAAAAATACAAAAAGCAACAATTTCAGTTACAGTTCATATAAGGAAATCAGTCAATTTACATAAATGAATTAGGCACTAATCTATGCATATCACATGACTTAGCAAGGGCGCAACCATGAGTGGACCTGGCAGGGCATACGCCCACCCACTTGGGAGCTAGGACCACCCACGATGGAGCCAGGCCCAGCAAATCAGAATTTGTTTTCTCCACAAAATGACAGACAGAAATACTTCTCAACACTTCCTCAAACAATCCCGCAGGTGAAGAAGCCTGATGTGGAGGTCCTGGGCTGGCGTGGTTACACATGGTCTGCGGTTATGAGGTCAGTAGGACGTACTGACAAATTCTCTAAAACACACTCCCTCAAAACTTAAGACATCTGTGGTATTGTGATGTGTGACAAAACTGCACATTTTAGAATGGCCTTTTATTGTCCCCAGCACAAGGTGCACCTGTGTAATGATCATGCTGTTTAATTGTGTATTGCCATGTTATCTGTAGCTTGTGAGGTGTGGAAACACTTTGTTGCTTTTATGGATTTTTTCTTGTTGCTTTTTGTGCTATGTTGCTCTGTCTGTATGCTATGTCTTGCCTGTCCTATGTTGCTCTGCGTGTGCTCACTGCTCATTGATTGTCTGTATTGTAATTGTTTTTAATAACCTGCCCAGGGACTGCGGTTGAAAATTAGCCGGCTGGCTAAAACCGTCACTTTTACTGAAACGTTGATTAATGAGCACTGTCCCTGTAAAAATAAAATAAACTCAATCAGCTTCTTGATATGTCACACCTGTCAGGGGGATGGATTATCTAGGCAAAGAAGAAATGCTCACTAACAGGGATGTAAACAAATTTGTGCACAACATTTGAGAGAATCTTTTATTTCAGGTCATGAAACATGGGGAAAACACTTTACATGTGGCATTTATATTTTTGTTCAGTATAATTGAATGTAGCTAAATAAAATAGAAAGAAAATTTTTCTCATTACGGAGAGAGTGAGCATTTGAAGTGGCTATGTTGAGCGTAAAAGTTTGAAACAGGCCTATGCTAGATTTAGAGATATTTGGCAGCTTTAGTTGTGAATAATACAAACCTTAGAGTGTCTTAGAAATCTAAACATATAATATATGGGCCATTCTACTTTTTTTTAAACATTTTTTACATATTAGTAAAGACAAGATTAAATTGAGAACAGTCTGAAAATATGATCACTTGATGAGAACAGCTGTGCAGCCTGAGGCAAGGAACAGAGCGCAAACCATCAATAGCCTATAGTCGTGCCATGCAGCCCATAAAATGTACTGGGGCAGGGGAAAAAGACATGTCATCTGTATGCACTGGAATAGCGAATGGAGGCCATGCGCTTTTCCAACGGTCCGTTTTGCTGGCTACTTTGGTTTTATAGCGGATCATGTGCTTAATATGAGCAGCTGAAAAATAAATACACTATATATACAAAAGTATGTGGACTCCCTTGCAAATTTGTGGATTCACCTATTTCATCCACACCCGTTGTTGACAGGTGTACAAAATCGAGCACACAGCCATGCAATCTCCATAGACAAACATTGGCAGTAAAACGGTGTGGCTGAATGGACACGCAAGTCCCCGCAGCAATGTTCCAACATCTAGTGGAAAGCCTTCCCAGAAGAGTGGAGGCTGATGTAGCAGCAAAGGGGGGACCAACTCCGTATTAATGCCCATGAGATGGTCGACAAGCTGGTGTCCACATACTTTTGGCCATGTAGTGCATAAGAACACTCTTTTCACTCCACGCATCAACCACTGTTTGAGGAGCATGCTCTCGCTGCCCGATAGGTGATATTCCGCCCCAGCCCTATATGGCACGGCTCTCCAACCTTGTTCCTGCAGCTACACATGCTAAAATTGGGAATCCAAGTGAAATCTATTCAGGAAAATCGCAACAAAACATATTCACTAAACTATTCACAGCCCGTCAACACGCTCGAGAAAGGAATAATGGAGAGCGAGAAGGAGATGGAAACTCATGGTGGTGAGATATTCTTTATCGCTAAAGGTAATGTGTCACCCATTTCATTATGAAAATATTAACAATTCCCTATTATTAGGCTACAACAGCATCGCCTAAGGCTATACGTTCTCTCCCAGACTCATGGATATACATTTTGGAGCGTAGCATAAGCTAACCAGTCCATGCAGTATGCATAATAATACAGTCCACACTCAAAAGCGATTACTCAAATTTGTTTCATTTTGGAGTATAGGCTAGACCAATTCTGTATGGATAAGCATAAACTCTAATATGCATATGGTGTTTTGAATTAATCCTCACCTTAGAAAACACTGTCCATTTCATTGTGTTAGGCTTTGAAACAACACCACAACAATCAGGTTTTACACTGTTTCAAATGGCTGTTGAACTTGTTTCTTTAAATTGATCATCACAGTGAGGTGAGTTTTAAAATTATGATAGGCCTACTGTTTTGACAATAAGTGTTTGATGTGATTTTCGATTGCATTTGCATTGATGGTTAGAGGGACAGTAGGCCATTAGGACCTGATGGTCATTAGCAAATTGGGTATTACCAAAGCATGTTCAGAATGCATAAAAGGAGATTACCGTGGTCACGTGGAATTTTACTGCGGTCATGACTGGTGTGGTGGTAGTAAGGTCACTGCAACAGCCCCAGTCACAGCCAGTATGGTGTCTTCCTCCAGAAACACCAGCTCTAACGGATTAACACTGGGAATCCATGGGGAAATGGGAGGGCAGTGGCAACCCGTCTTTCAGGGCAGGTAGGGCATAGCCTACATCACCGCAAAATATACGGGTAGAGCTCGAAAATTCAAGCCCTTTGGGTGCTGCCATAGAGTTACATTAGAAGTGCCCATCCAAGAAGGCTCAAGATCATTGCCCACAGAGAAAATCACGTTATATCTACCGTCGCTTTGAATGGACATACTTTCGAAATCTTAGCTAGCAAGCTAGCAATCATCATCATGAATCAAGTCGACAATCTACTGGCAAATCCTTTTCAATCCTTGTCATATAAAGAGAAATTATAGATTAAATGTATCGGTGCTCATCGGCCATTGGACATAAACATTACACAACAAGTTGGAAATCGCAAATTCAACAATCAGTGGTTTGGAAGGAATCAGTGGCTAACTGCAAGCGTTGCAAAGCAATCACTAGCCTGCTATTCAGTGGAGTGGGTGTGTGGTTTAAGTCTGGGTTTAAGGGACTCTTTTTCAAGCTTAAAAGGATAGACCAATTCAACACCATGGGCTATAAAAGATTGAATACATTTGCCACGTTCAAAACAACTGGAAACTCGGAAGTGCAAAATCTCAGACTTCAGTGAGTTCAAGACAATGAATAAAAAAAGAGCTCCAACTAGGAAAATAAGTTTTGAACGGTCATCCAACTCGGTATTCCATGTCGGGAACTTGGGGTCTCTTTCTAGAGCTCTGACCTGAAGATCACTGCCGTCATAATTCAACCTTGTTTTTTCTGAGTTCCCAGTTGTCTTGAAAGCACCATAAATCCAAAGAATGCCCGACTTTGATGACAACGTTTAATGACAAAATTTGCCCACGAAGGCCCGCTGCGCCACCTTCCTGTTCAAGTGAGCACAGCACAACTAGGTGATTACAAAAATGCATTGTATGCTGCTGCATAAACACTGTAATATGCCTGCGAGATATGTATACTGTTGCTAAGAAATTCATACTAACTGTATGTTGTGTAGTAAGCTGTTAGTAGCCGATGTGCCTCACCCTAATAATTTGGTGCCTTTCCCCCTCATAACTTAGCCTACTATTCTGACTTGGTGGTGCACATGTAGCCTATAGCCTGTTTTAGAGAAATGTAATCATAGAATATTGCAAGAGCTTTCATTGTCTGCTTATATGCCACCTTTATTTATCCTACGGTTCTGACTTGGTGTACAGAGAGAACACTGTAAGAATGGCCCATGTTCTGAATTCTGTTGCTGTGCATTTCCAAAGTGCTGAACAAATAGTTATATTGACTATGTCTGTCCTAGCTCACTCATTAATGTCTTAATTGATTACGAATTGCCTCTTATCTGCTCATCGTCCCATTAAATGCCTAGTTAAATAAAGGTTCAATTTAAAAAATTTAAAATGAAATATGCCATAGTTTGTACATCTCAATTGTCAGTAGAAACCACATTTGTTTAAGCAAGTCAGCCATATCAGCTATGCTTTTTTTAAAGGCAGTTGTCACGTTCCTGACCAGTTTTCTGTTATTTTGTATGTGTTTGACGGTCAGGGCGTGAGTTTGGGTGGGTAGTCTATGTTATGTGTTTCTATGTTGGTTAATAGGGTGACCTGATATGGCTCTCAATTAGAGGCAGGTGGTTTTCATTTCCTCTGATTGAGAGCCATATTAAGGTAGGTGTTTTCACATTGTTTGTGGTGGGTGGTTGTCTCCTGTGTCTGTGTCTATGTACGTTGCGCCACACGGGACTGTTTTCGGTTTGTTTGTTTGTTTGTTTGTTTGTTTGTTTGTTTGTTTGTTTGTTTGTTTGTTTGTTTGTTTGTTTGTTTGTTTGTTTGTTTGTTTGGTTTATGTAGTCTGTTCCTGTTTCATGCGTTCTTCGTGTCATGTAAGTTCTTATGTTCAGGTACGTCTACGTCGTTTGTTGTTTTGTAGTTTGTTAAAGTGTTTTCGTGTTTTTTCGTCTTTAATTTAATAAATCATGTCATATCAAGAAGCTGCATTTTGTTTCAATCCCTGCTCCTCCTCTTCGGATGAAGAGCCGTTACAGCAGTTACAGCAGTAAATGAGGCTGAATGAACTGTTTCACTGCCAGACAAAGCTCCGCTGATAGCCAAGTGTAGCATTGCTGAAAGAAAGCTTCTCCTTCAATGAGGTTTAACGGCGGTTGGCATCCAATAAATGTTGCATTACCGCCACATACTAGACTGCAGTATAACTCTTTATACTTTGCTTGAAAAATAAACAAATACCCTAAAATCTAACACTACACTCACAACAACAACAAAAAACACCACCATACTCCACTATTAAAATATATTTAGTCCTACTTCAGACCAACAACCGGAAAGGATGGGACTCCACCACTTAACACACCCTGTAACTCTTCAAATCAAATCATATTTTATTGGTCACATACTCGTAATTAGCAGATGTTATTGTGGGTGTAACAAAATGCTTGTGCTTCTAGCTCCGACAGTGCGGTAGTATCTAACAAATAATATCTAACAAATTACACAACATATACCCAATACACACACATCTAAGTAGAAATGAATTAAGACTATATACAAATGGACGATCGATGTCAGAGCGGAACGGACTAAGATATAGTAGAATAGTATAGAATACAGTATATACATATGAGAGGAGTAATGCAAGATATGTAAACATCATTAAGTCATTTAAATACCGTAGAATAGTATAGAAAACAGTATATACATATGAGATGAGTAATGCCAGATATGTAAACATTAAGTGACTAAGATACCGTAGAATAGTATAGAATACTGTATGGAATTACTCAAGTGGTATTTTTCTGGGTAACTTTCACTTTTACTTGAGTCATTTTCTATTAAGGTATCTTTTACTTTTACTCAAGTATGACAATTGCGTACTTTTTCCATCACTGCATGCATCTAAACAAAATGTTGCCACCAATATTTACATGCTAAAATAATATCTGTGTGTCGACCTTTTATAAGGTCAACAAAGTGCCCACGCATGTGATTGGAGTGTCCCACAGGTAATTTCTTACAGATGAAATGATGACAGGAGAGAGAATGAGAGAAATTGATATAGGGATGCAAGCCCTTGCTCGTAGGACCAGCCTCTCTACACCTCCCAGACCTTCAATTTACAATACATACATAGACAATAGAAAAGTCCTTACCAATACATCGTACCAGCCAGTTTTGCAATTTTGTTGGGAGTAAAGTGCCAGTATCCCCGTTGCTGCTGGTTGACCTGTTTGGGGGACAGCGCTGTGCACAGACGGGGATGGTAGACTTAACTATCAGTACATGTAATCACTATATGAACTCCCAAAGAACAACAACACTCAATAATAAGAATAGGGGTGGATTCAAATATCCTTTGGAAAGATAAATGGCCTCTTTTTCTCCCCCTCATCCCATCCTCCCAGGCACTCTATCCGCTTTCTACTCATGGTGTGTGTGTGTTTATTTTCCAGTTTCCTCTATAGACCATAACCATATATCATTGGGGCACTTCTCTGCAGATGCATTAGCCAGATTATACATCACATCTCTCCAGGAGGAGGGAGGGAAAGGAAGTAGTGCAAGCCAGGGCAGTTAGACTGACTGTGGGAGTAAACAATGAAGGCGTGAATGCTTCCTCAATGCAGGTATTCCGGGAATAGGTAGGCTTTGGCTGAGAAAAACAACATAGAGAGATTATATGCTGACGGAGAGATCATTGGCACTAGAGTAGCATAGATCAAATGGAATAGACAAATAGACTACATATGGTGAGACCCATTGATAGGAAATAGGGTTTGTTGAAAGAGTACACATGTGCAATGGTTGTATGTTTATTCATAAGGGGTGAAATGTTAAAACCAAATATCTGTGCACACAATTTCACGAACTATTACTACATCATAATACACAGTCCTGATCACCATTTGATACAGAACTATAAAATACTTATATTGGAAAGGCGACAAACCTACTCAATGCAATGATTCTGTTCTCTTCTAGACCTACTTACCGCCGTCTAGTGTCATTTATGGTTTGAATTAGTCTAGCAATTCTTTCATAGGTTACCAACATGTTTTTTATGACGGAAATAGGGAAAATATTTCAATATCCAAACATAAACTCAATTACAATGATAAGGTTTTGGCCTAAACCAGGGACCTTTATCTTTTCTAAATAGACTTTAAAAATAAATAATAATCGATTTCTTTAATATAGTGCTTTCATTACAAGTAGAATCTCAAAGTTGCTTCAAAAACAAAATAAACAAAAAACAATTTAACAAAACAAATGTAGGAATATGGCAGTTCTTGGGTGATGGTCTTGCACAGCTTTAGATGATAAGCAGTTGAGAAAGGTACTATCTTGAGAGAGAAAGCGTCAGTACACATCAGCAGCGGTCCAGAAAAGCCGATGCAAGCCTCTGCATCTCCTCACCGCAGTCCACTTCCCTCTAGAAACTGGGGCAGGGTGCCAAAAATCAGATGCTCTTTTTCTGGTATTGCTGCATCATTCAAATCACAATTAGCAAGATAGCTAGCTAGGCAAGCCAAATATAAACAGACTTGTCACAATCACACAAGCATTTCGTTACACCGCATCTGCGGTGTAAAATGCAAATTAATTACTTAAAAATCATAGAATGTGATTTTCTGGATTTTTGTTTTAGATTCCGTCTCTCACAGTTGAAGTGTACCTATGATAAAAATTACAGACCTCCACATGCTTTGTAAGTAGGAAAACCTGCAAAATCGGCAGTGTATCAAATACTTGTTCTCCCCACTGTATATACTGTACTCTATACCATATACTGCATCTTGCCATCTTGATGTAATGCATGTATCACTAGACACTTTAAACAATGCCACTTTTATATGTTTACATACCCTACATTACTCATCTCATATGTATATACTGTACTCGATACCATCTACTGCATCTTGCCTATGCTGTTCTGTACCATCACTCATTCATATATTTTTATGTACATATTCTTCATTCCTTTACACTTGTGTGTATAAGGTAGTTGTTGTGAAATTGTTAGGTTAGATTACTTGTTGGTTATTACTGCATTGTCGGAACTAGAAGCACAAGCATTTCGCTACACTCGCATTAACATCTGCTAATGTATGTGACAAATACATTTTGATTTGCTCTGGAATATGGTGCCATTTGGGGACACAACTTGGTCAAATATTTTTAATTAGAAAGAGGACTCTGCATCGCAGGTGGGTCACCCACTTTGGAGATAAAACACCAGAGAAAATTTTTAATGGTAGAAATGTCCCCTCAAAAAGTTTTTCGGCACCTCGGTAACACTCCCCCAGTTTGTCATCTTCTAAACCACCCGATAAGTCACCAATCACCCCATTAAAAGCTGGAAACAATGGTGTGATTGGTAAGATGTTTCCACCTTTTAATGGGGTGATTGGTGGCTAATCGGGTGTCTAAACACAACATGTGGTATTGGCGGAGCTACCTCAATGGGGCGGAGTCGAGTGTTGATTCAACATGGTAATGCACACTGTCGTTACGCACACCCTTCGGCGCACATTTTAAAATCTGATCAGGAACAAAAGTGCATTCCTACAAAGCAAAACAGGCTTTGTTTTCATTTTAATGTAGCCATCTATAAAGAAACAGTTCACTGTTCCAGAAGCTTTGGAAATAATCGAGGTAATGTACGAATTCAATCTAGTTACAGCTTTTGTTTTCATACAGCAACGTTAGCTAGCATAAACAAAATCTGGGTATGGCAAATAAACACATTTTAGTTAACATCCTTGTTGGGTATTGCAAATTTTAGTTATCATCCTTGTTATTTACGAAGTTTTTGGAACAGATTCCTGTTGGAACGTTACACAAATTATACCCACACCAACCTTAACTAACTTTAGCTAACTTAACTAGTTTATTGATATCAGATATAGCAAGTTATCTATCTAATCCAGTTATGTTTTTAGCTAGCTAAAACGTTGGCTAACTAGGTAACGTTAACGATAGTATCACAGCTACCAACAATCACAAACGATACCTTCCTGTATTTAGGCTGACTAGGTTTAGGTTTGTTGGCCCAAGTGCTAACTAAAATTACTTTGTTTACAGGTGGCCAACAACAAAAACGTTGTTAATTTAGGATTGCTTTAAAAAAAAATCAAGTTGCCTTTGCTTTCGTAACGTTAGATAGCTAGGCTCCTATGATCAAATATCCAACAGCTAACGTTACTGTACCGACAGTATAACTCATTTTAATAAATGCAACTTCAGGGAGCAGAGAGGAATAAAGAACTTAATGTGCATCTCTGTGTCCCTCTCCCCCCAGGCAGTCACGATGAGCTCATCGTCCTCACCCCTTTCCCGGGTGCGTCAGTGGGCCTCACCGTCCCTGAAGCACAGGGGCGCCTCTCCTGCCGCGAGCAGCACCCCGCTCTTCGCATCTTTCGAGGGAAACGATGATGAGCTAGAGCGGCGTCAGAGGCGCAGATCCCGGGTCATTGACTTGCAAGCTGCCGCTGACTCCTCATTTAATGAATCTACCTCTCATAGGTAGGACAAGCCCTCTCCTCTCTGCCAGTAATCTCCTTTAGTACTACATCTTGACATGTGTTCTATTGATTTAGACCTTTGTAAGAGACAATCCTTGTGTTTGTGTTCAGCACCACGGGGACCCCTGCTGCTGTGCCCATACTGTCAAATGCACAGATCTCAGAACATTACTCCACCTGCATCAAGCTCTCCACTGAAAATGTAAGCAGCACGTGCATGCATATACTGCCGTTAACAGACACTTTTCTAAGAGGGGCAGAATACATCCCAAGGAAATGTTGATGTGATGTTCTCGCTCCTAGTCATTTCTTATGGCGTCATATGTTTCCTTCAGAAAGTATTCATACCCCTTGACTTATTCCACATTTTATTACAGCCTGAATTCAAAATAAATAACATACATTTTTTTCTCACCTATTTACACACTCATAATGACAAAGTGGAAATGTGTTTTTTTCATGACAGCCCTAATTCAGTACAAGTTACAATCACATTTGGCAGCAATTTTAGCTGTGTGTCTTTCTGGAAGAGTCTATAAGATCTTAGCAAACCTGGATTGTACAACATTTGCACCTTATTATTTTTCAGCTCTGTTCCTTTATGGTTGTGCTTCTGTTTATTTGTATCCTAAAAAGCTTCCTAGTCCTTGCCAATGACAAGCATACCCATAACATGATACAGCCTTGGGAAAAATGAAGAGTGCTACTCAGTGATATGTTGTGTTCAATGTGCCCCAAACATAACGCTTTATATTCAGGACATAAAGGTAATTTCTTTGCCAAATATTTTGCAGTCGTACTTTGGTACCTTATTGCAAACAGGATGCATGTTTTGGAATATTATTCTGTGCAGGCATCCTTCTTTTCACTTTGTCAATTAGGTTAGTGTTTGTGGAGTAACTACAATGTTGTTGATCTATCCTCAGTTTTGTCCTATCACAGCCATTAAACTGTAACTGTTTTAAACTCACATTTGGGCTCATGGTGAAATCCCTGAGCGGTTTCCTTCCTCTTTGGGAACTGAGTTAGGAAGGACTTCTGTATCTTTGTAGTGATTGGGTGTATTGATACAAAGTGTAATTAATAATTAATAACGTCACCATGCTCGAAGGGATATTCAATGTCTGCTTTTTTTTTTTTTTACCCATCTACCAATAGATGCCCTTCTTTGCAAGGCATTGGAAAAACTCCCTGGTTTTGTGGTTGAATCTCTGTTTGAAATTCACTGCTTGGTTGAAGGACCTTACAGTTATCTGTATGTGTGGGGTACAGAGATTGAGGTAGTCATTCAAAAATCATGTTAAACACTATTGCACACAGTGAGTCCATGCAACTTATTATGTGACTGGTTAAGCAAATTATTACTCCTGAACTTCTTTGGGCTTGCCATAACAAAGCGGTTGAATGCTTATTGACTCAAGACATTTCAGATGTAATTTTTGTTATTAATTTGCAAAAATAAAAACATAATTCCACCTTGACATTATGTGGTATTGTCTGTAGGCAGGCCAGTGACACACAATCTCAATTTAATCCATTTTGAATTCAGGCTATAACAGAACAAAATGTGGGAAAAGTCGAGGGGTGTGAATACTTTCTGAAGGCACTGTATCTCCAACCATGCAGGTTATTGGAAACTGGCGTCTCAGATTCACAAAACTTTGTCCTATTTTTGTAGAAAATTACCACCAAAAATGCCTTTGGTCTCCACCTGATTGACTACATGGCTGACATCCTCAAACAGAAGGATTCTGAGCTCACAAATTTCAAGGTATGGCTTGATACATTAATTATTCCTTGATTGTAGTTTCTTATGTCTCTTTAAATTTACTTATCACAAAACTTCAGATTTGTGCTACTATTGAGGAGATTAAAGTATAATCTACTAATGAAGAAATAAGATTAGCGCAACCACTTAAGATATACATTGTTTGTTTTTATAGGCTTATTCCAAACTAATGGAGTATATTGATGACAGACTGGTCATTTCACTTTATGGGCCTAGCGTCTGTTGGCTGTATGAGATAATGTGTTTTTCTCTGTCCTTGCCAAGGTGGCAGCGGGTACCTTGGACGCAAGCACCAAGATTTACGCAGTCCGAGTGGATGCTGTCCATGCTGATGCATACAGAGTACTGGGAGGACTGGGTGCTGAGACCAAGCCTGGGGAAGGTGAGAGGCTCTTAACTATAACATCCATACATTGTCTGTGTGTCCCAAATGGCAAACTATTCCCTTTATAGTGCACTACGTTTGACCATGGTGAACAGTGTAGTGCACTATACAGTAATCCCTCGTTTATCGCGGGGGTTACGTTCCGAAAATGACCCGCGATAAGTGAAATCCGCGAAATAGAAAACTTTTTTTTTTTTTACAATTAGCAACTTCCGTAATGGCGAGCAACGGCTGCATAGCTTTTACCTTCCCTTAGCATGTCCAGAAGTTTAACTTTATCTGAGATAGGTAGCATCTTCCGCCGTTTGGGCCCATCCGCAGGTGCTTTTGTCGGTCCAGGCCGTTTCGTCGACATTATGGGTTTAGGAGATGTTCGAAATTACAAGATAATTTGGCCAACTTAATGTAAATTTGCCAAGCTGTTTTATGTACGTACACATAACTGCACGAGACGACAAAATGATAGCACAATTCGTAGCATGTTTTGATACAAGAAGCGGGAGTGAGTTTTTAGCGAATCAGAATGCAGAGCACAATGCACCAAAAAAAAAAAAAAATGCATTATGAAAATCCGCGAAATAGCGAATCCGCGATAAGTGAACCGCGAAGTGGCGAGGGATCACTGTATAGGGAATATGGTGCCATACTGTGACTTGCTCTGTCGTAAAAATAATAATAATTGTTGTCAATAAAAGATCAGGCTCTGACCTTTTCCTATGCGTATAGAGCATGGAGCAGGAGATGGGGGAGAGATGGAGGAGGGTGCTGCAAGAGAGCTGGCTGCCAAGCAGGTGGTGAAGAAGAAGAGGCCTCCCAAAAAGACTGTGGAGCAGAACCTGAGCAACATCAACAGCTCTGAGTCAGAGAGGAAGTTTGAGGTAAGTGATGGTTTTCCTGCTCCAGGAATAGCATGAGGTAAAGGACCAGGCAATGCCTTTGAGGTTTGATGGGGAGTTACCTGGACATTTTTGAGACACATAGCCAAACTCGGAATATAAATGGAATTGGTGCGGAAAGCCTTTTGAATTTTGTAAAGTGAGTGTTGAAGAGGTGAAATAATTGTTATTATTGTATTACTATAAAGTGTATGCCATCAGGCCTGGAGGGAAGAAAAAGTAATTCTGCCACCTAAGAATAGCGGAATGACTGGCTCAAATAGCCACCCAATCAGCCTCTTACCAAGCCTTAGTATTGTTTTGATTTTTTTTTAGGACCGGATACAATGCTATTTCACAGTAAACAAATTGACAACAGACTTTCAGCATGCTTATAGGGAAGGACATTCAACAAGCACAGCACTTACACAAATGATTGATGATTGGCTAAGAGAAATTAATGATAAATATTGTGGGGCTGCTTTGTTAGACTTCAGTGGGCTTTTGACATTATTGATCATAGTCTGCTACTGGAAAAACATATGTGTTATAGCTTTGCACCCCCTGCGATATTGTGGATAAACAGTTATCCGGCTAACAGAACATAGAGAGTGTTCTTTAACGGAAGCCTCACCAACATAATCCAGGTAGCATCAGGAATTCCCCAGGGCAGCTGTCTAGGCCCCTTACTTTTTTCAATCTTTACTAATGACATGCCACTGGAAATTGAGCACGTTGAGGTGACTAAACTGCTTGGAGTAACCCTGGATTGTAAACTGTCATGGTTAAAACATATTGATACAACAGTAGCTAATATGGGGAGAAGTCTGTCCATAATAAAGCACTGCTCTACCTTAACAGCACTATAAACAAGGCAGGTCCTACAGGCCCTAGTTTTGTCGCACCTGGACTACTGTTCAGTCGTGTGGTCAGGTGCCACAAAGAGGGAGTTAGAAAAATTGCAATTGGCTCAGAACAGGGCAGCATGGCTGGCCCTTGGATGTACACAGAGAGCAAACATGAATCTCTCCTGGCTCAAAGTGGAGGAGAGATTGACTTAATCACTAATTGTATTTATGGGAGGTATTGACATGTTGAAAGCACAGAGCTCTCTGTCTAAATGACTAGCACACAGCTCAGACACCCATGCATACCCCACAAGACGTGCCACCAGAGGTCTCTTCACTGTCCAAGTCCAGAACAGACTATGGGAGGCGCACACTACTTCATAGAGCCATGGCTAAATGGGATTCTATTCCACCTCAGGTACTGATGCAAGCAGTAGAATCAGATTTTTTTTTTAAACAGATAAAAAATACACCTTATGGAACAGCGGGGACTGTGAAGCAACACAAACATAGGCACAGACACATGCATACACACACAATAACATACTCACTATACACACAAGTACACATGGATTTTGTGTTGTAGATATGTGGAGTGGGGGCCTGAGGGCGCACACCAGGTGTTGTGAGCTGCTGTCTGAAAGATGACTGGGAATATGGCTGAATATAAACAGTGTATTTATTCCCTCCGCAAGGCAATCAAACAACCGACATGTTGGTATAGGGAAAAAGTGGAGTCGCAATTCAACGCAATTCACGAGACATATGTGGCAGGGTCTACAGGCAGTTACGGACTACAAAAAGAAAACCAGCTACGTCACGGACACCGTCTTGCTTCCAGACAAACGAAACACCTTCTTTGGCCGCGTTGAGGATAATACAGTGCCACCGACGCGGCCCGCTACCAAGGACTGCGGGCCTCTCCTTCTCCGTGGCTGACAATAGACATTTTAACATGTTAACCCTCACAAGGCTGCTGGCCCAGACAGCATCCCTAGCTGTGTCCTCAGAGCAAGCGCAGACCAGCTGGCTAGTGTTCTTACAGACACATTCAATCGCTCCTTATCCCAGTCTGCTGTCCCCACATGCTTCAAGATGGCCACCGTTGTTCCTGTACCCAGGAAAGCAAAGATAATTGAACTAAATGACTATCGTAGCACTCACTTCTGTCATCATGAAGTGCTTTGAGAGACTAGTCAAGGATCACCTCCACCTTACCTGTGTGGCCATGCACGCCTCCAACTCAATCATCAAGTTTGCAGACGACACAACACTAGTGGGCTTGATTACCAACAACGACGAGACAGCCAACAAGGAGGAGGTGAGGGCACTCGGAGTGTGGTGTCAGGAAAACAACAACAACCCGAGCCACTGCCTGTTCACCACGCTACCATCTAGAAGGCGATGTCAGTACAGTAAATCAAAGCTGGGACCGAGAGACTGAAAAACGGTTATCTCAAGGCCATCAGACTGCTAAACAGCCATCACTAACACAGAGCGGCTGCTGCCTACATACAGACTCAAATCACTAGTCACTTTAAATAATGGCACTTTAATAATGTTAACATTATCTTACATAAGTCAACTCATGTGTATATACTGCATCTTATACAATCTATTGCATCTTGCCTATGCCGCTCGGTCATCGCTCATCTGTATACAGTGGGGAGAAGAAGTATTTGATACACTGCCGATTTTGCAGGTTTTCCTACTTACAAAGCATGTAGAAGTCTGTCATTTTTTATCATAGGTACACTTCAACTGTGAGAGATGGAATCTAAAACAAAAATCCAGAAAATCATATTGTATGATTTTTAAGTAATTCATTTGCATTTTATTGCGTGACATAAGTATTTGATACATCAGAAAAGCAGAACTTAATATTTGGTACAGAAACTTTTGTTTGCAATTACAGAGATCATATGTTTCCTGTAGTTCTTGACCAGGTTTGCACACACTGCAGCAGGTATTTTGGCCCACTCCTCCATACAGACCTCCAGATCCTTCAGGTTTCGGGGCTGTCGCTGGGCAATACTGACTTTCAGCTCCCTCCAAAGATTTTCTATTGGGTTCAGGTCTGGAGACTGGCTAGGCCACTCCATGACCTTGAGATGCTTCTTACGGAGCCACTCCTTAGTTGCCCTGGCTGTGTGTTTCGGGTCGTTGTCATGCAGGAAGTCCCAGCCACGACCCATCTTCAATGCTCTTACTGAGGGAAGGAGGTTGTTGGCCAAGATTTCGCGATACATGGCCCCATCCATCCTCCCCTCAATACGGTGCAGTCGTCCTGTTCCCTTTACAGAAAAGCATCCCAAAGAATGATGTTTCCACCTCCACGCTTCACAGTTGGGATGGTGTTCTTGGGTTTGTACTCATCCTTCTTCTCCCTCCAAACATGGCGAGTGGAGTTTAGACCAAAAAGCTCTATTTTTGGCTCATCAGACCACATGACCTTCTCTGGATAATCCAGATGGTCATTGGCAAACTTCAGACGGGCCTGGACATGCGCTGGCTTGAGCAGGGGGACCTTGCGTGCGTTGCAGGATTTTAATCCATGACGGCGTAGTGTGTTACTAATGGTTTTCTTTGAGACTGTGGTCCCAGCTCTCTTCAGGTCATTGACCAGGTCCTGCCGTGTAGTTCTGGGCTGATCCCTCACCTTCCTCATGATCATTGATGCCCCACGAGGTGAGATCTTGCATGGAGCCCCAGACCGAGGGTGATTGACTGTCATCTTGAACTTCTTCCATTTTCTAATAATTGCGCCAACAGTTGTTGCCTTCTCACCAAGCTGCTTGCCTATTTTCCTGTAGCCCATCCCAGCCTTGTGGAGGTCTACAATTTTACCCATGATGTCCTTACACAGCTCTCTGGTCTTGGCTATTGTGGAGAGGTTGGAGTCTGTCTGAGTGTGTGGACAGGTGTCTTTTATACAGGTAACGAGTTCAAACAGGTGCACAGGTAATGAGTGGAGAACAGGGGGGCTTCTTAAAGAAAAACTAACAGGTCTGTGAGAGCTGGAATTCTTACTGGTTGGTAGGTGATCAAATACTTATGTCATGCGATAAAATGCAAATTAATTACTTAAAAATCATACAATGTGATTTTCTGGATTTTTGTTTTAGATTCCGTCTCTCACAGTTGACGTGTACCTATGATACAAATTACAGACCTCTACATGCTTTGTAAGTAGGAAAACCTGCAAAATCGGCAGTGTATCAAATACTTCTTCTCCCCACTGTATTTATATGTACATATTCTTATTCCATCCCTTTAGATTTATTTGTATTAGGTAGTTGTTGTTTTATTGTTAGATTACTTGTTAGATATTACTGCACTGTCGGAACTAGAAGCACAAGCATTTCGCTACACTCGCATTAACATCTGATAACCATGTGTATGTGACCAATGAAATTTGATTTGTGCAATCTGTTATGAATGTATTGTAATGTTATTAAAATTGTATAACTGCCTTTTTCCGGACCCCAGGAAGAGTAGCTGCTGCATTGATAGCAGCTTATGGGGATCTATAATAAATACAAAGCCAGAGGACTTATGATATTTACTGAGAGTTTGGATCCAGACATGATTGTGAAAGTTCCTACAAAGCTCACACATGGTAAGCTCACCAATATTCTCCTCATTATCATCCCACCCCTCCAACTCCAGGTGGACCCCATGTTCCAGCGCATGGCGTCGTCCTTCGATGAGAGCAGCACAGCAGGTGTCTTCCTGTCAGTGCTGTTCAGTGAAGACCGTCGCTGTGAGCTGCTCTTCCCCTCCCACATGACCCTGCTGCACTCCACTCACTCCTGCTCCCAGTCTCCTCCGCAGCACGTCCCTGCGCTGCCCTTCACAGGTAACATTGACTGGGTCACGTTAGCATCACACTTTGATCCGGGGACATATGTAGCAAGTACCTCAGAGTAGAAGTTTCTGATTTAGCAGTTTTGCCTTTTAGATCACAATGTATACGATTATGTGTACAATGGGAGCCTGATCCTAGAACAGCATTCCTACTCAGTGCTTAATTTGTCAATTGGGAGGGGCCTGATCAAAGTGAGCCTGAGAGAGGGGTGACCTGGGGGGCTCTGAGGTACCGGAACGCATAAAAAAAGGCTTTCACCTTCATAATAAAGCATTGGGTGCATTATCGCTTTTGCATACTGGCATAGCGCAGTAGAGGCGATTTGCAGAAGTTGCACACATGGGGGACCATTTTGTAGCCTGGGATCCGAGAAAAATTTGGTCTTTCATAAACTCGGTTCATGCAATTCTATATCATTTTAGATGACTCGCGACTTTAGCAGAATATTTAATACCCAACAAGTTATCAGAATTTCTAGATACTTTGACACTGACAAACTAAGAATCTGACATCAATAAAAATGACCTTGTCTTGAATCCATCAATAGCCTAGGCCTAAGTGTGTGGAGACACACTTATTGTACAATATGAAAAGGAAATTAGTCTTAAAAAGCTTTCCAGTTTCACTGACTCACCCAATGATGTGCAGCTCACTCACCGGTGATGGTTGATTTGCTCGTGCCAAAGCTTTTCTCTCTCGTTTTACTTTGTAAAACAATGAAGTTCACTCAATAGGTCTATTTGGAAGTTGATAGTTGACTTGGTAGACATATATTAGTCTTTTCAGCAGGATCCATTTGCTTTACAACCTGTGTTTTCCTGAGATTGGATTTGAAATTATTGCTAAAGGCCTGTTTTGGCTGCATGCTGTTCACTTACAGATTTACTGCTCGTTCCAGACTGTAGGCATCAAATCACATTTTATTGGTCACATGCGCCAAAAACAACAGGTGTAGACTTTACAGTGAAATGCTTACTTACAAGCCCCTAACCAACAATGCAAAAGTTAAAAAGTAAGACAAATATATTTTCTAAATAAAAAGGAAATAGTAACAACAAAAAGACTATGTACAAGGAGTACCAGTACCGAGTCAATGTGCAGGGGTACGAGGTAGTTGAGGTAATACAGTATGTACATGTGGGTAGAGGTAAAAGTGACTAGGCAATCAGGATATATAATCAACAGAGTAGCAGCAGCGTATGTGAAAGGGTGTGTGTGTGGCATCAGTATGCATGTGAGCGTGTGTGGGTAGAGTCTAGTGAGTGTGCATAGAGGCGGTGCAAAACAATTAAGATTAATAAATAAAAGGGGGTCAATGTAAATTGTCCGGATAGCCATTTGATGAACTGTTCAGCAGTCTTTTGGCTTGCGTTGTGATTGGGCTACACACAATCCACAGCTAGGCTATTAAAAAAGAAATAAGTTATTGATCCTCTATGGCTAAATTATAGGCCTACTCTTTATTTCTGAGCGGACGGCAATAATTCTTTAACTTTGGTAAATACATGAACATTTATCAGGGGTGCTGCGGCACCTCCAGCACAATTCTTGCGGCTATGGTTCTATACGGAAATAAATAATGTAGTGTAAGATACAGGCGTGTTTCTTTCTCTCACCACAGCAATGGCCAAGTGCATTGGTCTATATAGGCTACAATGTTGTGCAAAAACCCGGGCCGGCCCACACAAATCAATTCTTTGAATATCAGGCATGTTTTCACATCACATATGTTAGGGGGCAGAATAAATCTAGTGGAATAAACTTTCATTTTTACATTGAAAACAGTGAAAATAATTTTTCTTACCATGACAGGTACTGAATCCTGGCAAATAGGTTCCGAAAGGAAACGGTGAAGTGCCGGATCCTGTTGCAGCAGAATCCAGATTAAATTAAGCACTGCTCCTACTCTGAGACACATGAATACATATGACCCCTGGGCTGTTTTTGCTGTAGTCTGGCATAGTATCTCTAGATTTTCTCAGAGCCTATAGCTGGTTGTGTTGATTGTTGAGTGATGCTCTAAGGCAGTGTTTCTCAATCCTGGTCCTGGGGACCCAAAACGGTTCACATTTTTGATTTGCACTACACTCCTGATTCCACTAATCTAAGGTATGATGATGAGTCTGTTAGTGGAATCGGGTATGTAGTGCGAGGACAAAACAAAAATGTGCACCCCCCCAGAACCAGGATTAAGAAACACTGCTGTAAATGATTGGCAGTTGGCCTACATATTCCGATTTAATGGTATCATTCATGAAATGATTGTGTGACTGGACAGGTGGTCTCCAGCAGACCCAGGAGAAGATCTCCATCTGCCCCTCCCTGGCAGACTTCTCTTTCACCAGCTGGAACCCTGACCAGGTGAGAGCAACATACACTGGCAATATACACAGTTTGCATCCCAAATGGCACCCTATTTCCTATATAGTGCACTACTTTTGACCAGGAATCTATGGGCCCTGGTCAAATATAGTGCATGATATAGGGAATAGGGTGCCATTTGGGAAGCACACATCTTTATTTTAGTTTGGAAATGATACAGATTGGAGCTATTGCGTTGATACAGTAGTCATATAGCCCTACAGTCTCTATATAAATCGTTCTTCTATTACAGACCATGAACCAGATGCTGGAGAAGATGAAGCAGGGGGATCACATGTTTGACCGGAACGCGGAACCGGATGAGGAGGAGTGTCAGGATTTTGGGGATGATTTTGATGGAGACTATGAGGAGGGTCAGGGGGACTATGGTGGAGAGGGCTCCAAGGAACACAAGGATGGATGTAAGGCTGGAGGGCCGGGGAGAGGAAGGTGAGTGTACTGAGGGTGTTTGTTACAGGGTGGTAACAACCTGGGGGCGTTTGTTGGTACTCTGCTTGTTTATACCCGTAGAGCAGTGGTTCCTAAACACTTTATAGTCCCGTACCCCTTCAAACATTCAACCTACAGCTGCGTACCCCCTCTAGCACCAGGGTCAGCGCATTCTCAAATGTTGTTTTTTGCCATCATTGTAAGCCTACCATACACACACTATACTATACGATACATTTATTAAACATAAGAATGAGTGTGAGTTTTGGTCACAACCCGGCTCGTGGGAAGTGACAAAGAGCTCTTATAGGACCAGGGCACAAATAATGATATAATAATAATAATCAATAATTTTGCTCTATATTTAGCCATCTTGCATATAAAAACATTTGTTCATCAAAATTCGTGAATAACTCACCACAGGTTAGTGAAGGGTGTGCTTGAAAGGAAGCACATAACTCTGCAATGTTGAATTGGAGAGAGTCTCACTCTTAAATAATTTTCCACACGCAGTCTGCCTGTATTTAGTTTTCATGCTTTTGAGGGCCGAGCATCCACTCTCACATAGGTGCGTGGTTTAAAGGGCATCAATGTCTTAACCGCGCGATTTGCTAAGGCAGGATACTCTGAGCTCAACCCAATCCAGAAATCTGCAGTGGCTTCTGATTTTAAATTACATTTTCACAGAACAGCTTGCTGCAATTTCAATGAGGCTCTTGTTCAGATATCTGTAAGTGGACTGGAGGCAGGGCATGAAAGGGATAACGAATCCAGTTGTTTGTGTCGTCCATTCCAGGAAAGTACCTGCGTAATTGCGCACCCAGCTCACTCAGGTGCTTCGCTATGTCACATTTGACATTGTCCGTAAGCTTGAGTTCATTTGCACACAAAAAAAATCATACAATGACGGAAAGACCTGTGTGTTGTCCTTGTTAATGCAGACAGAAAAGAGCTCCAACTTCTTAATCATAGCCTCAATTTTGTCCTGCACATTGAATATAGTTGCGGAGAGTCCCTGTAATCCTAGATTCAGATCATTCAGGTGAGAAAAAACATCACCCAGATAGGCCAGTCATGTGATTAACTCGTCATCATGCAAGCAGTCAGACAAGTAAAAATTATGGTCAGTAAAGAGAACTTTAAGCTCGTCTCTCAATTTAAAAAAACGGGTCAATAATTTGCCCCTTGATAACCAGCGCACTTCTGTATGTTGTAAAAACATTACATGGTCGCTGCCCATATCATTGCATAATGCAGAAAATACACAAGTTCAGGGGCCTTGCTTTAACAAAGTTAGTCATTTTCACTGTAGTGTCCGAAAGGTCTTTCAAGCTGTCAGGCATTCCCTTGGCAGCAAGAGCCTCTCGGTGGATACTGCAGTGTACCCAAGTGACATCAGGAGCAAATGCTTGCACGCGTGTTACCACTCCACTATGTATCCCTGTCATGGCTTTTGCGCCATCAGTACAGATGCCAACACATCTTGATCACAAGTCAATTTGATGTCACAAAGCTGTCCAGTAATTTAAAAAATAACCTCTCCTGTTGTCCTGGTTTGCAGAAGAGGATGTCTTCCTTAATTGACCCCCCATAAACGTAACGAACATATACCAGGAGCTGTGCCAGGCCCGCCACGTCTGTTGACTCATCCAGCTGTAACGCATAGAATTCACTGGCTTGTATGCGAAGCAGTAATTGTTTCACGACACATCAGTAACATGGATGGAGATGTTTTGAAACGGTATTGTTTGATGAAGGCATTGTCTGTATAGTTTTATTGGCCTTTTCTCCCAGCATTGTCCCAGCCATATCCACTGCAGCAGGAAGAATGAAGTCCTCCACAATAGTATGGGGCTTGCCTGTCCTTGCCACTCGGTAGCTCACCATATAAGACACTTCTAGCCCAGTCTTATTAATGGTATCTGTTGCTTTTATACATGTCTTACTACTCGAAAGTCATCTTAATTCTCGCTCAAACTCCTGTGTTGTTTTTTTCAAATTGGCATGTTTTGTTTCTAAATATCTGCGCAAGAGTGAAGGTTTCACCCACGGGAGAGTAACGGTTAATGTGATTGTATGTACATTTTCTGACTAGGCTACCTGTATTTGATGTTTTTTCGCTGAACCCTAGATGGTTTAATTTAATTTTTGGCAGTGAAATCAGGCTACTCAAACGAGGGGGAAAAAACCTCACCCAAATGTATAGCTCCTTTCGGAAATATAAATTGGCTGTTTGAAAATGTGAAGATTTTATGTGTGTGTATGTATGTATGTATGTATATGAATGTGAATATGTTTGTATGTATGTATATATATATATATATAAATATAAATCTTCACATTTTCAAACAGCCAATTTATATTTTGTATATATATGTATATGTATATGTATATGTATACATACACACACACACACACACACACACACACACACACACACACACGTGTGAATCACATTTTTATTTGGCGTATCCCAGACAGCATTATGCGTACCCCAGTTTGGGAATACCTGCCATACAGGATCCCAGGGATGTTTCATGAGGAACGGTATCCCACAAGGAAACCGGTCCGGTAGCTTGAATTGACCTTGTTCTGTCTCTAGTTTTGTTGTTGTTGTTGTGGTGTGTGTTGTTGTGTGTACCATGATGTCCTGAGTTTCAAAACTGTTATGACGGTAACACACCCAAACCCATTAAATATCCTGTTTAGATGTCTGGATGAATGAAGGGAAACAATTTGACTCGACAGAAAAAGCTCTACTCTACTCCTTGACTTATGTCCAGGCAGGCTTTAGAATTGGAGTTACTTATCCGAGCAAAAGTAATTGGATTAACTGAAGATGTGTTTATTAAATCCATATTTTTCTCAGTCTAGGTTTAAAAATGAAACTGATGTTTCTTTTCCATCTTGGGCAATAGTTACAGGGGAGATGGATGAGCCAATTAGACGATTAGGTGGCCATGAGAGTATGCGGGCCAGATTGGGGATTTAGCAAGGACACCGGGGTTAACACCCCTACTCGTACAATAAATGCCGTGGGATCTTTGGTGACCACAGTCAGGACACTCATTTAACGTCCCATCTGAAAGACGGTACCATACACAGGGCAATGTCCCCAGCCACTGCACAGGGGGATTGGCTTTTATTTATTTTTATCTGAGGAAAGAGTGCCTCCTACTGGCCCTCCAACACCACTTCCAGCAGCATCTGGTCTCACATCCAGGGACCGACCGTGCTTAGCTTCAGAGGCAAGCCAGCAGTGGGATGCAGGGTGGTATGCTGCTGGCCATGTATTTTAATGTCATTCTGTGGTGTGGCTGACTGTCCACAGGGATGTGATTCCCATTGGAGAGGGGGACATAGCCACCATGTGTCTGCAGCTGTCCAACCAGCCCAGAGAGTACTCATACTTCAGCCCTAGGACCATGGCTACCTGGGCAGGTCCTGGCTACTGGCGCTTCAAACCTCTGCACAAGAGTGAGTGGTGGTTGTATGCACAAAGCCATGTTTTATATGTATTTTATCTGTGTTTGGGAGAATTCCTTAACAGCATTGGCCACTAAATATCACCTGTTCATTCCTCTGTCTCGTGTGTGTGTGTGTGTGTGTGTGTGTGTGTGTGTGTGTGTGTGTGTGTAGAGGACAACATGCCTGAGAAGGAGGGTCGCAAGAGGAAGCCTAAGAAGGCCTTTGAAATCGACTTTAACGACCATGTCAACTTTGAAACCTACTTCCGCACCACTAGAGTAAGCCCTTGGTAACCCCTCCAGTTCTCTGATTATTGTTTGAGCTGCACCCAAGAGCATTAACCGGAAATAAGATGGCGCCGGAGAACAAGGATGACGTTTTACGTATTCCAAACCAATTGTGTTTTTTGTTTGTTTCTTTGTGTTGTTTGTAACTTATTTTGTACATAATGTTGCTGCTACCGTCTCTTATGTCCAAAAATAACTTCCTGGCATCAGAACTGCAATTACTCAACACGAACTGGCAGAATCCTTTTTTTTCTTTTTAACTAGTCCCGACAAGTCCGAATTGAATGATATACTGTTTCCCCGGGAACAGGCCCATATCCCTGTCATTTGCGTGAAGAAAAAGGGGCCAGAGGGCAGCCTGCCTTCTGAGAATTTGTAGGCGATCAACTAAACCCCAACTTCCTTCCATTCTGCTAGCAAACGTGCAATCTTTGGAAAATAAAATCGATGACCTACGCGGAAGATTAAACTCCCAACGGGTCATTCAAAACTGAACGACGACATCAACATGCAGCTGGCTGGTTATACTCTGTATCGGCAGGACAGAACAGGGGCATCTGGTAAGACAAGGGGCGGCGGAGTGTATTTTTGTAAATAACAGCTGGTGCACGATATCTAAGGAAGTCTCAAGGTTTTGCTCGCCTGAGGTAGAGTATCTCATGATGAGCTGTAGAACACACTATCTACCTAGAGACTTTTCAGCTGTATTTTTCGTAGCTGTCTACATACCACCGCAGACCGATGCTGGCACTAAGACCGCACTGAATGTGCTGTATTCCGCCAAAAGCAAACAGGAAAACACTCACCCAGAGGCGGCGCTCTTAGTAGCCGGGGACTTTAATGCAGGGAAACTTAAATCAGTTTTACCAAATTTCTATCCGCATGTTAAATGTGCAACCAGAGGGAAAAAACGTTGGACCACCTTTTACTCTACACACAGAGACGCATACAAAGCTTGCCCTCCATTTGGCAAATCTGACCATAATTCTATCCTCCTGATTCCTGCTTACAAGCAAAAATTAAAGCAGGAAGCACCAGTGACTAGATCAATAAGAAAAGTGGTCAGATGAAGCAGAGGCTAAGCTACAGGACTGTTTTGCTAGCGCAGACTGGAATATGTTCTGGGATTCCTCTGATGGCATTGGGTAGTACACCACATCAGTCATTGGCTTCATCAATAAGTGCATCGACGACGTCGTCCCCACAGTGACGTACATACGTACATACCCCAACCAGAAGCCATGGATTACAGGCAACATCCGCACTGAGCTAAAGGCTAAAGCTGCCACTTTCAAGGAGCGTGACTCTAACCCGGAAGCTTATAAGAAATCCTGCTATGCCCTCCGACGAACCATCAAAGCGTCAATAGAGGACTAAGATCGAATTGTACTACATAGGCTCTGATGTTCGTCGGATGTGGCAGGGCTTGCAAACCATTAGACTACAAAGGGAAGCACAGTCGAGAGCTGCCCAGTGACACGAGCCTACCAGATGAGCTAAACTACTTCTATGCTCGCTTCGAGGCAAATAACACTGAAACATGCATGAGAGCACCAGCTGTTCCGGAAGACTGTGTGATCACGCTCTCCGCAGCCGATGTAAGACCTTTAAAACTTCTTCGGGATCAGTGTCCTTTCCACGGGATGGTTGAGCGAACACAGGCTAATTCGATTAGCATGAGGTTGTAAGTACAAGAACATTTCCCAGAACATAATTTTGATATCTGATATTGTCCGGAAGATTAACAAGAATTTAAGCTATTTGCACTGTCCAATTTACAGTAGCTATTACAGTGAAAGAGTCAGGAGAGTGCACAATTTTGAACATAAAGTTATTAATAAACAAATTAGGCACATTTGGGCTGTCTTGATACAACATTTTGAACAGAAATACAATGGTTCATTGGATCAGTCAAATGTTGCACAAACATTGCTGCCATCTAGTGGCCAAAATCTAAATTGCACCTAGGCTGGAATAATACATTATGGATTTCAAAGATGATGGTACAAAAGAACACTTTTTCTTTGTATTATCTTTTACCAAATCTATTGTGTTATTCTCCTACATTCCTTTCACATTTTCACAAACTTCAAAGTGTTTCCTTTCAAATGGTACCAAGAATATACATATCCTTGCTTAAGGGCCTGAGCTACAGGCAGTTAGATTTGGGTATGTCTTTTTAGGCGAAAATTTAAAAAAAGGGGGCGGATCCTTTAGATCAACATTCACAGACGGATTATCTGGACGTGTACTGCGAGCATGCGCTGACCAACTGACCATGGGTATGTAACAACACATCCAACACGCTGATCCTCAACACGGGGCTCTCAGGAGTGTGTGCTCAGTCCCCTACTGTACTGCCTGTTCACTCATGACTGCACTGCCAGGCATGACCCCAATACCATTAAGTTTGCCGATGACAAAACGGTGGTAGGCCTGATCACCGACAACGATGAGACCGCTTATAGGGAGAAGGTCAGAGACCTGGCCGGGTGGTGCCAGGACAAAAACCTCTCCCTCGACCTGATCAAGACAAAGGAGATGATTTGTGGACTACAGGAAAAAGAGGACCGAGCACGCCCCCATTCTCATCGACGGGGCTGTAGTGGAGCAGGTTGAGAACTTCAAGTTCCTTGTTGTCCACATCACCAACAAACTTACATGGTCCAAGTTAGGGATGGGCGATATGGCCAAAATCTCATATCCAGAAATCGATACATATCACGTTAGACACATTCTGTAAATTCAATTAATAAATAGTTTATATAAAGTGACCACATGTAAAGGCCTATTTCTTATTACATTTTGAATTATACTCAACAAATAAAAGGTATTTGCATTTGGTACCTTGAGTCAAGTGTTAGCACCAACTCACAAAACCCCCTTTTCTCGACAGTGTAAATTAGGGCCATGTCTTTGCAAATGTAAGTTGTGACGGCGGCTGTTACCTCCTTTCATCTTCATGATTCTTTGCCATATGGTGTGCCGCGGGCAAAAGCCTCTTGCAACGTCAGTCGGGTTTGTTTTGAGCACTCAACTGTACTTTTTTGGGTCTCATCCGTAAACTCTCCATACTGTTTCACATGATTCTTGCGTAGGTGGTAAGAGGTTAGTGGTGTTTGAGCGTGTTGTCGGGACCAGCCTGCGGCATATTTAGCAGAGGATGGTTTTTATGGTGCGTGTCAGACTTTACATACCCAAACCATGCCCTTGCGACTGAAGTAGCCCCTCTTTTAGGTACGGTCTCCGTGCTCTGTGTCACGTTCACTCCCCTCCATGTTTGTTTGTGTTGCAAATGTCCAAATATTGCCATAAAGAGTGTGATTTGCGACACAATGAAATAAACGAGAGCATAATATGAAACGATAGACAATTTTCTATCGTCACGCGATATATATCACCTAGCCCTAGTTCAAGCACACCACGACAGTCGTGAAGAGGGCACAACAAAACCTGTTCCCCCTCAGGAGACTGAAAAGATTTGGAATGGGTCCTCAGATCCTCAAAAGGTTCTACAGCTGCACCACCGAGAGCATCCTGACTGGTTGCATCACTACCTGGTATGGCAACTGCTCGGCCTCTGACCGTAAGGCACTACAGAGTTTAGTGCGTACGGCCCAGTACTTCACTGGGGCCAAGCTTCCTGCCATCCAGGACCTCTACACCAGGCAGTATCAGAGGAAGGCCCTAAAAATTGTCAGACTCCAGCCACCCTAGTCATAGACTGTTCTCTCTGCTACCACACAGCAAGCGGTACAGGAGCGCCAAGTCTAGGTCCAAGAGGCTTCTAAACAGCTTTTACCCGGGCCAACTCTTTTCTCTGTATACATCAATGATGTCGCTCTTGCTGCTGGTGATTCTCTGGTCCACCTCTACGCAGACGACACCATTCTGTATACATCTGGCCCCTCTTTGGACACTTAACTAACCTCCAGACGAGCTTCAATGCCATACAACTCTCCTTCCGTGGCCTACAACTGCTCTTAAATGCAAGTAAAACTAAATGCATGCTCTTCAACCGATCGCTGCCCGCCCGTCCAGCATCACTACCCTGGACGGTTCTGACTTAGAATATGTGGACAACTACAAATACCTAGGTGTCTGGTTAGACTGTAAACTCTCCTTCCAGACTCACATTAACCATCTCCAATCCAAAATTAAATTTAGAATCGGCTTCTTATTTCGCAACAAAGCATCATTCACTCATGCTGCCAAACATACCCTTGTAAAACTGACTATCTTGATGAGCCTTGACTTCGCCGACGTAATTTACAAAATAGCCCCCAACACTCTACTCAGACTGCATCCAATTTGCTATCACAGTGCCATCCGTTTTGTCACCAAAGCCCCATATACTACCCACCACTGCGACCTGTATGTTCTCGTTGGCTGGCCCTCGCTTCACATTCGTCGCCAAACCCACTGGCTCCAGGTCATCTATAAGTCTTTGCTAGGTAAAGCCCCGCCTTATCTCAGCTCACTGGTCACCATAGCAGCACCCACCCGTAGCACTCGCTCCAGCAGGTATATCTCACTGGTCACCCCCAAAGCCAATTCTTCCTTTGGCCGCCTTTCCTTCCAGTTCTCTGCTGCCAATGACTAGAACGAATTGCAAAAATCACTGAAGCTGGAGACCCATATCTCTCTCACTAACTGTAAGCACCAGCTGTCAGAGCAGCTCACAGATCACTGCACCTGTACATAGCCCATCTGTAAATAGGCCATCCAACTACCTCATTCCCATACTGTTATTTATTTTTTACTCCTTTGCACCCCAGTATCTCTACTTGCACATTCATATTTTGCACATCTATCACTCCAGTGTTTAATTGCTAAATTGTAATTATTTTGCCACTATGGCCTATTTATTGCCCTTATCTTACCTCATTTGCACACACTGTATATAGACTTTTTCTCTTGTGTTATTGATTGTATGTTTGTTTATTCCATGTGTAACTCTGTTGTTTGTGTCACACTGCTTTGCTTTATCTTGGCCAGGTCGCAGTTGTAAATGAGAACTTGTTCTCAACCATTCTACCTGGTTAAATAAAAAAAAACAAGCCATAAGACTCCCGAACATCTAATCAAATGGCTTCCCAGAGTATTTGCATTGCCCCCCCCCATTGCCCCCATTGCCCCCCCCCATTACTTGTTACTTTTATTTCTTATTCTTACTCTATTATTTTTTCCTGCATTGTTGGTTAGGGGCTCTTAAGCATTTCACTAAGGTCTACACCTGTTGTATTTGGCGCATTAACATGATGTCTTCTAATTGCAGTCGCTGTACTCATAATATACAGGAGAACGATCGCCTTACGGCGAAAATAGCTGTGCTGCAAGCCCAGCTTCAGACGCAATCGTTAGGCAAGGGTAATTTCAGTGTAGGAAAGGAAGAAACAGCGTCTGTGCCACCAGTAAGTACAGATAGTAACGTTAGTATAAATCCCCCCGCACAGTCCCCGCAGCCGGACAACTTTCTCATGGCTTCTGGAGGGAAATGCTGTTGGAATGCTCAACCGGTGTCGCTCATTCAGCCGACAGAAACTTTCAACCGGTTTTCCCCATTATGTAGCGAGTCGGAGTCTGAGTCTGAGTCTTCTCTTGTCTCTACTCCTCCCGTTACGGGGTCTGAGACGCCGAAGGCTCCCACCGTTAGCTCTGACAAATTGAAAACCCTAGTCATTGGCGACTCCATTACCCGCAGTATTAGACTTAAAACGAATCACCCAGCGATCATACACTGTTTACCAGGGGGCAGGGCTACCGACGTTAAGGCTAATCTTAAGATGGTGCTGGCTAAAGCTAAATCTGGCGAGTGTAGAGAGTATAGAGATATTGTTATCCACGTCGGCACCAACGATGTTAGGATGAAACAGTCAGAGGTCACCAAGTGCAACATAGCTTCAGCGTGTAAATCAGCTAGAAAGATGTGTCGGCATCGAGTAATTGTCTCTGGCCCCCTCCCAGTTAGGGGGAGTGACGAGCTCTACAGCAGAGTCTCAGCACTCAATCGCTGGTTGAAAACTGTTTTCTGCCCCTCCCAAAAGATAGAATTTGTAGATAATTGGCCCTCTTTCTGGGACTCACCCACAAACAGGACCAAGCCTGACCTGCTAAGGAGTGACGGACTCCATCCTACCTGGAGGGGTGCTCTCATCTTATCTACCAACATAGATAGGGCTCTAACTCCTTTAGCCCCACAATGAAATAGGGTGCAGGCCAGGCAGCAGGCTGTTAGCTAACCTGCCAGCTTAGTGGAGTCTGCCAATAGCACAGTCAGTGTAGTCAGCTCAGCCATACCCATTGAGACTGTGTCTGTGCCTCGACCTAGGTTGGGCAAAACTAAACATGGCGGTGTTCGCCTTAGCAATCTTATTAGGATAAAGACCTCCTCCATTCCTGCCATTATTGAAAGAGATCGTGATACCTCACATCTCAAAATAGGGTTACTTAATGTTAGATCCCTCACTTCAAAGGCAGTCATAGTCAATGAACTAATCACTGATCATAATCTTGATGTGATTGGCCTGACTGAAACATGGCTTAAGCCTGATGAATTTACTGTGTTAAATGAGGCCTCACCTCCTGGTTACACTAGTGACCATATCCCCCGTGCATCCCGCAAAGGCGGAGGTGTTGCTAACATCTACAATAGCAAATTTCAATTTACAAAAAAAAAAATGGCGTTTTCGTCTTTTGAGCTTCTAGTCATGAAATCTATGCAGCCTACTCAATCACTTTTTATAGCTACTGTTTACAGGCCTCCTGGGCCATATACAGCGTTCCTCTCTGAGTTTCCTGAATTCCTATCAGACCTTGTAGTCATAGCAGATCATATTCTAATTTTTGGTGATTTTAATATTCACATGGAGAAGTCCACAGACCCACTCCAAAAGTCTTTCGGAGCCATCATCGACTCAGTGGGTTTTGTCCAACATGTCTCTGGACCTACTCACTGCCACAGTCATACTCTGGACCTAGTTTTGTCCCATGGAATAAATGTTGTAGATCTTAATGTTTTTCCACATAATCCTGGACTATCGGACCACCATTTTATTACGTTTGCAATCGCAACAAATAATCTGCTCAGACCCCAACCAAGGAGCATCAAAAGTCGTGCTATAAATTCTCAGACAACACAAAAATTCCTTGATGCCCTTCCAGACTCCATCTGCCTACCCAAGGACGTCAGAGGACAAAAATCAGTTAACCACTTAACTGAGGAACTCAATTTAACCTTGCGCAATACCCTAGATGCAGTTGCACCCCTAAAAACGAAAAACATTTGTCATAAGAAACTAGCTCCCTGGTATACAGAAAATACCCGAGCTTTGAAGCAAGCTTCCAGGAAATTGGAACGGAAATGGCGCCACACAACTGGAAGTCTTCCGACTAGCTTGGAAAGACAGTACCGTGCAGTACCGAAGAGCCCTCACTGCTGCTCGATCATCCTACTTTTCCAACTTAATCGAGGAAAATAAGAACAATCCAAAATTTCTTTTTGATACTGTTGCAAAGCTAACTAAAAAGCAGCATTCCCCAAGAGAGGATGGCTTTCACTTCAGCAGTAATAAATTCATGAACTTCTTTGAGGAAAAGATCATGACCATTAGAAAGCAAATTACGGACTCCTCTTTGAATCTGCGTATTCCTCCAGGGCTTAGCTGTCCTGGATCTGCACAGCTCTGCGAGGGCCTGGGATCGGGAGAGACACTTAAGTGTTTTAGTACTATATCTCTTGACACAATGATGAAAATAATCATGGCCTCTAAACCTTCAAGCTGCATACTGGATCCTATTCCTACTAAACTGCTGAAGGAGCTGCTTCCTGTGCTTGGCCCTCCTATGTTGAACATAATAAACAGCTCTCTATCCACCGGATGTGTACCAAACTCACTAAAAGTGGCAGTGATAAAGCCTCTCTTGAAAAAGCCAAACCTTGACCCGGAAAATATAAAAAACTATCGGCCTATATCGAATCTTCCATTCCTCTCAAAAATTTTAGAAAAAGCTGTTGCGCAGCAACTCACTGCCTTTCTGAAGACAAACAATGTATACGAAATGCTTCAGTCTGGTTTTAGACCCCATCATAGCACTGAGACTGCACTTGTGAAGGTGGTAAATGACTTTTTAATGGCGTCAGACCGAGGCTCTGCATCTGTCCTCGTGCTACTAGACCTTAGTGCTGCCTTTGACACCATCGATCACCACATTCTTTTGGAGAGACTGGAAACCCAAATTGGTCTACACGGACAAGTTCTGGCCTGGTTTAGATCTTACCTGTCGGAAAGATATCAGTTTGTCTCTGTGAATGGTCTGTCCTCTGACAAATCAACTGTACATTTCGGTGTTCCTCAAGGTTCCGTTTTAGGACCACTATTGTTTTCACTATATATTTTACCTCTTGGGGATGTTATTCGAAAACATAATGTTAACTTTCACTGCTATGCGGATGACACACAGCTGTACATTTCAATGAAACATGGTGAAGCCCCAAAATTGCCCTCGCTAGAAGCCTGTGTTTCAGACATAAGGAAGTGGATGGCTGAAAACTTTCTACTTTTAAACTCGGACAAAACAGAGATGCTTGTTCTAGGTCCCAAGAAACAAAGAGATCTTCTGTTAAATCTGACAATTCATCTTGATGGTTGTAAAGTCGTCTCAAATAAAACTGTGAAGGACCTCGGCGTTACTCTTGACCCTGATCTCTCTTTTGACGAACATATCAAGACTGTTTCAAGGACAGCTTTTTTCCATCTACGTAACATTGCAAAAATCAGAAATTTTCTGTCCAAAAATGATGCAGAAAAATTAATCCATGCATTTGTTACTTCTAGGTTAGACTACTGCAATGCTCTACTTTCCGGCTACCCGGATAAAGCACTAAATAAACTTCAGTTAGTGCTAAATACGGCTGCTAGAATCCTGACTAGAACCAAGAAATTTGATCATATTACTCCAGTGCTAGCTTCCCTACACTGGCTTCCCGTTAAGGCAAGGGCTGATTTCAAGGTTTTACTGTTAACCTTTAAAGCGTTACATGGGCTTGCTCCTACCTATCTTTCCGAGTTGGTCCTGCCGTACATACCTACACGTACGCTACGGTCACAAGACGCAGGCCTCCTAATTGTCCCTAAAATTTCTAAGCAAACAGCTGGAGGCAGGGCTTTCTCCTATAGATCTCCATTTTTATGGAACAGTCTGCCTACCCATGTGAGAGACGCAGACTCGGTCTCAACCTTTAAGTCTTTATTGAAGACTTATCTCTTCAGTAGGTCATATGATTGAGTGTAGTCTGGCCCAGGAGTGTGAAGGTGAACGGAAAGGCTCTGGAGCAACGAACCGCCCTTGCTGTCTCTCCAGGGCCGGTTCCCCTCTCTCCACTGGGATTCTCTGCCTCTAACCCTGTTACTGGGGCTGAGTCACTGGCTTGCTGGTGCTCTTTCATGCCGTCCCTAGGAGGGGTGCGTCACTTGAGTGGGTTGAGTTACTGACGTGAACTTCCTGTCTGGGTTGGCGCCCCCCCTTGGTTGTGCTGTGGTGGAGACCTTTGTGGGCTATACTCGGCCTTGTCTCAGGATTGTAAGTTGGTGGTTGAGGATATCCCTCTAGTGGTGTGGGGGCTGTGCTTTGGCAGAGTGGGTGGGGTTATATCCTTCCTGTTTGGCCCTGTCCGGGGGTTTCTTCGGATGGGGCCACAGTGTCACCTGACCGCTCCTGTCTCAGCCTCCAGTATTTATGCTGCAGTAGTTTATGTGTCGGGGGGCTAGGGTCAGTTGGTTATACCTGGAGTACTTCTCCTGTCTTATCCAGTGTCCTGTGTGAATTTAAGTATGCTCTCTCTAATTCTCTCGTTCTCTCTTTCTCTCTGAGAACCTGAGCCCTAGGACCATACGTCAGGACTACCGGGCATGCTGACACCTTGCTGTCCCCAGTCCGCCCGGCCTTGCTGCTATTCCAGTTTCAACTGTTTCTGCCTGCGGTTACGAAACCCCTACCTGTCCCAGACCTGCTGTTTTCAACTCTTAATGATCGGCTATGAAAAGCCAACTGAAAATTATTCCTGATTATTATTTGACCATGCTTGTCATTTATGAACATTTTGAAAATCTTGGCTCTCTCTAATTTTCTCCTTCTCTCTTTCTTTCTCTCGGAGGACCTGGGCCCTGGGACCATGCGTCGGGACTGCCGCCCGTGGTGACTCCTTGCTGTCCCCAGTCCGCCTGGCCTTGCTGCTATTCCAGTTTCAGCTGTTCTGCCTGCGGTTATGGAACCGCCACCTGTCCCAGACCTGTTGTTTTTCAACTCTTAATGATCAGCTATGAAAAGCCAACTGAAAATTATTCATGATTATTATTTGACCATGCTTGTCACTTATGAACATTTTTGAACATCTTGGCATAGTTCTGTTATAATCTCCACCCGGCACAGCCAGAAGAGGACTGGCCACCCCTCATAGCCTGGTTCCTCTCTAGGTTTCTTCCTAGATTTTGGCCTTTCTAGGGAGTTTTTCCTAGCCACCGTGCTTCTACACCTGCATTCTAGCTGTTTGGGGTTTTAGGCTGGGTTTCTGTACAGCACTTCGAGATATTATCTGATGTACGAAGGGCTATATAAAATAAAATAAAATTGATTGATTGATTGATGTGACTAAATTTGATTTTATAATCACTAGTAGGCAGTCACATTCTGAAGTTAAAGTGCCTGTTTTCTGAGCCGTTGTCAATTACTGTATTAGTCACTTCTGTAAATCACTTTTGATGCTAATACAGGGGTCAAGTGTCTTGACAATCCCTGCCTATGTATAAGGCAGTTATGCAATTTCAAATGTTAGTCACTGCAGCCGAGGAAATGTGGTTTTAGTGGCTATAGGAGTTTCCTCACCACTCACACATTGATTCAAACCTTTCCCTCACCTCTGCCTAATGTGTTCTCCCAGGCTGCTACCACTACCATCAAGTCAGCCCTCAGTACCAGCAACAAGAAAACCACTCTAGCTGCAGACTTCCAGTTCCCCCCTGAGACCCTGTCCCAACTCAGCCTCAAACCTGCCAGCACAGTAAGACCTCCTGTACACAACAACCAGCATCAAATAAACACATTTTGGGTGAAATGAATGTAACACACACTAGTTGACCCTGTCCTGTGTCTCCATGGTGATACCGGGGGACAGTGGTGTGCTAAAACAATGTTCAGCCGCTACCAGATAGTCAGGCCTTCATCACCGTAGCTGATTGGAACTGATATGCTGGTGCAACTGATAAAGTGAAGATTGTGATGCCACTGACATGTGCTCCATGTCAGTAAACGTGTGTGCTCCATGTCAGTAAACGTGTGTGCTCCATGTCAGTAAACGTGTGTGCTCCATGTCAGTAAAC
This sequence comes from Salvelinus fontinalis, assembly GCF_029448725.1. Lineage (NCBI taxonomy): Eukaryota > Metazoa > Chordata > Actinopteri > Salmoniformes > Salmonidae > Salvelinus > Salvelinus fontinalis. Next base: position 28,681,099 of record NC_074692.1, on the reverse strand, counting down.
GTGTGTGCTCCATGTCAGTAAACGTGTGTGTGCTCCATGTCAGTAAACGTGTGTGTGCTCCATGTCAGTAAACGTGTGTGTGCTCCATGTCAGTAAACGTGTGTGTGCTCCATGTCAGTAAACGTGTGTGTGCTCCATGTCAGTAAACGTGTGTGTGCTCCATGTCAGTAAACGTGTGTGTGCTCCATGTCAGTAAACGTGTGTGTGCTCCATGTCAGTAAACGTGTGTGTGCTCCATGTCAGTAAACGTGTGTGTGCTCCATGTCAGTAAACGTGTGTGTGCTCCATGTCAGTAAACGTGTGTGTGCTCCATGTCAGTAAACGTGTGTGTGCTCCATGTCAGTAAACGTGTGTGTGCTCCATGTCAGTAAACGTGTGTGTGCTCCATGTCAGTAAACGTGTGTGTGCTCCATGTCAGTAAACGTGTGTGTGCTCCATGTCAGTAAACGTGTGTGTGCTCCATGTCAGTAAACGTGTGTGTGCTCCATGTCAGTAAACGTGTGTGTGCTCCATGTCAGTAAACGTGTGTGTGCTCCATGTCAGTAAACGTGTGTGTGCTCCATGTCAGTAAACGTGTGTGTGCTCCATGTCAGTAAACGTGTGTGTGCTCCATGTCAGTAAACGTGTGTGTGCTCCATGTCAGTAAACGTGTGTGTGCTCCATGTCAGTTGTGTAAAGAGGGCCAGAAGAAGTTGTCTGGAGAGCTGGAAGGCATCGGAGACTACAACAACACCAACGACACAGCCAATTTCTGCCCTGGCCTGCAGGTCTGTATTGTAACTCCCGTGTCAGTCTTATACAGTTTCCATTATGTGTCAAGACCACTACAGAGATATCGAACTTGCCACTGTTTCATTACCCCCACTAATTCTATAGCTTCAGCCCTATTTTGTTAGTAGCTGGTTTTGTAATTATTTGGCTAATCTCTTTCTCGTCCTCTCTCTACATATCTATTTGACTTTCTACAGGGTGGGGACAGTGATGATGGTGAAGGTTTCAGTGGAGGTGCAGATGACACCCAGCCTTCCGCAGACAGTAACCTCGCCTCCTCACAAGACCATGACGACGTGTCCACCTATGGGGAGGACGACCTGGTGCCAGAACCACACCGGGTAAGACTGGTGGGAAGGGGAAGGGGAATGGTTATGGGGAGCCAGTGTTCAGCAAGTGTCATGCTCTGAAAGTTGTGTAGAAATGAATAAAGACTAAATATTCTCCAAATAATTGAATGGGTACACACCAATGTTTTGGGACCCAGTGCCGCTGGGTCCCTTCAGGGTATAAATGCTCTGAAATGGCAGAATCATGTTTGAAATGTTGTTAAAGCCCGGCTTTGCCTTTCATTTCAGGTGAACAAGATTGAGATAAACTACGCCAAAACAGCCAAGAAGATGGACATGAAGAGGCTTAAGAACATCATGTGGAATCTTCTGACTGACAGTCTGGAAAAAACAGCCAAGGTCAATTTTAAAGTGTTTTCATGCCTCTCTTTGACTGGCCTCTATGGTTGGCTAATATGTTGTTGTTTTTTCCTCCATGCCTCTTCCTTGCAGACCTAGGTAGAATATCAATAGCTTTTGCTCGACTCCTATCGCTTCTCCTCTGTTCTCTCCTCACCTGCTTTTGAAAAAGGTCAAAGGTAGTCAAGGAGAGGAAACAAATGTGCTTGTATGAAGTGAGACTCTCCTGCTCCAATCGCGCTTCATCGGGAAAATCGGGCAAACATTTATTTTGGAATGCCAAAATAAATGTGGCTAGATGTGAAAGACATTTTATAGATAAAAGGATAAGTAGCATATAGTTTTTAAATGTGTGCGTGCTTTTCTCCTATGAGAAAACAGCTGATTCAATGGGGGTGTGGCAGATTTTAAAACACTTCCGTGCTAGAAGCTGAAAGGATACTCTTGGGCATCCTCTGCTGAAGTAGGTAATCAAGGAGGTGAGCACTCCTCTGTTCGCCTACTAACAATTTGACACTCCATGACCATGGAGTTTCCGGGTCATGGAGGAGTGGACAGACTTGCCCAATAGCTGACATGCATAAAGATGGTGACCCCCATGTACTTACTACAAATGCCTAATTTGCAAAGTTCACTGTGTTATACAGTGCTCCCCATTTACTATTGTATTGGATCTGCATTAGCACCGTAAACTTGATTCCGATTCTAGATCCAAGACCATTTTAAAAAGCGAGAAAGTAGATTTTGCAGATTTATTGGCACGTTGAACCATGTCCCGTGCCGTAGTTTAAAAACTGTGGGTATTGCTAAAACAATAACTTAATCTGAATTCCTCCATCTTTATGCACCTTTCGCCATTGAGAATCTTCCCTGGGTTCAAATACTATTCAAAAGCTTTCAAATACTTTGAGCGTTTGCTTAAGTCTGCCAGGAGTCCCAGGTCTGCACTTTTCGATTGGTTCCATTCCAACAGCCAAGCTGAATTTACCACAAATTACATTTGAAATGATTTCAAATAGTATTTGAACCCAGGACTGCTTCCTTGTGGTTGACAGTGTTATGTTTTGTTCTCAGCAGGAGATGGAGAATGCTGAGACTTCAGAGGTGTCTGGGGAGAAAGTCTTCAGTCAGACCACAAAGACCCTGCTTCAAAGGTACCAAGCCTTAGTATCACCACTGGGCCCATACTTAAATGGCTATAGTGTTTTCTCAGCTGCCATTGAAGAGAATTGTAGTTCTTTTGCTTCTTCTTTTCATTAAACTAGTAGTGAGATAGACATGTGTCATTTATTTAGACATTACTGCCAACTGAGGGACTTTGGATGGTGATGGTCCAAACATTAATTTGCTAAAAGGGATGTGGATGGGACATACGTGCTGATAAATAATGTAATAAAAGCCATGCATTGTTCTCCCTCTGCTGTCACTTCAGCCTGCCCCCCACCATGGCTCAGAACCTGTCTGTGTCCCTGGCGTTCGTCGCCCTGCTGCACTTGGCCAATGAGAAGGTGAGTAGCTACTTCTCTGACCTATTGCACCATGTCATTACTTAAATAAGTTGGTTCTAGATATGGCTATTATGTTGGCATGCAGTGGTAATACATATCTACATTATTCACTTTTAGAGCTTTTATTAATTAAGCGGGTGTGTGGAAGCATTCACAAACCCTTTCATCTCCACAATTTATTTTGTCTGTGTTAAATATAAACTTGATATGAATCTTTCAGATAGTCGTCAGCATCAAGACTGTTTCCACTTGGTAGTTGAGTGTGAATGAAGAGTTAACCACGCCACCCAATTTTTTTTGTCATTCATTGTCTGTTTTCTTTAAAAAGAATTTGGAGCTTGTGAAGGTGGACGACATGTCAGATATCGTCATCAAGCAAGGTCAATGAAAAGGGCTAAACAATGGGACTTAAACAGAGACTTGTTTCCTTTTTCTCCTCAATCTGCTTATTCTCACCTTTTCTATGTATATGAAGAATTCCTGGCCATTCCTGCCATATTTAGGTGAAATGTGTTATTTCTAGGAAATGTATAGTAAGTGTCCCTTTAAAAAAAATGAATCATCTGTTTATTACCTGAATAGTGTTTTAAACATATTTACCTGTACATTCAGTTGAACCTGTCCTTTTTTTGTTTTACATCTATTGTGTGTAAATAACAGTGGAGGCTGCTGAGGGGAGAGTGGCTCATAATAATGTCTGGAATGGTTTCAAACACATGACAACCATGTGTTTGATACCATTCCATTCCGGCCATTTTTTATGAGTCGTCCTCCCCTCAGGAGCCTCCACTTGTAAATAATATAAATGCTTCACTCCTGCCTTCCTCAAAACTGTGTAATGTGTACATACCAAAAATAAAAGTTTGTTTTTCTACATTACACAGGAATCAGTTACAAGCAAACTGCAAGGTAGCTATTTTTAGGTATGGTTATTTATGCTCTACCTTGTTATACATTCAGCTGGCGCCATTGGATTGTAGTGTACTCCCTGCAGCCTTGTCATGAATGTCCCAAACTGCACTCCTTTTTACTAGAGCTCTAAGGGAATGGGTGCCATTTGGAATGCAGACACAGGCTTAAAACCAGTTGGTCAGGGTTAACAGTGTGTGTGGGCTGGGTGATACCGCGTCAGCATGACTGGTAGAACAGGAGCTGCTGGGATGGGTGGAGTCACTCACTTATTGATCTGGTGGCTGTAGAGGGAGGTTTGCATGTTGATACAGCCTGACTTGTCTGAGCATGTATTGTATGTTACACCGCCTCAATAATCTCTCACCCCCTTCCCTATCTTGAATAACACACTACATTTGGAATGTGAAGCAGATAATTGTTTTCCATAGGTCCATTCCCAGCATTAACACTGTATTACATATAATGTAGGCCTACTGTATGAGATTTTGACATCAAAAGATTACAGCAAACTACCTACAAGCAACCACACAAAACTGTCAACCTAAAAGCATGTCTGAGACTGATCCTGCATCAGATATGTAGTATCTGTCAGCATGTGATATCAATCCTTTTAGGCAAGATCTATCTTTATCACTGGGACATTATTCTGGGCATTCAAGACAATAGTGAACTTGGGGGAAAATGAGTTCCAACTGGGAAAAGTAGTTTAATGGTCATCTAACTCGGAATTCCAAGTCGGAAAATGTAGGGCATCATTTTAGAGCTCTGAACTGAAGATCGCCGACGTCATGATTTGACCTCGTTTTTTCCCCTGAGTTCCCAGTTGTTTTGAACGTACTGAATTCGGGGATGTCCGAGTTCCCAGTTGTTATGAACGCGGCATCGGGCCAGACAGCAGATAGGGGGCTGACGTCAATCGACCTGCTGTATGTTATACAGTTCTTGCACACAGAAGTTACAGGTAAAAAGGAAACCGTTCCTTACTGTAGCACCCAGCACATACCAACGATGATCAAGAATCCTGATGTGAAAGTTTGTGGGCTAACCAGCACAACGACATTCTGAGTTGGGTCCATTTTCTTACCTGCTGCAGGCTCTAACGCCCTCGTGAGGATGCAAAGTGGAAGCAGAAGACAGAAGAGGTGGGTCAAGCCGAAGGACTGCACTTTAAGGGAGAAAAAAAAGTTCATGAGCAACAGGAGGTAACGTAAGCTGTTCAGCAGGAACGTCAAACTCGCATAATCCATTTTTTTAATTATTATTATACAAATTGGATGTATCGGGATTAAAAAAAATTACCTCCGGTGGCGATAAACGAAGACTGAAGACAAAATGGATAATGATTTGGTAGGTGCTGATCATGGAACGGTCGGTTCTTTTCTGATGTGTTGTTGAACCAGTCTCAATCGAATCCATACAGCGTAACTTTCTCACTTGAGAATAAATGTAACAGGTTGATTGTGAGTCAACAGTCGCCTGTTTTGCTTAATTACAGTGTGTAAAGTTGTGAAAATGTTCTGTTTTGCCTTCATTCATTGCGCACATTCTATCTGACCAAGAGGTCGCTGGCAGTATCGCTTTTGCGGAAGATTGCGTTTGAATTGTAACGTTTGTGTATTTGACATGGCGCCTGTGCACCAATTGTTACTTTTGGTATTTGTTTTGATAATCACCACTAATTGTACCCTATCTATTCCTTAACGACAACAACAATCCATGAAAGTATACCCCTGTCAGAGCATATAAAGAGTCATTATGTAACACTTCAACGACTTTCACTTGAATCGTCAGCTGGAAAATATAGGAGGATAGTCAAATATACCAAACTCAAATACTACACCTTACTTTTTATGGGCTCTATGGGAGAATACTTGGAGAAACCCGTGTGGATTACTGTACTTTCTCCTCAGGAGTGGATGTCAAGTTTTGAATTGCCACTAGAAGGGGGACTTCAGCTAAACTAACACAAACATACATTTGGCCTTTCTTGCCTGTAGCTGGATTGTTCGTTCCCGTCATCTCTGTTAACATGAAACAGTTAATACAGTAAATGGTTTGTCTGGTAATTCATCAGCCTGTTGACTCATCATACTCTCCAAATTAAGAAACATATACGCACAGGATTGAACCTAGGCTATTTTCTACTTCTGAGTTTAGACCATTCACAAGGAAGTGGGCAGTTTGGTAGGCCTAATATTGCTTGCCTGGTGTCAGTTGCCTGGGTTGTATGGTCTTGGAGGGTAGATTGTAGACAGACCACTTGACAGGCTCTTCAGCATTAGTTTCTCCCAAATCCATTAGCTAGACACAGTCCAGCGTGTACCCAAGAGTTTGGTTCTGGGTTGAGGTTCAGAGATTACTTAAACATAAATGTCTGATTCATGAGTCAGTCCACAATATCCATGAGATGCACTTTAAAACAAAATACAAATTAAAGCCTGATACATTGTCATTTGCACATTGTAACTGACCAAAATGTGAGGGAAATGACTTGGTATTTACAAGTACATTTTAGAGCAACGTGGAACACAAATCAAGTGCTTAACCCCTGTTCAACATGTTTGGCATGCCAAGGAGTTGTCATATCACAAACAGACTGGCAGTTATTTACTGACCTAAGATCCATAATTCATCTAAATGATTTCCTCATTTATGTCAGCGAAGTGGTTATCTGTTTGATGTATCTCTGTCAAGGACAGAATACAGCCGTCATGCCGAGGTAGTGCAGTGTGTTGTGAGTTTGGATCTCTAACCAGTTGAAGGACTTTCAAAGCTTCAAAAAGGCTTGCTTCTCAAGTATTTGAATAAGATACTGTGTAATACTGTATGTAGCCTACTAATCTCTCTAACGTCAGTGAACTTCCTTTGTCAGTATGTAATGTTTCTCTCTTGGTGGGACTTGTCATTTGATAGCAGTCGACCATTCAGTGGGCCTCATACAGGCAAAGCCCTGTGCCAGGAGAAAGCAGGTTGTGAAGGGAGGAGACTGAGAACAGAGGGGGAGGGAGGGAGACGGGTTGTGACGCAGCAAAGCTTACCGTTTCCTGGAGACGCCTGTGTTTTTTGAGCCAGTGAGCCTGCTCATGGGGTTTGGAGAAGAAAGAAAAAACTGATTGCAACATGCACACTCACTCCTTTCTCTTTGTCTCCCATACAAAGCCTAACACGTCAGCAACGTCTAATCCAGTCTTTTGCACTTTTAAGTGTAGTGAAGTTCCTCAGCAAACTAACTGGCTCTGGATGTCAAAACTAGTATTTCCTGGCTTACGGGGACCTTAAGACATGTACTGTCAATTAAATGTGCCTATTTAAAATATATATTCCTGACATGGATTTTCATTGGATCTTGTGTGCGTGCGTCTGTTATTTTTGTGCAGGTCTTACGTGATCATTCAAAGGCAGCTATGACATAAAGATACGGACATTCTTCTGGCTAGACCGTAAAAGGTTATTTAAGAAGTGATACAGGTGTAAAACTTCCCCACAGGGTTCTCTTCTTACTACCTTTAATGGATTGTTGATAAAGCTTTGTAGGAATAATCTACACCATAACCCCAGTCAGCCCATTAGCAGCATTTGAGTACTTGAGTCCTTTATCATTGGCTTGATGGTCTATATTTCACACAGATATCCTCAGTTTATGAAAACACATGCTGGATGACTGCTGAAGTGTATTTTCGTCATTGACCTCTTTCGCCTCTGTCTGTCTTCAGGAGCAGGGAGAGGTGGTGGAGCAGGACAAGGTGAAGACCCTGCAGTCTCAGGTGGAGGGAGTGAAGGACATCATGACCCAGAACGTGGACCGGATCCTGGCCCGGGGAGAGAGGCTGGACGACTTGATGGGCAAGTCAGAGGACCTGCAGGCTGGGGTTAGTCAGTCCTGCAACACTGCTCCATATCTCTATACATCTCTGTTCGACATTGTCTCTCTCCTCATCATGTGCTCCTCACTGCATTACTTTGTCCTCATTTAACATCTATTGTAACGTCATATTACATCCAATTATTGATACCTAAAGTATTCAATGGACCTAAAGAGTGAACCATGGTGTGGTTTTGTTCAAGGTGTACATTTAGAAAAAAATCTAATTGCAGGCTACAAACTCTCTGAAATGTGTAGACTACATATCTGCAGTTTACAAAGCATTGATTACTGCAAAATGCTGCAAATGATAGAACTTCTGTGAGCGTGTTCCTAGTAGCGTCCCATCTCTTCCTCAGGCTGAGGACTTCAAGCACACGTCCCAGAAGGTGGCTCGCTCCTACTGGTGGAAGAACATGAAGCTGTGGGTGGTGATCGTGGTCATTGTCCTCGTCATAATCCTCATCATCGTACTGCTCAGCACTGGCGTCATCCCAACCAGCACCCCTGTTCCCCCACTTTCCAAACCTACTAAAAGACCAAACTAGTAATGTTTTTCCCCACTGTGTTTCAATGTGTTTTAGCCAAGCTGGTTGCTAGAGAGGATGTCAGTGGGGTTTTTTGTTTTGAAAGATGGGGAAAACTTAGCTGCAATGGTATAGTGAAAGAAAGGGGGAATTGAGAGAGGGAAAGAGGGAATGGAGAGAGAGTCTGAAGAAGCATGAGAGCCTTTTGACCTCTATCCATGACCTGATACTCCATCATACACAAACTGCGGGAACTCATGTCATGACCTATGTGGGTTCTCATTGTCCCTGTACTCAGGCCTTGGAAACTCTGGGTAACTCCAGACAACCTGTTGTGAGAGAGGTGGAATTGAACAGCTAACAACTCCCCTTGCTGGTCCAAACGAGTGTCTCAAGCTCCTAGGACTACTGTCAGCCATCTCATAGCTTTGTTAATGTCTTCCTCTCATAGAATAGGCCAATGGCTTTCAGAACAATTGTAATTCAGCAATTGCTCAACTATTTCTTCCCACTTAAGGCTTCATTCATAAAAAAATGTAGTCATCCAGATAATGTAATCTTGACTAAATTGAAACGGTTAATTGCATAGTCGTTTTTGTAGGCCTACCTGTATTCTTTAACTACTAGTGGGTTTTAACTCATCTCACTGCCCACTCCAATGTTACAATACCAGCCAAGCTTTGGGGAGGTCAAGGAGTTTACTCCCATGCTTGTATATAGTTATCTTACCTGTATATACATTTGTAAAGCACCCACATGGGGCCCTAAACCATCCCAGTAGTGTAACAATGAGGTTAATTTGAGGCTATTTATTCATGTTTTATTTTTCTCATCCCTACTGAACATCTTTTCTTTTTTGTTTTTCATGACTGTATTAATGTTGTTTTTAATCAAAACCAATGAAAGAGAATGATATGGACCCCCTCCAGAGTCCTATCAGTATATATGTGGTTTAGAGATATAATTGTATTTTAGACAAGTAGGATGTATTGGGAATTTGGGCCCGTTTCAATTGCTATAGAATTCTATTATTTTGTTTTTCATTCATTGATGGAGTTCAATCATGTTATATCTGGTTAATTATAGAATAAATAGCATTTACTTCTGCAGTGATTTTGTTAATTATTCTGTTATCTAAGGATGGTTTCTGCCTGATCATAGGGTCACAAGAGGAAGACCCAGTACACTAACACAAAGAGGTTGGTAGAGTTGTTGAATGCACCATGGGAAATTCCTTAATTGTTTTTACTGTGTTCTTACTACTAGGATCACTCTAAGCTAAGCGGAAACAAGCAAGTCTTGAAGAAGTGCTTTCTTTGTGAATTGACAGAACATAATAGTTGAGCCATTACCACAACAGTCAGTGTTACAAGAGTTTTTAAACTAATATTTAATATCTTTGGTGGAATCATTAACAGTATTTTCTTGGACTGTAAATTTGATTTTCCAGTGGGTCCTTACTTTTAGGATTTTTACGCACCATGCATAGACCTCTCCAAATCTCCATCAATGTGTGATATCTCACAGCACAGATCTCAGACAGGAAGAGGGATGAGGTTGCTTGGATGTGATCTACAATGTCATCTTTAATCACAATGTCTCAAGTGTTGTACTGTATGATGGATCACAGCAGTTGGAAATCTGATGACACATTATTTTTCACAATAGCACTGACTCAAAGTTGACATCCTCTCTGCTCTTGTTTCTCTCCAACAATGAATTTGAGGGTATTTAACAAAGCACAGATATGTTCCGGGTAGCCTCTAAGAATAATATTGACGGATACGGTGACTGAGTTTTTCAGGAAGTGTATAGGATATGTTGTACCCACTGTGACCATTAAAACCTACCCTAACCAGAAACCATGGATAGGTGGCAGCATTTGCGCAAAACTGAAAGCATGAACCAATGCATTTAACCATGGCAAGGTGATTGGGAATATGGCAGAACACAAACAGTGTAGTTATTCCCTAAGTAAGGCAATTAAACAGGCACGTCAGTGTAGAGACAAAGTAGAGTCGCAATTCAACGGCTCAGACATGAGATGCATGTGGCAGGGTCTACAGACAATTACGGACTACAGAGTGAAAACCAGCCACGTCGCAGACACCGACATCTTGCTCCCAGAAAAGCTAAACACCTTCGCCTGCTTTGAGAATAACACAGTGCCACCGATGCAGCCCTCTACCAAGGACTGTGGGCTCTCCTTCTCCGTGGCCGACATGAGTAAGACATTTAAGCATGTTAACCCTCGCAGGCTGCCAGCCCAGGCGGCATCCCTAGCCACGTCCTCAGATTGTGCGCAGACCAGCTGGCTGGAGTGTTTATGGACATATTCAATCTCTCTCTATCCCAGTCTGCTATCCTCATTGGCTTCAAGATGTCCACCATTGTTCTTGTACCCAAGAAAGCAAAGGTAACGGAACTAAATGACTCGCCCCGTAGTACTCACTTCTATCATCATGAAGTGCTTTGAGAGGCTAGTTAAGGATCATATCACCTCTACCTTACACCCTAGATCCACTTCAAATTGCTTACTGCCCCAATAGATCCAGAGACTATGCAATCGCCATTGCACTGCCCATTGCCCTCTCCCATCTGGACAAGAGGAATACCTATGTAAGAATGCTGTTAATTGATTATAGCTCAGAATTCAACATCATAAACGTCCTCTCGCGTTTATATTCGTCAAACTTGTGTAAATATTTGTATGAACATAACAAGATTCAACAACTGAGACATAAACTGAACAAGTTCCACAGACATGTGACTAACAGAAATGGAATAATGTGTCCCTGAACAAAGGGGGGTCAAAATCAAAAGTAACAGTCAGTATCTGGTGTGGCCACCAGCAGCATTAAGTACTGCAGTGCATCTCCTCCTCATGGACTGCACCAGATTTGCCAGTTCTTGCTGTGAGATGTTATCCCACTCTTCCACCAAGGCACCTTCAAGTTCCCAGATATTTCTGGGGGGAATGGCCCTAGCCCTCACCCGCCGATCCAACAGGTCCTAGAAGTGCTCAATGGGATTGAGAGACGGGCTCTTCGCTGGCCATGGTAGAACACTGATATTCCTGTCTTGCAGGATGTGATGCACAGAACGAGCAGTATGGCTGGTGGCATTGTCATGCTGGAGGGTCATGTCAGGATGAGCCTGCAGGAAGGGTACCACATGAGAGAGGAGGATGTCTTCCCTGTAATGCACAGCGTTGAGATTGCCTGCAATGACAACAAGCTCAGTCCGATGATGCTGTGACACACCGCCCCAGACCATGACAGACCCTCCACCTCCAATCGATCCCGTTCCAGAGTACAGGCCTCAGTGTAACGCTCATTCCTTCGACGATGAACGCGAATCTGACCATCACCCCTGGTGAGACAAAACTGCAAGTTGTCAGTGAAGAGCACTTTTTACCAGTCCTGTCTGGTCCAGCAACGGTTGGTTTGTGCCCATAGGTGACGTTGTTGCCGGTGATATCTGGTGAGGACCTGCCTTTCAACAGGCCTACAAGCCTCAGTACAGCCTCTCTGACTATTGAGGACAGTCTGAGCACTGATGGAGGGATTGTGCGTTCCTGGTGTAACTCGGGCAGTTGCTGTTGCCATCGTGTACCTGTCCCGCAGGTGTGATGTTCGGATGTACCGATCCTGTGCAGGTGTTGTTACACGTGGTCTGCCACTGTGAGGATGATCAGCTGTCTGTCCTGTCTCCCTGTAACGCTGTCTTAGGCGTCTCACAGTACGGACATTGCAATTTATTGCCCTGGCCACATCTGCAGTCCTCATGCCTCCTTGCAGCATGCCTAAGGCACGTTCACACAGATGAGCAGGGACCCTGGGCCTTTTTCTTTTGGTGTTTTTCAGAGTCAGTAGAAAGGCCTCTTTAGTGTCCTAAGTTTTTATAACTGTGACCTTAATTGCCTGCCGTCTGCAAGCTGTTAGTGTCTTAATGACCGTTCCACAGGTGCATGTTCATTAATTGTTTATGGTTCATTGAACAAGCATGGGAAACAGTGTTTAAACAGTGAAGTTAATTGGATTTTTACAAATTATCTTTGAAAGACAGGGTCCTGAAAAAGGGACATTTATTTTTTTGCTGAGTTTAGTACCCTCCAAGCTCATTATTAAGCTCGGGGCCCTGGGTCTGAACCCCGCCCTGTGCAGCTGGGTCCTGGATTTCCTGACGGGCCGCCCCCAGGTGATGAAGGTAGGAAACAACACCGCCACTTCGCTGATCATCAACACAGGGGCCCCACAAGTGTGCATGCTCAGCCCCTTCCTGTACTCCCTGTTTACCCATGACTGCGTGGCCACGCACACCTCCAACTCAATCATCAAGTCTACAACACAACAGTAGGAGGCCTGATTACCAACAATGACGAGACAGCCTACAGAGAGGAGGTGAAGGCCCTGGGAGTGTGGTGCCACGAAAATAACTCACTCAATGTTGACAAAACAAAGGAATGGATCGTGGACTTCAGGAAACAGCAGAGGGAGCACGCCTCTATCCACATCGATGGGACCGCGGTGGAGTATGTGGACATTTTCAAGTTCCTCGGCATACACATCACTGACGATCTGAAATGGTACACCCACACAGACAGTGTGGTAAAGAAGACGCATCAGCGCCTCTTCAACCTAAGGAGCCTGAAGAAACCCCCCACAAACATTTTTACAGATGTGCAATTAAGAGCATCCTGTCGGGCTGTATCACCGCCTGGTACAGCAACTGCACCACCCGTAACCACAGGGCTCTCTAGAGGGTGGTGAGGTCTGCCCAACACATCACCGGGGGCAAACTACCTACCCTCCAGGACACCCACAGCACCCGATGTTACAGGAAGGCCAAAAAGATCATCAAGGGCAACAAACACCCGAGCCACTGCCTGTTCACCCCGCTATCAACCAGAAGGCGAGGTCCTTACAGGTGCATCAAAGCTGGGACCGAGAGACTGAAAAACAGCTTCTATCTCAAAGCCATCTGACTGTTAAATATCCATCATTAGGCGGCTTCCACCCGGTTACATCACCCTGCAATTTAGAGGCTGCTGCCCACTGGCCACTTTCATAATGGAACACTAGTCACTTTAATTATGTTTACATATTTTAGCTTTACTCATCTCATATGTACAGTTGAAGTCGGAAGTTTACATACACCTTAGCCAAATACATTTAAACTCAGTTTTTCACAATTCCAGACATTTAATCCTAGTAAAAATTCCCTGTCTTAGGTCAGTTAAGATCACTACTTTATTTTAAGAATGTGAAATGTCAGAATAAGTAGAGAGAATGATTTCTTTCAGCTTTTATTTCTTTCATCACATTCCCAGTGGGTCAGAAGTTTATATATACTCAATTAGTATTTGGTAGCATTGCCTTTAAATTGTTGAACTTGGGTCAAACGTTTCGGGTAGCCTTCCAAAAGCTTCCCACAATAAGTTGGGTGGATTTTGGCCCATTCCTCCTGACAGAGTTGGTGTAACTGAGTCAGGTTTGTAGGCCTCCTTGCTCACACACGCTTTTTCAGTTCTGCAAACAAATGTTCTATAGGATTGAGGTCAGGGCTTTGTGAAAGCAACTCCAATACCTTGACTTTGTTGTCCTTAGCCATTTTGCCACAACTTTGGAAGTATGCTTGGGGTCATTGTCCATTTGGAAGACCCATTTGCGACCAAGTTTTAACTTCCTGACTGATGTCTTGGGATGTTGCTTCAATATATCAAAATAATTTTCCTTCCTCATGAAGCAATCTATTTTGTGAAGTGAACCAGTCCCTCCTGCAGCGAAGCACCCCCACAACATGATGCTGCCACCCCCGTGCTTCACGGTTGGGATGGTGTTCTTCGGCTTGCAAGCATGCCCATTTTCCTCCAAACATAACAATGGTCATTATGGCCAAACAGTTCTATTTTTGTTTCATCAGTACGACCTTTGTCCGCATGTGCAGTTGCAAACCGTAGTCTGGCTTTTTATTGCGGTTTTGGAGCAGTGGCTTCTTCCTTGCTGAGCGGCATTTCAGGTTATGTCGATATAGGCCTCGTTTTACTGTGGACATAGATACTTTTGTACCTGTTTCCTTCAGCATCTTCACAAGGTCCTTTGCTGTTGTTCTGGGATTGATTTGCACTTCTCGCACCAAAGTATGTTCATCTCTAGGAGACAGAGCGCGCCTCCTTCCTAAGCGATATGACGGCTGCGTGGTCCCATGGTGTTTATACTTGCGTACTAATGTTTGTACAGATGAACGTGGTACCTTCAGGCGTTTGGAAATTGCTCCCAAGGATGAACCAGACTTCTGGAGGTCTTGGCTGATTTCTTTTGATTTTCCCATGATGTCAAGCGAAGAGGCAATGAGTTTGGCCTTAAAATACATCCACAGGTACACCTCCAATTGACTCAAATTATGCCAATTAGCCTAACAGAAGCTTCTATAGCCATGACATAACTTTCTATGCTGTTTAAAGGCACAGTCAACTTCGTGTATTTAAACTTCTGACCCACTGGAATTGTGATACAGTGAATTATAAGTGAAATAATCTGCAAACAACTGTCTGAAAAATTACTTGTGTCATGCACAAAGTAGATGTCCTAATCGACTTGCCAAAACTATAGTTTGTTAACAAGAAATTTGTGGGAGTGGTTGAAAAACAAATTTTAATGACTCCAACTTAAACTTCCGACTTCAACTGTATATACTTTATTATATTTTACTGTATTTAGGCTATGTCACTCCGAAATGTAATTTGATAAAGTGCAAATATTATATTATCATGGAGCTTCTCACATGACATTTTACACATATGACCAATCCTCATGAGATCCTGAAACAACAGATTCTGATGTTAGAAAGTGAGAGCCCATTTATACTATATAGGGAATGGTAAGTAGGCATTCTGTCCGGATTCTGTTTGGAAGTTATGTGGCTGTGACTAATGCCGCATTTAAAACAACTTTGAACTCAAGTCATGACACCCGTGATCTTCAGGTAGGAACGTCGGAGCTGTAAAAAGAGGCCCGAGTTCCTGAGTTGGAATTCCGAGTTGGATGACAGTTCAAATAGATTTTTCCCAGTCAGAGCTTGTTTTTTTCCCAGAGTTGCCAGTTGTTTTGAATGCACTGAAGTAGTAAGTATGAAATTTCCGAGTTCCCAGTTGTTTTGAACACAGCATAACATCATCCTAAATTCTCCATATTACACAATGATGGAAAGGGAGACCAGACTGGGCTAAATATGTTCTTTGTGTTGGTGTGGAGCAGACCCAGAATTGACCCATTGTAAACCGGGCCTGAGAGAGTCTGGTTAGTACCACATGACATGGCACAGCCTCACGTGGTGGCTGTCATCTACCCTCATACAGAAACATACTGGCCGTAGGCCAGTTTAGGTAAATGCCATGATGGGCCGGTCCATCTTTAACCCAGTGGATCAGTCTAAATTGGGTGTTTTGCATAGAATTATCATTAATGGCCTGATAATGGTGGCCTCAAGGGGAAAAAAAATAGCAGTGTGTTACTTTGAGGTCCCAGTCCGTCCATGCCCCCTACACAATCAGGGTCCCAACCCTGGGCACAGTTCTTGTGTGCTCTGATAAAGCCAAGGCAGGCAACCAGGGTTATAGCTCTTTTTCATGTTTACCATTAAGTCAATGTTGACAGATGGCGGCGATCCAGAGAAAATCCTGCCTCCCCAGGTAACCTTTTTCTTTATTCTAATTTCAGTTAAAGGACAGTTAATCAAAATATATGAAAACCTAATGTTAGTGTTGCTTTAATGTCATATTGGAGGACAACAGACATCTTGCATGACCTTGATTACAAACATACCAAGCATATTCATGTACAGTGCACGCTGACAAAAAGTGTGGTTTCCGTTCACATTCGTGTTCCTGTTTTGGTTTTATATCTCACAATCCTGACAAGGGAATAGTTGTTATGCTGAAGTCATGAAATAATATGCATTCAACTCAGTGATCATATTACTCTGACTGCAAGTCCCTACTGCAATGTTGGGCAGTCGCTAGCAAATGGAATATAATTTTTTTTGTTTGTTTAACTGTGAGAAAAGCTCTACTTCCTCTCACGGTTATTACTTCACTTTCAATTTCATGTTTATTTTTTTAAATGTGGTTAGTGATCTCTAACTCCACTCCTCACTTCCTCTCTTATATGTCCTGTTTGAAAGTTTAATATTATGACTCTGTCACTGTATGTCAGTTGTCATAAGTGGAATGTAGGTTTTCATCAACTATAACTTTTATGGCTAGCGTTATTTGTTATGTATTATAACTGAAGTATAACAGAGTAAGGAAATCACACATGGACCTTTTGGGGTTCAGCTAGAATGATAAAATAGTATTAACAGAACAGGGTGGACACTAGAAGAACAAGGAATTTTGGATGGAAGTTGGTTGCCTATAACACCATGTTTTCAGATCCACCAGCGGGGGAAAGTACTTAAGTAAAAATACTTAAAAGTACTACTTAAGTCGTTTTTTTTGGCTATCTGTACTTTACTTTACTATTTATATTTTTACCAACTTTTACTTTTACTTCACTACATTCCAAAAGAAAATAATGTACTTTTTACTCCTTACATTTTTCCTGACACCTAAAAGTACTTGTTATATTTTGACAGGAAAATGGTTGAATTCACACACTTATCAAGAGAACATACATGGTCATCCCTACTGCCTCTAATCTGGTGCTCACTAAACACAAATGCTTTGTTTGTAAATGATGTCTGAGTGTTGGAGTGTGCCCCTGGATATCCATCAATAAAAACATAAGAAAATTGTGTCATCGGGTTTGCTTAATATTATGAATTTTGAAATGGTTCATACTTTTACTTTTGATAGTTTAGTACATTTGAGCAATTCCATTTACTTTTAATACTTAAGTATATTTAAAAACCAAATACTTTTAGACTTTTACTCAAGTAGTATTTTACTGGGTGACTTTCACTTTTAGTTGAGTCATTTTCTATTAAGGTATCTTGACTTTTACTCAAGTATGACAATTGGGTACTTTTTCAACCACTGAGAGCCGCCATATAATGACCATTGGTGACAGTGAACACAGACTGGGACCCCATTGTTTGAATTTTGCAGCCTGTTGAATATTGTTGAATATTTCATATTGTGTGTTTTTTTGTTTTCAATCCCTTCTATGTGTTTGATGCTTAATCAAAAGGTTGACTATGGTCATATACTCATTAGAGTAGCTACTGTCATAGTAGGCATGGGTGAAAAGAAAAGTAAAAGTAAATGGCTGAATATGAATATATCATTTACAAGACTCTACAATAGAGTAGTAGAAGTTTAAATGGTATAGGCAAGGTGTACGTTTTTCCCTTTCACCTAGGAAGTCTGATCCATCATCAAACAACCATCACTCCAATACAGTGACGTAAGGCCATGACGTCAAAGGGTCTGTTCTGTTGACTTCCAGATAGGGGTAGTGTGGGAAAGTGTCACCCGACCCGACCAGCAGACTGTAGACCAGACCAGGAAAAAGAAAGAATATTGACTAAAAGAAAGATAGAAACTAACTGTAATCAATTACAAATGAGATACGGTGAAAATCAACTTTGCGATATCTGAAAGCCACCTTGGATAAACGCAACGTTTGTTCTGACACAAAGGTTTATGCCAAGACGCTCCTCTCAATGCATTGGGTTCGGTGACAGCTTTGGACAGGAATAGAGATAGTGACGGGAGAACAATGGTAAGTTTACATATATATATTTTTTATTTTCAGCAAATTAAAGAATCAAAATTAGTGTATTAATATGTTTATGTTTTCATAAATTAGTTTCTGCACCTCTATTGTGCACACGGTACCTGACGGCTCAGAAGCGTTTTTTGTTGTTGTCACTGTCACTACATTAAGCTACAGCCTTGCGTTGAATTACATTAGACCGTTTTCCCACATTGAACTTGACTGATTTTATGTAAAATACACCTTATTTAAAGGCCGTGTGCTACAGTCATAATATTGCCTTTTTTATTTTAGTTTAGTTTTGGTTTTCATTTATGATAGATCATACACAATTCAAACAAATTCATGCAAATACATTATTTTATACAGACCCATGTGAGTTTTTATGAAAATGGTTTGTGAACGTCATTAGAGGGTCAGGTTAATAAGTTAGAGTAGCACTCAATCAACCAACTTAAATGATTAGATATGTTTTATTATGATAGTTGATAAAATTGCTGTGTGTATTCTGTGGACAACAGTTATAGACCCAGGTCGGTTAGTCTATCCTATAAATATCTGTAAAGTCCATGAGCAGACTATCCCTGTCCGCTTGATTGAACTAGACATGTAAAAATACATATTGTCGATTTGTGAGAGGGGGTTTCCTAGCTAAATGCCAGGTACTCTGTTGAGGCTGGAGTAAGTGAGGAAGGGAGTGAAGGGAGGAAGGAAGCAAGGAGGAGAACTGGAAAAGGCAGCAGTTCCTGTGTTAAGATTCTGTCGCCGGTTGATTTTAAATACAGACTATTCCTCAGCTATGAAAACTTCATTGGTGGGGGCCGAACTTAAACAGTGAAACGCATTTCCTCAAAATGTATGTGTCAATCTAATTTAACTTAAGCAATCCAGTAGCCTGTTCACTATATGACAGCTGTAATAGTAAATAGAAATGGGAAAGAAATCCACCTTTCATTAAAGCTTGTATAACTCATGATGTATTGACCGGTAATGTATAACAGCTAGTCCTAACTTGTCACTACGAGGGCACTGAACTAGTGTTCTAACCTGTCCATATCTCATTCCGGTTCTGTGAGTCTAAAAGGGTGTTATTGACGGTGAGATATGGAATCACCAGAGTTACTGAGATTGTACTTGTTTTGTTTGCTCTCTTGGTTTCCTGTAAGTGTCAGCGCAGTCAGCATCCTTGACTCCTGAAACACTCACTTCCCTGTCCGGCACAGAGGGTAAAAGGTCAGGGATAGTCCCGTCAGGATATAAATTATGTTATGTTCAGTCTATTATTATACTGCCTAAATATCATGTTTTAAGTAGGCCTTCTTATTCACCTACAGTACATGTAGGCCTGAATCCTATCTTGAGATTTGTGAGTTTCCGTTCAAGCCTTCCATTGATATCAATCAATGTATTTACCTGAAAGTTAAGTGAAGCATGCATATCTCACAGTTAGGATGTGGCTGCTATAGTAGATTTTGGTGGAATGCAAGAGTATCATTGTCACAGTGGGTTGCCCAACATTTGTTGCCCCAGGCTAAAGTGGTTATTTGTTTGTAAAGCTGTAGCGTGCCGCCATGCTCCTCCAGATAGTCAGAGCTTACAGTAAACTGTCACAAGAATTTTCAATTCCAATGATAATAACAATCAATCAATAACTCTGACCAATCCCCTAGATCTGTAAGACCACGGGTTTAATAATAATTAGTCAAAGTCTCAGCTTATGAAAAAAGATAGTACCGTTTATTCAGAGAACGTTCTGAAGTCCACAATACAAAGACATCCATTTTATAGCGACGCACATACTTCCACACAAACAGTAGATATCATACGCACATACACACATCACCAGAATATAATTTTATGATTCTAATCAATTTCATACAATTATATGGTTTCAGGGTGGAATATTCTAATCATTAATTTAAACATATAAATTGCCATGTTCCTCCAGATAGTCAGAGCTTACAGTAAACAAAACCCTCCAAGTCATCCAGTTGTCCAGGCTCACCTGCCCCAGTTCAGTTGTTGGCCGTCATCTTCCTGTTCTGTCCTGTTTTCCCCCTATGGAAGCTTAATCTCTCAGCCATTATGACTAATAATTAATGTTAATGTGAACAATGCACTGTTGTTAACCACTGCATAGGTTACACAACATAAAATATATAAAATATCACCTTTAACATGGCAACACAAAGACGGGGACAGATGTTGAAAAAATGTATGTGAGCTATTCATTGTGTCAATTAATGTGTCCATACCTGCCCCTATTCAAATAAACCATACATCAAATATGCACAAAATCAGAAGTGGTTCCAACTAAGTCCTGTGGCCTTACCAGGATGTATCTTCCATTAACATCAACTTGTTTGTTGTGTGTTCAGGAGAATGGGAAGAACCGCCTGCAGCAGGCCCAGGATGAGGTGGAGGAGGTGAAGGTGATCATGCTAGATAACCTCAACAAGGCTGCCGAGAGGTCAGGCAAGCTGGGAGATCTTGATAACAGGGCAGACGAACTTCTGGAGAAGGTGATTGTTGTACTTTATGGGTGCTCCCCAAATGGCACCGTATTCCTCGATAGTCTACTACCTTTGAACAAGGCCTATAGGGATCTGGTCAAAAGAAGTGCACTATATCGGGAATAAGGTGCCATTTGGGACGAACCCTAAATTAAGAGGCGTAATAAGAGACGTCTTCATGGAACTAAATCATGACTTAATACAAAACACAAACATAATTTGAAGATACTGACTTTGAAGGCCGTACTTTGATGATTGCAATGCTATAATACTGATTAAACTTTAGGTGCGTTTCAGAGAGACACAATAGCACAAAAAGTTTCTCCTTTGGAATTCTCCTTTGGTGTGTCTCATGGTAGTTTTCCAATGTTCCATGGTTCCATACGAGTCCAGGGAATAGCCAGGAAATATCATATTGCTGTCTATAAATACACGTTAGGTGGAGTTGGAGGCGAAAAATAATGGACAATTTACATCCTGATTGTGGTTTGCAGTGATATTTTTAGAAAGGTATTTCCTATTGTTGTAATATTAATGAAACCCACTGGTCTCCCTCTGTATTAAGAGAGGGGTGTCCAGGACGTGCCACAGGGCGCATGTCCGTCCTGGTCAACCCTGGGGTCAACCAACCAGGTCGCAGCGTTCCCATATGTTATGTTACAGCCTTATTCTAAAATATATATTTTTTTTTTATCTCATCAATCTACGCACAATACCTCATAATGACAAAGCAAAAACAGGCTTTTAGAAATACCTTATTTACATAAGTATTCATAAGTTCCCTTTGCTATGGGATTTGAAATTGAGCTCAGGTGCATCCTGTTTCCATTGATCATCCTTGAGATCTACAACTTTCTACAACTTGATTGGAGTCCACCTGTGATAAATTAAATTAATTGGACATTATTTGGAAAGGCACACACATATATTATGTCCCACAGTTGACAGTGCATCTCAGAGCAAAAACCAAGCCATGACGTCGAAGCAATTGTCCGTAGAGCTCCGAGACAGGTTTGTGTCGAGGCACAGATCTGGGGAAGGGTATCAAAAGCTGTCTTCAACATTGAAGGTCCCAAGAACACAGTGCCCTCCATTTTTCAATGGAAGAAGTTTGGAACCATCAAGACTCTTTCTAGAGCTGACCGCCCGGTCAAACTCAATTGGGCAAGAAGGGCCTTGTTCAGGGAGATGACCAAGAACCCGATGGTCACTCTGACAGAGCTCCAGAGTTTCTCTGTGGTGATGGGAGAACCTTCCAGAAGGAAAACCATCTCTGCAGCACTTTACCAGTCAGGCCTTTATGGTAGAGTGGCCAGACAGAAATCACACCTCAGTAAAATGCACATGACAGCCCGCTTGCAGTTTGCAAAAAGGAACATAAAGGACTCTCAGACCATGAAAACAAGATTCTCTGGTCTGACGAACCAAGTTTGAACTCTTTGGCCTGAATGCCAAGCGTCACGTCTGGAGGAAACCTGGCACCATCCCTACGGTGAAGCATGGTGATAGCAGCATCATGCTGTGGGGACGTTTTTCAGCAGCAGGGACTAGGAGACTAGTCAGGATCAAGGGAATGATGAACGGAGCAACGTACAGAGAGATCCTTGATGAAAACTTGCTCCAGACCACTCAAGACCTCAGACTAGGGCGAAGGTTCGCCTTCCAACAGGACAATAACCCTAAGCACACAGCCAAGACAACGCAGGAGTGGCTTCGGGACAAGTCTCTGAATGTCCTTGAGTGGCCCAGACAGAGCCCGACCTTGAACTCGATCGAACATCTCTGGAGAGACCTGTAGATAGCTATGCAGCGACACTCCCCATTCAACCTGACAGAGCTTGAGAGAATCTGCAGGTGTGCACAGCTTGTAGTGTAATACCCAAGAAGACTCAAAGCTTTAATTGCTGCCAAAGGTGCTTCAACAAAGTACTGAGTAAAGGGTCTGATTACTTATGCAAACGTCTATTTCAGTTTGTTTTATTTTATACATTTGTAAAAAAAAAATAATCAAAAAATGTGTTTTTGCTTTGTCATTATGGGGTGTTGTGTGTAGATTGATGAGGGAAAAAACTATTTAATACATTTTAGAATAAGGCTGTAACGTGACAAAATGTGGAAAAGTCAAGGGGTCTGAATCCTTCCCGAACGCGCTGTAGTTCTCTGAGAACGCACTGAGCGGCTGACTGTGGTTGTGCCCCAAATTACACCATATTCCCTATATAGTGTACTACTTTTGACAAGGCTCTGGTCAAAAGTAGCGCACTATATAGGGAATAGGGTGCCATGTGGGACGTAGATAGTTCTTTGAGGACTTGCTGGTCGGCTGACTGGGTCACTGGGATAAACAAAACAGGAGTGCCAAGAAAACAAACACCAGTCTATATTCTTTGGAAAAAACATTGAGAAAGTAGTGTGCACTGTAACTAAAGACTTCTGTCTACCGAATTGTCAGGAAATGGTGGGTTTCATGACATAATGGTTTCTTTTTGGAGTTTAAAATATATACAATGCAGTGCAGCCTCAATTGCAGATATATAGAATACCCCCCCCCCCCCCCCTCCATATTCAGACAGATATAGAATCATAGGGTCTTGTCATGAACATCGGACTAACTTTTAACATCTTATGATGATGTGTTTTCAGAGTAAAGCTTTCTCAAAGTCTGCTCGGAAAGTGAAACAGCAGAAGTGGTGGAAACACATGAAGATGAAAGTGTTGCTGACTGGCGTAGGGGTCGTCATGGCAGCCATCATCATTGGGATTATTGTATGGTCAGCATCTGGACCTGACGACGGAGAGCAACCTGCTGCAGGGCGACCCACCTCAGGACCTTAGGATCCAAGACTGTCTGTCAGAGCAAAGGACATGGAAGAAATGAAGATGGAGGATGGAGATGGACACAGGGGCAGGTGAGACCTCAGAGGAAATAAGGAGTCAGTCAAGACAGAAATAGTGGAGGTAGATAAAGAGTGAGGTTTTCTAGCCTGGTCCCAGATCTGTTTGTGCTTTTGTCAAATACATTGCTGTCATTGTCAAGCCAAACATTTGGCATGATAATGAGTGACAAGAAGTTGGCATGATGATGGCACAAACAGACTGGCACTCAGGCTGTAGATTTTCCACCTGAGCTCAAACTAGGTTTTGTGGGTTGACTTTTCTGAACTATGCAATCTGTGATATTGTTTGTTTTTAGAGGCATTTCAGGCTCTGTGATCTGTGTGTAGATCGTTGAATGAAATGGTACCATCACCAGCTCAGCTGCTTCCCCATTCGGTATCATCTTCAACTGGCCCTAGTTGGTCAGGCTCACTGGTTTCACATTCATACTCAGAAATGCTTCAGCCTCACCATGAGATTTGGTATAGGTGAATGTTTTGTCAATTCAAATTAATCATATTGTGCCTTTGGAGTGTAAAAAATCCCCATTGGATGAATTGTGTGACCGTTTCAAAGTATTCCAGTTAAGCTGTAAGGGGACAGACATCACATAATTATATTTCTGATGAAATGTTATGAGTAATTTCTTCTCATAATTTCTTCTCATAATTTCATTATTCGTTTTTACGGTCAAAAGAAATATATGAAAATGAACTTAATTTTGATATGTACATAAAACGCGGTTATGTTTGAGGCCAATTTGGGCAATGCAGTGTGAATATTTATATTTCATTTTTCATTCATTGTCTTACAGGTAATCAATGTGTACAGTATAAAAAAAAACAGTGCTGAGAAATCACATATCTCCCTTTGTTGTTTACTCTTGACTTACTAGTATTTGAAATATATATGTAAAACTGTAGTGCATTGTAAAATAAAAGGAATTGACCAGATATATCTGCAGAGAATCTTTATTTTGAATTGTGTGTACAACTGACAGTTGTTGTGTGTACAATTTACATTTGTACACCATAAAGTTACTTTTTATTTGAGAGAGAGAGAGATTCCGAAAAAGGTCCAGTTACCAGGACTACAAATTCCAACTAGACACACAAAAACTATTCATACCTCAGTATAAATGTAACAGTATAGCTTCCGTCCCTCTCCTCGCCCCAACCTGGGCTCGAACCAGGGACCCTCTGCACACATCAACCACCGTCACTCATGAAGCATCGTTACCCATCGCGCCACAAAAGCCTACTTCTAGGTCTCAGAGCGAGTGACATCACCGATTGAAACACTATTAGCGCTCACCACCGCTAACTAGCTAGCCATTTCACATCGGCCACACTCACTCCCCTTTTGACCTCCTCCTTTTCCGCAGCAACCAGTGATCCGGGTCAACAGCATCAATGTGTTTTAACTTTAGTTTTAACTTTAGTCCGTCCCCTCGCCCCGGGCGCGAACCAGGGAACCTCTGCACACATCAACAACAGTCACCCACGAAGCATCGTTACCCATCGCTTCCCAAAAGCCGCGGCTCTTGCAGAGCAAGGGGAACCACTACTTCAAGGTC
This sequence comes from Salvelinus fontinalis, assembly GCF_029448725.1. Lineage (NCBI taxonomy): Eukaryota > Metazoa > Chordata > Actinopteri > Salmoniformes > Salmonidae > Salvelinus > Salvelinus fontinalis. The sequence goes on along the minus strand of NC_074692.1, from coordinate 28,656,145 downwards.
TCAGAGCAAGTGACGTCACCGATTGACACTATTAGTGTGCACCACCGCTAACTAGCTAGCCATTTCACATCGGCCACATAAACATCAGCACCACAGGTAACGTCCACAAAGCTGTGAACGATATGAGACAAGGCAAGAAGGGACTCTGCATGCAGAATTCTGCAAAAACATCCTCCATGTAGAACGTAAAACACCAAATAATGCATGCTGAATTAGGCCGATACCCGCTAATTATCAAAGCCCTCACCAACAGAGAGATGAACCTAGAGAATAGTCCCTTAAATTATCTGGTCCTAGGGTTCTGTTCACAAACACAAACAGACCCCACATATTCCCAGGACAGCAACACAACTAGACCCAACAAAATCATGAGAAAACAAAAATATAATTACTTGACACATTAGGAAAAATTAACAAAAGAAAAGATCAAACCAGAATGCTATTTGGCCCTAAACAGAAAGTACACAGTGGCAGAATACCTGTCCACTGTGACTGACCCAAAATGAAGAAAAGCTTTGACTATGTACAGACTCAGTGAGCATGGCCTTGCTATTGAGCGAGGCCGCCGTAGGACCTGGCTCTCAAGAGAAGACAAGCTGTGTGCAACAAAATTAGGTGGAAACTGAGCGACACTTCATAACCTCGTGCCAAATATATTACCATTTTAGAGACACATATTTCCCTCAGATTACACAGACCCACAAAGAATTAGAAAACAATCCAATTTTGATAAACTCCCATATCTACTGTGTGAAATACTACAGTATGCCATCACAGCAGCACGATTTGTGACCTGTTTCCACAAGAAAAAGGCAACCGGTGAAGCACAAACACCATTGTAAATACAACCCATATTTATGTTCATGTATTTTCCCTTTTGTACTGTAACTATTTGCACGTTGTTAAAATGTGCATAGCCATAATATGATATTAGATATGTCTCTATTCCTTTGGAACTTTTGTGTATGTAATGTTTACTGTTCATTTTGTATTGTTTTATTTCACTTTTATTTATTATATATTTGACTTGCTTTGACAATGTAAACAAATGTCTCCCATGCCAATAAAGCCCTTTGAATTGAATCGAAAGAAAGAGAGCTCCTGAACCCCACCCACACATAATGTGTGATAGGACGGAAAAAGTCACGTGAGGGTGCATTGTCATACCCGGTAGACAGTGTGGTGTAGCTAGCTGGCTAGTTGCTGCACATTTCAGGTTATGACAAAACACACAGGTAATGTAAGTCAACTTTTGTGTGACTTTAATTTGATGTCGCAGTATAGCATAGTGTATTCACGGACATTTCTGTGTATTCGACAATTTGGCTAAAACAGCTCAATGAGAGTGGTTGAGCAGTATAGGGGTTAGCTAAATGGATTAGCTAACTGTGTAGCTAGCTAGCTTGCTAATGTTATTGAATCAACTCGAGATCGGAAGGTAGCTTGGGCTTTGAGTGTCATTTTGCTCAATCTATTTTTAGTAAATTCAAAAAGAGTCAAATTAAATTAGCTTCATGGTTAGCTAATGTGGCTAAGGAAAACAGTTTGACGTTCCACAGATTGGTAATCTGAAGATGGCTTCTTATTTTGATGAGCATGACTGTGAACCAACGAATCCCGAAGAACAGTACCGTCAGAATGCACTACTAGAACTGGCCAGGTGAGGTTCAAAGAGCTACCAAACTAACTAACTAGCAACCCAAGTGATGCAACACAATCCATTCTGTATTTTGTATCCAATATCCTACATTAACTGTCTGCCACTGAGAGACTGACATCGAAGATGTTTTATAACTAAATCAAGATAGACCACAGCCTGTCGTTTCCAATGGGAACAAATTAGTCATAGTGTACAGAACAAGCAATATGGGCAGAGCCAAGCACGAGCTAGCGAGATCCTATTGGCGCGTTTTAGTTCCGTTAGGGAACACCTCTTCTGTGACGTTTTCGTGTGATGTAACTCAATTCGCCTTTGCACTCCTTCTAAACAACGCAGTTTTTTACAATTTTTGCAAATGGTAAAGTCTACAAAACATAATCCCCTCTGTTCATAACAGATTTTAGTTTAGGGAACAGAACTTTATTGAGATACCTTTTTTCATCGATGAGAAAATTTGCAGAATGTCGGCTAAAATCTATCTTTTTCCATATTCTGCCGGGCAATGGGCTTCTTCTCACTACAATATTTGGTAATGAGTGGAAACGCCAAGCAGATGCTTCACATTTATACATCCGGTGAAATATCTATCTCATTGATCTATCTGTGCTGACATTGCCTGTTCTTTTTCATCTGTGTTTTTTTTTGGCAGTTGGCATCCAACGTTATGGTGCCTTATGGCACCTACTGTTACATTGCCTGTTGACCTCTGTGTAGGTCTTTGATGCAGGGCCTCGACATTGACTCGGGAGCGTTTGACCTATCGGACTGGGACCAGCGTCTTCCTCCCCCAGCTGCTAAAACAGCTGTCCAAACCTTACCTGTGGTTGTCATATCCCCAGAGCAAGCAGGTGAGTCCTGCTGCACGAATAAGCTACCCTCTAGCTAATTACTTGTGAAAAACATTTGGGAATTATAGGCTACTATCAAAATACTATGCTGTCTCACGTGGTACCCAATTTTAATTCATTATAATTGCATGCACGACTACCTGTGTAGTCTGCAAGTGTAGTCAATTGTCTGTGGATGTTTCAGACTGTGTGATGGAACTTGCTCTCTCCCCCCTCATCTAGACAAAGGGCTGAAGTGTCCTGTGTGTCTGCTGGAGTTTGAGGAGCAGGAGACGGTGAGGGAGATGCCCTGCAAACACCTCTTTCACTCTGGTTGTATCCTGCCCTGGTTAGGGAAGGTGAGGGCCTGTCCACTGAATAGTCACACACACGGATACATTTTTCACATATAGGTTTGATGGTATGTACAAATGAATGTACTAATTACCTGAAGTGTAATTACTTTCTGAAGTTTCTGTCCTATATCTGAAAGATAGAAATAATCATGTTTCCTGATCTTTCTTATATGTATTTAACCCCTTATTTTTGTCACCAAAACAGTCTACATATATAGTGCATTCGGAAAGTATTCAGACCCCTTGACTTTTTCCACATTTTGTTACGTTACAGCCTTAATCTAAAATGTATGAAATCCTTTTTTCCCCTCAACAATCTACACACAATACCGCATAATGATATTTATATATATATATAATTTGTTTTTTATAGATATCCCATTTACATAAGTATTCAGACCCTTTAATCAGTACTTAGTTGAGCACATTTGGCAGTGACTACAGCCTTGAATCTTCTTGGGTACAAGCTTGGCACACCTGTGTTTGGGGAGTTTCTTCCATTCTTCTCTGCAGATCCTCTCAAGCTCTGTCAAGTTGGATGGGGAGCGTTGCTGCACAGCTATTTTCAGGTCTCTCTAGGGATGTTTGATCTGGTTCAAGTCCGGGCTCTCGCTGGGCCACTCAAGTACTTTGAGACTTGTCCCGAAGCCACTCCTGTGTTGTCTTGGCTGTGTGCTTAGGGTCATTGTCCTATTGGAAGGTGAACCTTTGCCCCAGTCTGAGGTCCTGAGTACTCTGGAGCAGGTTTTAATCAATAATCTCTCTGTACTTTGCTCCGTTCATCTTTCCCTCGATCCATTTGAGTCCCAGTCCCTGCCGCTGAAAAACGTCCCCACAGCATGATGCTGCCACCACCATGCTTCACCGCAGGGATGGTGCCAAGTTTCTTCCAGATGTGGTGCTTGGAATTCAGGCCAAATAGTTGAATCTTGGTTTCATCAGACCAAAGAATCTTGTTTCTCATGGTCTGAGAGTCTTTAGGTGCCTTTTTGGCAAACAACAAGCGGGCTTTCATGTGCCTTTTACTGAGGAGTGGCTTCTGTCTGGCCACTCTACCATAAAGGCCTGATTGGTGGAGTGCTGCATAGATGGTTGTCCTTCTGGAAGGTTCTCCCTTCTCCACAGAGGAACTCTGGAGCTCTGTCAGAGTGACCATCCTTTTCTTGGTCACCTCCCTGACCAAGACCCTTCTCCCCCGATTGCTCAGTTTGGCCAGGTGGACAGCTTTAGGAAGAGTCTTGGGGGTTCCAATTTTCTTCCATTTAAGAATGACGGAGGCCACTGTGTTCTTGGGGACCTTCAATTCTGCAGAAATGTTTTGGTACCCATCCCTAGATCTGTGCCGTGACACAATCCTGTCTCAGAGCTCTACAGACAATTTCTTCGACCTCATGGCTTAGCTTTTGCTCTGACATGCACTGTCAACTGTGGGACCTTATATAGACAGGTGTGCCTTTCCAAATCATATCCAATCAATTGAATTTACCACAGTTGTACTCCAATCAAATTATAGGAAATGGAAACAAGATGCACCTGAGCTCAATTTTGAGTCTCGTAGCGAAGGGTCTGAATACTTATGTATGTCATATCAGTGTTATTTTTTAAAGGAATTTGCAAAAATTTCGTTTTAGATTAAGGCTGTAACGTAACAAAATGTGGAAAAGGGGAAGGGGTCTGAATACATTCCGATTGCATCGTATAGTGTACTTCCATACATTTTTTCAACTGGTACCGGGGGACCGTCAGACAAGTCTTGTGAGGGCATCCTAGCGCAAAACAACCGACATGTTCGTGCGAGTCTCACCTTTCCACAGAGGGGTCATATTAGTGTGTAAACTGTTAGGACGCTACAGGCAGAAGTTGGCAGATCGGCTGTACCAACTTCAGACGAGTCCCAAGACGCTTATGGGGATCATAGATCAAAACGGAGAACACCCTGTCTTTGTGAGAGTCTCATCTTTCCATAGATGGGTCATAATAGTTTGCCTAACCGTTCCGACGCTACACACGATTTTGTGAGACCGATTTACCGTTCGGATGCTACAGACAATTCTGTGAGAAGACCGATTTTCGGGAAGTCTCATGGTCTGGCAAACACCGCTCTGTCAACTTTCACTGCAGATGTGGAAGTGCGACTCTGGCGGATGTGGTGGGCTGAGATGCATCCAATGCAAAAAAAACATATCTCTAGCTTAAACTGGCGGATTTTTATGGGGATTGTTTCATTATGCTTATTTAGATTTCCGGAGGGCGTGGGTCTTATGGGGTTAACAAGTGACATCAATAAGGGATCATATCTTTCACCTGGATAATCTGTCATGGAAAGAGTTCATAATGTTTTCTACACTCAATTTATAACATTTACATTTTTGTCATTTAGCAGACGCTCTTATCCAGAGCGACTTACAGGAGCAATTGGGGTTAAGTGCCTTGCTCAAGGGCACTTCAACAGATTTTTCACCTAGTCAGCTTGGGGATTCGAACCAGTTACCTTTCGATTACTGGCCCAACGCTCTTAACCACTAGGCTATAACCCTTGAAGAATCCCTCTAACTCTTGCTCTCTATCATCACAGACAAATTCTTGCCCGCTATGCCGTCTAGAGCTACCAACCGACAATCCAGAGTATGAAGAGTTCAAGAAGGACAAGGTGGGTGTGGAACTAGGGTATCAGTCATTATCCTGGGAAATCGAATTCAAAGTGCTTTTCCCTTTTAGAGTTGAAACTTGGTATGCGTCCCAAATGGCACCCTATTAACTGTAGTGGTCTATGGGCCGTGGTCAAAATAAGTAGTGAACTGGATAGGGAATAGGGTGCCATTTGGGACACAGCAATGGTCAGCATCAACCCGTTACTAAATGGAGCATTTCTGTCTGTTACAGGACAGGAGAAAACAGAGGGAACACAGACTGGAAGATCTGCATGGAGCCATGTACACATAACGGCTCAGAGCACACTGCTTATTGCTGATTTCACCCTTCTAGCTTTGGGTCGCAATAGAATTAAGAATTGACAAAAGCTGCAAATATTATGTAGCTATTATGTTTTATCGTATGTACTGTAAATATGTCAGTTTTAAATACAGTCAATTGTACAAAGACCCATTTTGTGATACAGATTGAAATTATGGATGATCATTATACAATGAAAGGAATCCTGAGACAGTTGAGTCTGTTTGAACTCTACATTCACTGCCTTAACACATCATAGCATTTCTTCCTTTTTGCCAAGATGCAATACATTTACCAAAACAGATGATTAAATGGCTTTTCATGGCATATGTTTTGCTGGCCTCACCATATTTATCAGACTTTAAATTCAATCTGTTTATAGTGTTGATTGCTTTGGCATCTCATTAAAGGCCCAGTGCAGTCAAAATTCTGTTTACCTATGTTTTGTATCATTTTGTACAACAGCTGATATTTGTATTTTTTATTTTTTTATTAGTGTTATTGGTTATAGATGCTGGTTAAAAATACAATCTACACAGGACTTTCTAATCAGCAGGAGTTCTGGTTTTCCATGGTGACATCACCATGCGGTAAATTGGATAATAGACCAATAACAAAGAGTTCCAAACCTCAGTTTGAATAACTGCTGGTTTTCAGTTTTCCCCTCCACTTCCAGACAGTCCTAGCAAATTTCTTGCTTGAGAAATAGTTGTTTGCTAAAAAAAACTATTTTGGTCGATTTTAATGTAACCTCTATTACAGTACGGTACTTAATTGTTATATTGATATAAAAATGGCTGCATTGGGCCTTTAACACCCTACCCTGGTATAGGGTATTGAAGAAAGCTTAAGGAACACCACTCAGTACACACTCTACCTGTGAAAATACACTGAACAAAAATTTAAACACAGCATGCAACAATTTCAAAGATTTTACTGAGTTACAGTTTATGTAAGGACATCAGTCATTTGAAATAAATTAGGCCCTAATCTATGGATTTCACATGATTGGAAAACAGACGGGCATCTGTTGGTCAGATCCCTTAAAAAGAAAATAGTGGGGTGGATCAGAAAACCAGTCAGTATCTGGTGTAACCACTATTTGCCTCATGCAGCACGACACGTCTCCTTTGCATAGAGTTGATCAGGCTGTTGATTGTGGCCTGTGGAATGTTGTCCCACTCCTTCAATGGCTGTGCGAAGTTGCTGGATATTGGCGGGAACTGGAAGACGCTGCGTACACGTCGATCCAGAGCATCCCAAACATGCTCAATGGGTGACATGTCTGGTGAGTATGCAGGCCATGGAAGAACTGGGACATTTTCATCTTACAGGAACTGTGTAGAGATCGTTGAGACTTGGGGCTGTGCATTATCCAGCTGAAATATGAGGTAATGGCAGCGGATGAATGGCATGACAATGGGCCTCAGGATTTCATCACAGTATCTCTGCATTCAAATTGCCATCAACAAAATGCAGTTGTGTTCATTGTCCGTAGCTTATGCCTGTCCATACCATAACCCCACCACCACGGGGCTCTCTGTTCACAAAGTTGACATCAGCAAGCCGCTCGCCCAAATACATGCTGTCCGCCATCTGCCCGGTACAGTTGAAACCGGGATTCATTCGTTAAAACACACTTCTCCAGCATGGCAGTGGCCATCAAGGATGAGCATTTGCCCACTGAAGTCGGTTACAATGCCGAACTGCAGTCAGGTCAAGACTGGTGAGGACGACGAGCACACAGATGAGCTTCCCTGAGACTGTTTCTGGCAGTTTGTGCAGAAGTTCTTCTGTTGTGCAAACTCAGTTTCATCAGCTTTCCTGGGTGGCTGGTCTCAGGCGATCCTGCAGGTGAAGAAGCCGGATGTGGAGGTCCTGGGCTGGCGCGGTTACATGTGGTCTGTGGTTGTGACGCCGGTTGGGCATACCGCTAAATCCTCTAAAACAATGTTGAAGCAGGCTTATGGTAAAGAAATGAACATTACATTCTCTGGTAACAGCTCTGGTGGACATTCCTGCAGTCAGCATGCCAATTGCACACTCCCTCAAAACTTGAGACATCTGTAGAACTATATTGTGTGACAGAACTGCACATTTTAGAGTGGCCTTTTATCGTCCCCAGCATTAAAGTGCACCTGTGTAATTATCATGCTGTTTAATCAGCTTCTTGATATGCCACACCTGTCAGGTGGATGGATTATCTTGGTAAAGGAGAAACTCACTAATAGGGATGTACAGTGCATTCGGGAAGTATTCAGAACCCTTATTCTAAATTGGATGAAATAGTTTTTTTTCCACTCATCAATTTAAACACAATGCCCCATAATGACAAAGGAAAAGCAGGTTTTTAGAAATGTTTGCAAATTAATAAAAATACAAAGGTGAAATATCACAATGGCACAACTATTCAGACCCTTTGTTGAAGCACCTTTGGCAGCGATTACAACCTCGAGTTTTCTTGGGTATGACGCTACAAGCTTGGTACACCTGTATTTGGGGAGTTTCTCCCATTTCTTCTCTGCAGATCCTCTCAAGCTCTGTCAGGTTGGATGGGGAGCGTCGCTGAAAAGCTATTTCCAGGTCTCCAGTGATGTTCGATCAGGTTCAAGTCTGGCTGAGATTTGTCACAAAGCCACTCCTGCATTGTCTTGGCTGTGTGCTTAGAGTCGTTGTCCTGTTGGAAGGTGAACCTTCGCACCAGTCTGAGGTCCTGAGCACTCTGGAGCAGGTTTTCATCAAGGATCTCTCTGTACGTTGCTCCGTTCATCTTTCCCTCAATCCTGACTAGTCTCCCAGTCCCTGCCGCTGAAAAACATCCCCACAGCATGATGATGCCACCACCATGCTTCACCGTAGGGATGGTGCCAGGTTTCCTCCAGATATGACACTTGGCATTCAGGCCAAAGATTTCAATCTTGGTTTCATCAGACCAGAGAATCTTGTTTCTCATGGTCTGAGAGACCTTTAGGTTCCTTTTGGCCAACTCCAAGCGGGCTGTCATGTGCATTTTACTGAGGAGTGGTTTCAGTCTGGCCACTCTACCATAAAGGCCTGATTGGTGGAGTGCTGCAGAGATGCTTGTGCTTCTGGAAGTTTCTCCCATCTCCACAGAGGAACTCTGGAGCTCTGTCAGAGTGACCATCGGGTTCTTGGTCACCTCCCTGACCAAGGCCTTTCTCCCCCGAATGCTCAGTTCGGCCCGGCGCCCATTTCTAGGAAGAGTCTTGGTGGTTCCAAACTTCTTCCATTTAAGAATGGAGGAGGCCACTATGTTCTTGGGGACCTTCAATGCTGCAGAAATGTTTTGGTACACTTCCCCAGATCTGTGCCTCGACACAACCTGTCTCGGAGCTCTACAATTTCTTTGACCTCATGGCTTGGTTTTTGCTCTGACATGCACTGTCAACTGTGGGACCTTACATAGACAGGTGTAGCATCGGTCCTCAGATCCTCAAAAGGTTCTACAGCTGCACCATCGAGAGCATCCTGACTGGTGTCACCACTACCTGGTATGGCAACTGCTCGGCCCTCGACCGCAAGGCACTACAGATGGCAGTGTGTACGGCCCAGTACATCACTGGTGCCAAGCTTCCTGCCATCCAGGACCTCTATACCAGGCGGTGTCAGAGGAAGACCCTAAAAATTGTCAAAGACTCCAGCCAGCCTAGTCGTAGACTGTTCTCTCTGCTAACGCACGGCAAGCGGTACCGGAGCACCAAGTCTAGGTCCAAGTGGCTATGAAAACAGCTTCTACCCACAAGCCATAAGACTCCTGAACATCTAATCAAACGGCCACCCAGACTATTTGCATTGCCCCCCCCCCCCCCCTTTTACACCTACTCTCTGTTGTTATCATCTATGCATAGTCACTTTAATAACTCTACATGTACATATTACCTCAACTAACCGGCGCCCCCGCACATTGACTCTGTACCGGTACCCCCCCTGTATATAGTCTCGCTATTGTTATTTTACTGCTGTCTTTAATTACTTGTTGCTTTTATTTCTTATTCATTTATTTTTAACTGCATTGTTGGTGAAGGGCTCATAAGTAAGCATTTCACTGTAAGGTCTAAACCTATTGTATTCGGCGCATGTGACTAATAACATTTCATTTGATTTTGTGTGCCTTTCCAAATCATGTCCAATCAATTGAATTTACCACAGGTGGACTCCAATCAAGTTGTGGAAACAGGATGCACCGGAGCTCAATTTGAAGTCTCATAGCAAAGGGTCTGAATACTTACGTAAATAAGGTATACGTTTTTATCTGTCAGAAATTTGCAAAAATGTCTCAACTTGTTTTTGCTTTGTCATTATAGGGTACTGTGTGCAGATTGATGAAATGTTTTATTTAATCAATTTTAGAATAAGGCTGTAACGTAACAAGTGGAAAAAGTAATGGGGTCTGTATACTTTACAAATGCACTGTAAATACATTTGTGCAAACAGTGACAGAAATAAGCTTTTTGTGCGTATGGAACATTTCGATTCTCTTTTGTTTCATCTCATGAAACATGGGACAAACACTTTACATGTTGCATTTATATTTGTATTCAGTATAGATTAAGGACCAATCTCACAGCTGTGGTTTTTCTCAGGTCCTCTTGAGCCGAACTGTAAACCACTCAATCTCATTTCCTCAAATATTAAAACGTTTGATAGTCATGTTATATTTACCCCAAAGAAAATGATCCTGCTTTTTTCGCACTAAGTCCCATGGGTGGTTATAAAGCATGTATAGCATTGTTGGTCTGGTTGGCCAAACTGGTTTATGCTTTATGTCCATTCGTAAACATATGACAAAATAACCTCCAACTGCTGATTCCTGTGATTGAGTCCTGAAAATAGACAGTTGCTCTGAAATGCTAACGGTACTCAACTATTTCAAGGCAGGGATAATTGGTTCTGCCATATTTCTCTGACTACAATGAAGGGATGTCTTGTAGAGAACAGAAGTCAAATAATTGAGGAAAGGTAGCCTCAAAACCTGAGTGATCTTGCAATATCACACATTGCAGTTAGTCTGGTTTCACAAGGCAGAGAGGAGCAGTAATTTTGGAGGGGTTGATGTTCTGGGCTCAAGGGAAGGCCTAACGTTGATTTGCCTGTATTTGTCAGACCCAGCCTCTTCAACCATGCCAAGTGGTCTGATGCACCAGGGTAACCCTTGGTAGCTACAATGCAATAATAAAGAGTTGTGAGTCAACTTATGCAATATTGATTAAATAGACATTTTCAGTGGGTAGTCTGCCAAGCCATCCAACTGATTTTTCTGAGAGGATGCAGCTGATACTCATCCCAGATCAGTCATGTCAAAACAAACCATTTACCAATCTTCTGCCCAAAAATAAACCATACAAGAGCAGATCATTTGCTTATAATTCAATTTTATTTCATATTTGAATATAAATCTGACAAAATAAAATTGGTAAATGATAGATAAGCATACACCTTTAGAGACAATTTATAAAAGAAAATTCTTTGTTTGCTTTTTTGGGGGGGAGGGGGTAATCATCTTTCCTCCCATTATAGAGAAGAATTTAGTAAAATACATGTTTTACATAGTCATTTTATAATCTTTGAAAACTATTATATCTTTCCAAGACATTTGATCTGCATTGCTGTTAGTCTTTTGCAACTGGAATTGGTATTCTCTCACACAAAACGCACAACTAAAAAAGTTACAATAAGTGCAGGAATTGGAACAAAAAAGTACATAAATGCCATTTCATCATGTTTTGGCCTTGTCTACTATAAAGAGAAATGTTTACACAGAATAGTTCCAATCCCGTGTAGGTACATTTTCGTCAAAGCTGCCGGTTGAAGTCTATCCTTGATACTAAGTTACAGTATGGTGAAATACATCACAAAATAAGGTTATTTGAAATCAAATATTTGAAAAAAACTTTGGCTGGTAGAGAATGAGGGGGAAAAAAGCCAACAGAATCAAACTAGGTGAACTTACACTGGATCTATAGAATGTTTACATCATAAACTACCAGTATGCTTTCATTTTGTATTTTCGGTGTGGCCTGGCTGTTTTATAACATAGCCAACCCACCAAATTCCAGTGTAGATTCCTATCTTTTTTGGAAAGAAGAATAGGAAATACCAGCTACGCATCTGCTCAGCATCTGCCTTGGAACAACAAGTCCACTCACAATCACAGAGGTAGCTGACATGAAGAAAACTAAACATTTAAAATAGTTTTGTTGGCTGAAACACCATTCAGGGATTGTATTGTACAGTTGAAAATATACTAGACACACAATGGCCCAACAGAAAATACTGGGTTAGTGATAATGTCATAAGATCACTAATGTTATAGGGGCCCACCCCCTAAAAAATTCAATTTTTCAAATTTCAGGAAATACATAGGCATATAAAGTTCTTTATACATTTGCGTAAAGAAATCTGCCAGTGAAGCCCCTGGGCAGTTGGGGCCCATTTCAATTGAAACCCCTTAAACATAGGCCCCAGGGACTTGGCTATTAATGACTTGCATTTGATTTCTCTCTACGGAGACAATCATTGGCCTCAAGGTGGCGCTGGTTAACTACAGAAATACGTTTTCTCCTGGTGACCCTCACCTGGGGCATATTTGGTTGGTAGTCAGTCAAAGTTGAGAGGTTTATTCTGAATCATTTCAACTCATTACACTTAGATGTTTGGCAATGAGAAATAAATAAGGTTATATTGAAAGGGGAACCTGATCCTAGAGCAGCACTCCTACTCAGACTAGAGGTCAACTGATTAAATAGGGCCAATTTCAAGTTTTCATATCAATCGGTATTTATGGACGCCGATTACATTGCATTCCACGAGGAAACTGCGTGGCAGGCTGACCACCTGTTACGCGAGTGCAGAAAGGAGCCAAGGTAAGTTGCTAGCTAGCATTAAACTTATCTTATAAAAAACAACTAGTGATTATGTGAAGATTGATTAACTACACATGGTTGATGATATTTCTAGGTGAACTAGCTTGTCCTGTGTTGCATATAATCCATGCGGTGCCTGTTAATTTATCATTGAATCGCAGCCTACTTCGCCAAACGGGGGATGATTTAACAAAAGAGCATTCGCGGAAAAAGAACAAACATTGCATGAAATGTACCTAACCATAAACATCAATGCCTTTCTTAAAATCAATACACAGAAGTATACATTTTTAAACCTGCATATATTTAGTTAAGAAATTCATGTTAGCAGGCAACATTAACTAGGGAAATTGTGTCACTTCTCTTGTTCATTGCACAGGGTCAGGTTATATGCAACAGTTTGGGCCGCCTGGCTCATTGCGAACTAATTAGCCAAAATTTTACATAATGACATAACATTGAAGGTTGTTCAATTTAACAGCAATATTTAGACTTAGGGTTGCCGCCCGTTGGGTAAAATACGGAACGGTTCTGTATTTCACTGAAAGAATAAACGTTTTGTTTTCGAAATGATAGTTTCTGGATTTTACCATATTAAATTACCAACGGCTCATATTTCTGTGTTTATTATATTATAATTAAGTCAATGATTTGATAGAGCAGTCTGACTGAGCGGTGGTAGGCGGCAGCATGCTCGTAAGCATCCATTCAAAATGTACTGCGTTTGCCAGCAGCTCTTAGCAATGCTTGCTTCACAGCGCTGTTTATGACTTCAAGCCTATCAACTCCTGAGATTAGGCTGGCAATAGTGTCTATTAGAACATCCAATAGTCAAAGGTATATGAAATACAAATGGTATAGAGAGAAATAGTCGACGCGTCTTAATTCCTATAATAACTACAACCTAAAACTTCTTAACTGGGAATATTGAACCACCAGCTCTCTCATGTTCTGAGCAAGGAACTTAAACGTTAGCTTTTTTTACATGGCACATATTGCACTTTTACTTCTCAAACACTGTTTTTGCATTATTTAAACCAAATTGAGCATGTTTCATTATTTATTTGAGACTAAATAGATTTGATGTATTATATTAAGTTAAATAGAAGTGTTCATTGAGTATTGTTGTAATTGAAAAATATATATTTTAAATAATGACAAAGTTTAAAAAACCTTGGTACTGGCTTTTTTTGGACATCCAATAAAATCGGGATCGACGTTGAAAAATCATAATCGGTCGACATCTATCTGAGACGCTCTATAAATACATGCCCTGATCTCAAAATGTACAGCACCTCACTCAGCACATTAATAACAGGCTTTGAGAAGTCTCTTACGGAGATTGTATTGCCCACAGTATCCAAATCAGGCTTCCAAGGAACCAGCCTGGAATCCATCCATTTTCTTTCTCTTTCTCCTGCATTGTTGAGAAGGGCCTGTAAGTAAGCATTTCACTGTTAGTCTACACCGGTTGTTCACAAAGCATGTGACATAAAATTTGACTTGAAATAATATATATATATAAATAAAATAATCTCCAAATAAGACAGTTCAATGAGTCATATTTGCACCTTTCAAAATGGATTGTAGCCAGTGGAGGCTGCAGAGGGGAGGATGGCTCATTATGGCTGGAACGGAAGTAATGGAATGGCAAACTCCTGGAAACCATGTTTGATACCATTCCACTCAAGCCATTACCACGAGCCCGTCCACCCCAATTAAGGTGCCACCAACCTGTGATTGTAGCCGATTAGTTGACTTACTTATAATCGTGTACATTACATGTTGTACTATAGCTAAAACTGCAGATCAGAAATTAAGAGCAATGTGTTTAACTATTCATAGAAAAGTCTCAAACACCTCACAAAATGCAGAACACTACTCTGGGATACTTTACTTTGGCAGATGAAAGGGCCATTACCGTACCAAACAAAGATTGAAAACAGTAAGGTGACCTCATAAAAAAAACACAAGCCATGTAACCAGTAGGTAACAAGTGAGAAATTCAGAGGCAACATGAATAGGCAATATAAAACAAATCAAGCAAAAGTGATTGAGACGCAGAGGTTGCCCCAGCAAAAGAGGGGCAGAAGAGACCAGCAGGGTTGTGTGAGCATTCTGTCAGCTAGATAAATGTACATAGCATTTCATACAGCTATAAAATGCTATCTAGGGAATAACTAATATAAATCACTAAACAGAGATATAATTTTAAACAATAAGAAATCAAGTCATATCACTTGCCCTTTTGAGGCCGCTATTAGAGGTCTTAGGCAGGTATTGTGCACAAAATGTGTAAATGTTCTTGTCAAATGACATTGCTAATTTCACAAATCCTTCTCCAGTTCATTTATACTTGATTGATCAATAAAAAGGTGTGCGTACAACCTGTTCAACTTGGTCTCAGGGCTAATCGTATTATTCTGTATGTAAATCTGAGACATCAATTATGTTAAGTTACATTATGAATGGAATAGCAGTCGTACAATATGATACAAATTAGAGGACGTATAGTATCATACGTGTTACCCGGTCGTACAATAGCATACGAATTGGAAGACATAACTTATCATACATCTTTGAGGACGTATAGTATTGCACATCTTTATTTGAGACCAGGTTGCATGTTGCACCATAACAAAGGAGAATTAACATGGGCAGTTAGGGGAACGAATGACAAAGGTTAGGTGGATTTGGTTACGTTTACGATCAGGGTTAGCTAAAATGCTATAGTTGTCCCTAACGTTTCTAAAACATGCAACCTTTGGCTTGCTAGTCTGTCGCGGGTTACGCCCAACCATCCTCTTTATTAACCAACCTCCCTACTTTAGTTTGTGTCAAGTAACTAAACCATTAGTAGCTATCATACATCTGGGAGGTGCTCAGAAATACATTTAGTACATTTTGTATTGCTCTGAGGCCAGACTGAACTGTCATGTACATAACGGTATACAATCTATAGTTCCACTTCTCAAACATTCAATATTTTCTATTACGATGCGTTAACATTGGCAGAGTACAGACAAAAGAAAAAAACTCAGTCTGATCAATCCAACGACGCACTCTACTCTCTCATTCAAATTGTAGCGTGCAGAGTTGAATGGCATGAGAGACCGGGCCCCACCACAAGCCATGGCCAGGTAGAGGAAGTCTGTAAAATGTGGCAGAAAAAAACCTAAAAGTTGGCATATAAAATAAACCTTATTTTGTGTCTGTCATCCCAACATGACAAGGATGAACACTGGCAAAAGCCTCAGTGACCGATCTTTAAGAAAGGTATCATGTCAGTGTGCAGAGGCCAGTAGCCATCTTGGAAACAGTCACAGCATCATCACCCCAGATATTTAATATTTGTGTAAGTGTTCCTTTCTGCTGATGAAGCGAAGGAAATTCGACCGTAGTGGAGAAGCAGATGGCTTATTAAAACACAAAAACCCAATACAGCTATACCGACCCGGTGTGTCACCCTTGTGATTTTCAATGTCTTGTCTCCTCCCTCTGGCTAGCCAGTGCC
Source organism: Salvelinus fontinalis (assembly GCF_029448725.1). Taxonomy (NCBI): domain Eukaryota; kingdom Metazoa; phylum Chordata; class Actinopteri; order Salmoniformes; family Salmonidae; genus Salvelinus; species Salvelinus fontinalis. Next base: position 28,639,952 of record NC_074692.1, on the reverse strand, counting down.
ATCATTGACTCCTGCTGCCTGTGTGGTGGTTCCCATCTGCAGCAGTGTGGTTATCTCCTTGACCCCTGCAGAACTACAACATGGCTATGCTCTCTGGGGTGCAGTTGAGATGGGTGGATGTGCTGCTTCCTCCAGGGGACTTTAGGCCCTTGGCTCCCATGCCCAGCGACATGGCCCCGGCCGTGCCGCCCATCATGACCCCCGAGTGGTGGTGGGTCTGCTGCAGGCCGACCATCATGGTGTCGTTGGTGACCGTGCCAAACTCGTAGGTGAAGGTGCCGTAGAAGACAAGGATGTCCACGGTGAAGACCCACTCGCAGATGGCTGCTGCATGCTGGAGAACAAAGCTCTCGTGGATGAAGAAGATACCACCTGGGGAAAGAGTTAAGGAGACACAACAGCCCCATCGATGGAGGAAGAAAGGCCACATCACCCACAGAGGGTCCCAAATGGGACGAATCACCCGCAGAGGGGAGGAGGGATTGGTTTGGGGGTTTTATGACACCTCACACCAAATCGTAAATTGTATGCAGCAGACGACTTTTTGGTCTCTAGTATGGGGGATTGGAATGTCTCTGTGTTACAGGGACATTTTGCCACCCAAAAACTCTAACGTCCAAAAGTGAACACTGGGACAAAACATTTCAACATCTGAATGTGGGGAATGATGAGATGGAATATGGGAAAATAATGTCTATCATTAAAAGAAAGGTACAAAAGTGATATAACGAAAATATTGTAACTTGAAGAGCTTTCACACTGTGTATATCAGGTTTACATCCTTTACATTGTGTAGGAAATAAAATAATATTTTTGTTATGATAGGAATGTGACTAGTTTTCTAACGAGATCATAGTTTTTGATGATGTTTTGGCCCATAACTAGCCACGCCCGAGGGAGCTCAGAGAGCGTGTCAGTATGACGGAAATGCTCCTTTTAACCAAAGTGTATAAAAGATTGAGTTAAGAATTAACATACCAGACTAGGACTCAAGCTGAAGCTAGGTCTCCATTGGGTCACGACCCTGAAAATCAACACGAGTTGAAGACAACGAAGTAGCCTCTAACAATCAATGTTACGGTTGAGTAGCTGTTCTAAGTAATGTATCTAAGAAAGTGAATTTAAGTAGGACCATCCGGTTATTCTCTTCAAATCATCGTCGACTACACTGCTCTCATCACATCTCTGGGGATCATCGACACGGCTGATTAGCTGTCCTCAGAAGACCACTCTTCCAGAACGAGTGAAAGTAAACAAACAACTAAGGAGAAGGACATTGTGACCTCTTGTGGACAATTAGAGCCTTAGACTTACGAACTAAGGAGAAGGCCCAATCGAACCCTTTTTACAAAGGCCTGGGTCCAACAGAATTACAAGACGAAGGAAGACCTTCAACACGTAAATACATGCATTACTTGTTACCCAAAACGGGTGGCAGTTCGGGGCAAGGTTTTAGGATTACTGTGAGTGTAATTCCCAAATAAATCCAAGTGTAGTCTCTCCTTAACTCTCCATCTTTTTTAACAAGTGTCATATTGTGTAAGTCCGCTAGGGATCCATTTTCATCGTATTAAGTTTCTAATCAATAACCTATACCGTGTGTGTATATCCTGTGTTATCATTCAGTTAGTAAATAATCAAATCAATGTGTACGGTACGGAATGATCACTAAGACTGGGGTTTGTGCAGTTTCAAGAAGTCTGTGACGTTCAGAATGAGACTAATATGAAGTAATGATTAATAACTTATCGATATAACACAAATTGAGTTTCAGTCGGGAGATGGTAACGTTAAACAACTTCTTCCGTGGTGCCCCAAATTCCCAACGAGTTAATAGTTACATGATCAATTTAATATTGGGTAACAATTAAAACATAGTTATTTGTCAAATAAACTGTCATCCCATTAATTAAAGTCACGTCACGACACTATGCAGTGCACTACTTTTGTCCAGAGCCCCATTCATCACAGACAGGAACTAGACTACCGCTTACGTGGTTTCACAGACTAGCCATTGCAAGGTTTCAATACAGAAGAGAAATTACACATTAACTGTGCTTGATTTAAATTACATGACGCTATGGAGACATGATCAGTCACCTTTTATGAAATGGTGTAATCCATCATGACCAATATCTAATAACCTACCCCCCACCCCTCCACCAATCCCAGCGAGTCAGGAAGGATACTAAGGACAAGTGAGACCAGGGCTCCTGCGGCCAGCGCCACACGGACATGTGCCATCCAGTAGTCAAGGGCGGTGATGGCCATCCGGTAGGTGAGAACACACTGCAGGCACACGAAGAGCAGACCCGCAGGGAATGCCACGCCCGCGCCAACGTAGTGCAGAGACTTGGCATGGTCAACCTGCCCAGGGAGGGAGGGGAAACATTTCAATCTCAATTTTAAAAAAATGGATTGACAACATACATTTTTATACACAAGTGAAGCCGCTCCGAATACCCAAATTCCATTGACTGTCCCCCTGAACCCGCCCACAAGACAAACTCAAAAACGTCACTCACAACAAAAGGGAGCTAACAAAGAAAATCACTAACAACTAAAACAGAAAGGGATTCAAAATGGGTTCTGAAAGGCACCCATGTGGGTGCACACTGAAAGTTGGCAAAGCCACTAGTAAGGGGTTATAAAAAAGACACCCACTAGGTTTGCCTCCAAAAAGAAAACAGGATAGGGAGTTAAAAGAATATGAAGCCCCCCCCCCCCCAAAAAATAAAAAAAATAATGGAAACACCAAACTCAGGCTTCTTTCAAAATCACACCTCAGTTTACATGAAGTGTAGCTCTCCCCAGCATCGCTCAAGCTCGCCTGGAGCACAGGGCCAGCCACTCCTAAATAGCACCTGGACCAACACAGGTGAAACACCTTCCCACTAATGGGATAGCAACCAGCACAGGTATAACATACTGTGAGACTGATGAGATGACAACATGTGCTAACGAGCTATACGTGCTAAAGTCCAACCTCAAAACATAAAAAACCCAAAGCCTGTAACACCCACACCCCTTGTTTTTAACCAATAGACAACACAGGCAATCAGCAGGAGAATATAGCCACCACTTGATAATTGACAAAACTGTAAGTTGTTCTGTATAAGAGTGTCTGCTAAAGGACCAAAATTAAAAATGGTGGGGTTTAATTGACATCAAGTCATTGGGATAATACAGTCACAACTGGAGAGGGACTGGTAGGATAGATATGGAATCAAGATGTACTGTATGTCTAGAGAAGAATTGGCGTGAATCACCTGGAAGTTTCCCACCATGACCAGTCCTACAGCGTTGGTGCAGCCAGACAACAGGGCGTTGGTGTTAATCCAGCAACCGTGGCTGTGCTCAATCACCTGGGCATAGCGCAGAAGGCACACCATCACCACTGGGGGGAGAGAAAGAGAGATGGGATGAAGAGGAGCACAGACAAAGGCAGCAGAGTGAGTAGTGATAAATAAGACAGAACAGGAAGTAATGTAGAAGGGTCATGGATGATAAAATAGGGGGGGCAATAATGGAGGAAAGGCCACATGCATTATTGATTGAAGACCAGAGGCCATTTCAAGCCCTTCTGCACATACTGCTGACTAGTGGCATACACCGATTTGCTATGTAAATCCATCTAGACAAGATCAGTTAGGCCTATATAGGAAATTCTTTTAAATATTTGTTTTGATAGAAGTTGACATTATACCTGTGGACTCAGCACCCGTTTGCTGTGTCATGGTGATAATGACTACAGTTCTAAAAAGGAGATTGTGAGGTGATATTTCTTAACACCAATGACAAAAAAAAAAAAAAAATGATAGAATGTATATTTATAGGTATTTAATCACCACCGTCAGATCATTATCACAATGACACAGCAAAACAATTCTGCACTGTTGCACAAACAACCAACCTTTCGAATGAGCCAATGATCATATTTGGGCGATATTCCTACTGAGATAATGTTTTTATTACGCCCACCCAGCAGACTGACGACCAATCGCGTTTATGTTGTCATACTGCGTCACGTGGTTGCTAAGCTAATCATCATGCAATCCCTTCTCAAAGTCAGTGTATATGTCGAAAACCTGCCTATTTTCCTTGAAAGTACGTAATGTCACGATTCTAAAGCTATATGATACTGCAGATGGCAAGTCATTTTTTCTAGGGGGTAGATCAACTTTAATATTGATGTAAACTATAATCTATCTGCAATGTAATTGTCTGCATCATATAAAATCCCCCATACACAGCACCAGCTTCATGAGGTAGTCACCTGGAATGCATTTCAATTAACAGGTGTGCCTTGGAAAGCAATTCCACAAATTAACTTTTACTTCTTAATGTGTTTGAGCCAATCAGTTGTGCTGTGACAAGGTAGAGGTGGTATACAGAAGATTGACCAAATAGGGCTAAGACCAGGTTCATATTATAGCAAGAAAAGCTCAAATAAGCAAAGAGAAGAAACAACAGTCCATTAGTTAAAGGCATGAAGGTTAGTCAATTAGGAAAATTAAGAACTTTGATAGTTTCTTCAAGTGCAGTAGCAAAAACCCTCAGGCGCTATGATGAAACTGGCTCTCATGAGGACCATTACAGGAGAGGAAGACCGAGAGTTACATCTGCTGCAGAGGATACGTTCATTAGAGTTACCAGCCTCAGAAATTGCAGCCCAAATAAATGCGTCAGAGTTCAAGTAACAGACATCAACATCAACTGTTCAGAGGAGACTGCGTGAATCAGGCCTTCATGGTTTAATTGCTGCAAAGAAACCACTACTAAAGGACACCAATAAGAAGAAACTTGCTTGGGCCAAGAAACATGAGAAATGGACATTAGACTGGTGGAAATCTGTCCTTTGGTCCGTTGGGTCCAAATTTGAGGTTTTTAGTTCCAACCGCCGTGTCTTTGAAACGCAGAGTAGGTGACTGGATGATCTCCGCATGTGTGGTTCCCACCGTGAAGCATGGAGGCTTGATGGTGTGGGGATGTTTTGCTAGTGACACTATCTGTGATTTATTTAGAATTCAAGGCACACTTAACCAGCATGGCTACCACAGCATTCTGCAGCAATACACCATCCCATCTGATTTGTACTTAGTGGGACTATCATTTGTTTTTCAACAGGACAATGACCCAACACATCCAGGCTGTGTAAGGCTATTTGACCAAGAAGGAGTGTGATGGAGTACTGCATCAGATAACCTAGCCTCCAAAAAAAAAAAATCACCCAACCTCAACCGAAATGAGATGTTTTGGGATGAGTTGGACCGCAGAGTGAAGGAAAAGCAGCCAACAAGTGCTCAGCATATGTAGGTACCCTTCAAGACAGTTGTAAAAGCATTCCAGGTGAAGCTGGTTGAGAGAAGGCGAAGTGCAAAGCTGTCATCAAGGCAAAGGGTGGCTATTTTGAAGAATCTCAAATATTTTGATTTGTTTAACACTTTTTTGGTTACTACCTGATTCCATGTGTTATTTCATAGTTTATATGTCTTCACTATTATTCTACAACGCAGAAAATAGTAAAAAGAGAAAAACCCTTGAATGAGTAGGTGTCCCAAATTTTGACTGGTACTGTATATACACACTTTTGTTATATAATTTTCCTTTATTTTCTCCTAACCCTACCACCCCTCCCCTAATTGGAGTAAACTAATGGACAACAACACTTAGGCTTCTACATACATTTTATGGGCAATGCATTTTACAATAGTCATCTTTTGTTTTTAATCCCATCCTTCAGCTAGCCTCAAATCTAATCTCTGAAGACCATCCAGATGGCAAGTTAATTCTCACATCTGAGAAAAGATTTGTAATGTTGTACTTCTTGTTGCTGAAATTCGTGCTAATGTTGGGTTTTTGAGCTAGCGCCCATTGACATAGCATGGGCAAAGTTTCCCCCATCTCCTCAAAAGTATATCTGCCATTCCGAATGTTAGACTCCACTCTGAGGCACATCAATCTGCAGGTTGAACATGGTGAGATTGTAGACTCCTAAATTGATAGCGGTAAAGTCACACAAACTGCACTAACTAGCTACGTTACATGCTGATAATGTCTTTGGTTTTATTGCGTGAAGCTACGTTAGCTACCTAGCCAGCCAGCCCATAGAGGAACCATTGCATTGTGGATTTTGTAGTAGACTTGAGCTGCTACAGATTTTCACAACAATTTTACTACCAACCTTATTATAACGGCAAAATGAAACATTTGTTCGCCAATTTTTTGTTTGTTATTTAACACTGTAAATTAAAGGAATGAGAGGTTTGGGGGTGGATTTTTCCTTTGACCTCCAATATGTCACTGATGAGTGATACAAAGGGCACAGTTTATTGTCAGTGTGAGTGATGACAGAAGAGGGCTGCATTCCAAATGACACCCTATTAATCCCTACATAGCTCTCTGTTCAAAAGTAGTGCACTATGGGCCCAGGTCAAAAATAGTACACTAAATTGTGAATAGTTGCCATTTGGGATGGAGAAGATGCTCTTCTTACCCATGAAGCCTCCGACGTTCCCGATCAGACTGAACAGACAGCTCTCAGGGGGGAAGGAGCCACATTTACTGTACGAGACCAGAGGGAGGAAACAACATGTCACTCAAAACGCATAAGGAATCCACTCACAAGTTGACTATGCCTATATTATGACCATGATTCAAATGTCATATTCATGCCTTTTCCTAACAAGGTTGTTACTATTTCACCATTTCTCTTCTGGTATGGTTACAAGACTGTAGGTGAATGTATTATTAGAGAGCGAGAGAGAGGGGGAGGAAGAGCGAGAGAGAACCTTATTGACAAACAAAAGCACTCTTCTCATGCTTGGTTGATTTCAAAAAAAGCGTTGGACTCAATTTGGCATGAGGGTCTGCTATACAAGTTGATGGAAAGCAGTGTTGGGGAAAAACATGGCATTATAACATCCATGTACACAAACAAGTATGCAGTTAAAATTGGCAATAAACATCTCTTCAGGGCCAGGGGGTGAGACAGGGATGCAGCTTGAGCCCCACCCTCTTACACTGAGTGTACAAAACATTAGGAACACCTGCCTAACATTGAGTTGCACCCCCTTTTGCCCTTAGAACAGCCTCAATTCATCGGGCATGGACTACAAGGTGTCGAAAGTGTTCCATAGGGATACTGGCCCATGTTGACTCCATTGCTTCCTACAGTTTTGTCAAGTTGCCTGTATGTCCTTAGTGTGGTGGACCATTCCTGATACACATGGGAAACTATTGAGCATGACAGAACCCCAGCAGCGTTGCAGTTCTTGACACAAACCAGTGCACCTACTACCATACCTCATTCAAAAGGCACTTAAATCATGTCTTGCACAGTCACCTTCTAAATGGCGCACATACACAATCCATGTCTCAATGCTTAAAAAGCTTTATTTAACCCATCTCCTCCCATCTCCTCACAGGAGGAAGGGGAGGACCATCCTCAGTGAATTTCAGAAACATTTTAGTGATTTATTTTTAACTAAATATATAGTCACGTCACCAAATAATTCATTAAAAACACACTGTTTCGCAATGTACGTCTTCATAACCTCAACAGCACTCTGTAGGGTAGCACCATGGCGTAGCCGGAGGATAGCTAGTTTCCATCCTATGGGTACATTGACTTACAGTTGAAGTCGGAAGTTTACATACACCTTAGCCAAATACATTTAAACTCTCACAATTCCTGACATTTAATCCAAGTAAAAATTGCCTGTTTTAGGTCAGTTAAGATCACCACTTTATTTTAAGAATGTGAAATGTCAGTATAATAGTAGAGAGAACTATTTATTTCAGGTTGTACTTATTTCATCACATTCCCACTGGGTCAGAAATGTACATACACTCAATTAGTATTTGATAGCATTGCCTTTAAATTGTTGAACTTGGGTCAAACGTGTCAGGTAGCCTTCCACAATAAGTTGGGTGAATTTTGGCCCATTCCTCCTGACAGAGCTGGTGTAACTGAGTCAGGTTTGTAGGCCTCCTTGCTCACATGGTTTTTCAGTTCTGCCCACACATTTTTTATGGGATTGAGGTCAGGGCTTTGTGATGGCCACACCAATACCTTAACCTTGTTGTCCTTAAGCCATTTTGCCACAATTTTGTAAGTATGCTTGGGGTCATTGTCCATTTGCGACCAAGCTTTAACTTCCTGACTGATGTCTTGAGATGTTGCTTCAATATATCCATATCATTTTCCTCCCTCATGATGCCACTTATTTTGTGAAGCGCACCAGTCCCTCCTGCAGCGAAGCACCCCCACAACATGATGCTGCCACCCCCGTGTTTCACGGTTGGGATGGTGTTCTTCGGCTTGCAAGCCTGACAATTTTCCTCCAAACATAACAATGGTCATTATGGCCAAACAGTTCTATTTTTGTATCAGACTAGAGGACATTTCTCTAAAAAGTACAATCTTTGTCCTCATGTAGAGTTGCAAACCGTAGTCTGTTTTTTTATGGTGGTTTTGGAGCAGTGGCTTCTTCCTTGCTCTGCTGCATTTCAGGTTGTCGATATAGGACTCGTTTTACTGTGGATATAGATATTTTTGTACCTGTTTCCTCCAGCATCTTCACAAGGTTCTTTGCTGTTGTTCTGGGATTGATTTGCACTTCTCGCACCAAAGTACGTTCATCTCTAGGAGACAGAACGCGTCTCCTTCCTGAGCGGTATGACGGCTGCGTGGTCCTATGGTGTTTGTACTTGCGTACTATTGTTTGTACAGATGAACGCGGTACCTTCAGGCGTTTGGAAATTGCTCCCAAGGATGAACCAGACTTGTGGAGGTCTACATTTTTTTTCTGAGGTCTTGCCTAATTTCTTTTCATTTTCCCATGATGTCAAGCAAAGAGGCACTGAGTTTGAAGATAGGCCTTGAAATACATCCACAGGTACACCTCCAATTGACTCAAATTATGTCAATTAGCCTATCAGTAGCTTCTAAAGCCATGACATCAGTTTCTGGAATTTTCCAAGCTGTTTAAACGCACAGTCAACTTAGTGAATGTAAACTTCTGACCCACTGGAATTGTGAATTATAAGTGAAATAATCTGTCTGTAAACAATTGGAAAAATGACTTGTGTCATGCACAAAGTAGATGTACTAACTGACTTAACAAACTATAGTTTTGGCAACAAGAAATTTGTGGAGTGGTTGAAAAACGAGTTAATGACTCCAACCTGCATGTAAAGCATGTAAACTTCTGACTTCAATTGTAAATACAAAACCTAGGAGGCTCATGGTTCTCACTACCTTCCACAGTAATTATGACAACTTCCGGAGGATGTCTTTGAACCTATCAGAGATCTTGAAGCATGAAATGACATCCACCCAAATCAAAAGATCAGAGAATGAATGTAGTACTGAAAGTGTAAGCTGAAGCCATCTAGCACTGCACTGCATGTTGACTCAAAGAGAAAGACAATAGTTGAACAAAGAAACAAAACTGGGATAAACATATCTGAATTTGTCCAATAGAAACTCTCGTTTGCAACTTTTGGACTAATGATTACACCCTAGATCAGCTAGATGCAGGCAAGAGTGTGCAAGACGGTATTGAAAGTTTCACTGTGTCACCTTGATTACTCAAATTTCTCTCTCAATCTGTGCACAGACATTGTAAACTTTTCATTGGCTATGTTGCAGCAACCTCTTGATGGGTATAGGGAAAATTCAAGTATCATGTAGTAGCCTAAACCTATCGATGTCATATTGAGCTCGGTGAATGGAATGAGTCATCCAATATGCCGTTAAAGAAATTAGGCATTAATACATTTTTGAAAATGTAATTACAATAAAACAGTATTACCTTATTTACATAAGTATTCAGACCCTTTGCTAGGAGACTCGAAATTGAGCTCTGGTACATCCTGTTCACATTGATCATCCTTGAGATGTTTCGAGAACTTGGAGTCCACCTGTGCTAAATTCAATTGATTGGACATGATTTGGATAGGCACACACCTGTCTCTATAAAAAGGTCCCACAATTGACAGTGTATGTCAGAACAAAAACCAAGCCATGAGGTCAAAGGAATTGTACATAGAGCTAAGAGACAGGATTGTGTGAGGCACAGATCTGGGGAAGGGTACCATATTTTTTTTTAAGCATTGAAGTTCCAAGAACAAAGTGGCCCCCATTATTAAATGGATAGGTTTGAAACCACCAAGACTCTTCCTAGAGCTGGCCGCTCAGCCAAACTGAGCAATCAGGGGAGAAAGGCCTTGGGGAGGTGACCAAGAACCTGATGGTCACTGACAGAGCTCCAGAGTTCCTCTGTGGAGAAGGGAGAACCTTCCAGAAGGACAACTATGCAGCACTCCACTAATCAGGATTTTATGGTAGAGCGGCCAGACTGAAGCCACTCCTCAGTAAAAGGCATATGACAGCCCGCTTGGAGTTTGCCAAAAGGAACCTAAAGACTCTCAGACCATGAGAAACAAGATTCTCTGGTCTGATGAAACCAAGATTGAACTCTTTGGCCTAAATGCCAAGCGTCACGTCTGGAAGAAACCTGACACCATCCCTACGGTGAACCATGGTGATGGCAGCATCATGCCGTGGGGATGTTTTTCAGCGGCAGGGACTGGAAGACTGGTCAGGATTGAGGGAAAGATGAACGGAGCAACGTACAGAGAGATCCTTGATGAAAACCTGCTCCAGAGTGCTCAGGACCTCAGACTGGGGCAAAGGTTCACCTTTCAACAGGACAACGACCCTAAGCACACAGCCAAGACAATGCAGGAGTGGCTTCAGGACAAGTCTCTGAATGTCCTTGAGTGGCCCAGACAGAACATCTCTGGAGAGACCTGAAAACAGCTGTGCAGCGACACTCCCATCCAACCTGACAGAGCTTGAGAGGACCTGCAGAGAAGAATGGGAGAAACTCCAAATACAAGTGTGCCAAGCTTGTAGTGTCATACCCAAGAAGACTCAAGGCTGTAATCGCTGCCAAAGGTGCTTCAACAAAGTACTGAGTAAAGGGTCTGAATACATCTGTGATATTTTTTATTTAATACATTTGCAAACATATCTTAGAACCAGTTTTTGCTTCCTCATTATGGGGTAGTGTGTATAGATTGAGGAGAAAACGATTTAATCAATTTTAGAATAAGACTAACGTAACAAAATGTGGAAAAAGGCCAATGGGTCTAAATACTTTCCGAATGCACTGTATATCAATGAATTGTCGAGAACACTAGACCAGTCTGCAGCCTTACCCTACTGGACTCGGAAATCAAATGTCTGTTTGCAGAATATCTGGTCCGTCGGTCCCCAACCAAGTAGGGCCTACAGCAGCACCTAAGCTTCTGCACAGATTCTGGCCCTGACAGTAAATCTCAGGAAGACAAAAATAATGATGTACCAAAACAGGTCTAGTAGCCAGGACAACAATTTTCAGTGGTATTGTTAACAAGCACACCCACATAAAAAAAAAAAAGAAAACCGGTTCAGCCCCTGGTTTGACCGTGATCTTGCAGAGTTACTCCACCTCAAGAATTGCATTTGGCGAAAGGCTTGGCATACGCATACTCAGGCTGACTGGCTCTCGTTCAGGCAAATGAGTAATAAGTGCACTCAGGCTATCCGGAAGGCCAAAGTTGGTGACTTAAAAGGAGAAGTTCTCCCTCTCTGTGGGTCTAACCCCAAGAGGTTCTGGTAAACGGTTAAAGATCTGGAGAATAAGCCCTCCTCACAGCTGCCCATGTCCCTTAATGTTGATGTGGTTGTTACTGACAAGAAGCACATGGCTGAACTCTTTAAATCACCACATCATTAAGTCAGGATTCCTATTTGACTCAGCCATGCCTCCTTGCCCGCCCAACATTTCCTCATCTCCCACCCCTTCTAATTCGACTAGACCCGATGCTTCTCCCTCTTTTTCCCCTGTCCCGCTACAAAGTTTCTCCCTGCAGACGGTCACTGAGTCCGAAGTGCTAAAGGAGCTTCTTAAACTTGACCCCCCCCCCCAAAAAACATCAGTCAGATGGTTTAAACCCTTCTTTAAGGTTGCTGCCCCTATCATCGCTAAGCCGGTCTCTCCTTTCTGGAGAGGTTCCCATTGCTTGGAAGGAAGCCATGGTTCATCCTTTATTTAAAAATGGGGAGATCAAGCTGATCCTAACTGTTATAGGCGTATTTCTATTTTGCCTTGTTTATCTGACTGGCTTTCTTGATGTCTATAGTATTCTCTCTGGTGTGCAATCTAGTTTCCGCTCAGGTTATGGATGTGTCACTGCAACCTTAAAGGTCCTCAATGATGAAACCATTGCCCTTGATTCTAAGCAATGTTGTGCTGCTATTTTTATTGACTTGGCCAAAGCTTTTGATGTCTCGGAGGGGTCTTTGGCCTGGTTTGCTAACTACTGCTCTCAAAAAGTGCAGTGCATAAAGTCAGAACATCTGCTGTCTCAGCCACTGCCTGTCACCAAGGGTGTACCCCAAGGCTCAATCCTAGGCCCCACGCTCTTCTCAATTTACATCAACAACATAGCTCAGGCAGTAGGAAGCTCTCATCCATTTATACGCAGATGATACAGTCTTACACTCATCTGGCCCCTCCCCGGATTTTGTGTTAAATTCTCTACGACAAAGCTTTTAGTGTCCAACAAGCTTTCTCTGCCCTTAACACTTCCAAAACAAAGGTCATGTGGTTTGGTAAGAAGAAAGTCCCTCTTCCCACAGGTGTTATTACTACCGCTGAGGGTTTAGAACTTGAGATAGTCACCTCATACAAGTACTTGGGAGTATGGCTAGACGGTACACTGTCCTTCTCTCAGCACATATTAAAGCTGCAGGCTAAAGTTAAATCTAGACTTGGTTTCCTCTATCGTAACCGCTCCTTTTTCACCCCAGCTGTCAAACTAACCCTGATAAAGATGACCATCCTACCCATACTAGAATACTGGGACGTAATGTATAGATCGGCAGGTAAGGGTGCTCTCGAGCGGCTAGATGTTCTTTACCTTCAGGCCATCTGATTTGCCACCAATGCTCCTTATAGGACACATCACTGCACTCTATATGCCATCTATGGTTGTGAGGTCTGTGGTCCACTCACCAACCAATAATTCACAAAATGGCACAAACACCCAATTGAGACTATAATTTTGTAGAATTCTGCATGTAATTTGTGTACAACACAAGCAATGTATACAGAGCAGAATTAGGACTTTGCCCACTAGTAACAAAATCCAGAAAATATATATATCTTAAATTCTACAACCATCTAAAAGGAAGTGATGCTCACACATCCTATGACAAAATCATCACCTACAGAGAGATGAACCTAGAGAAGAGTCCCCTCAGCCAGCTGGTTCTGGGGCTCTGTTCAAAAACACAAACAGACCCCACAAAGATCCAGGACAGCAACACAAATACACCCAACCAAATTATAAGAACGCAAAAAGAAAACTATGACATAATAGAAAAAAAAAAAAAAGAGCAAACTAATGCCATTTGGCTGTAAACAGAATACCTGACCACTGACTGACAAAATAAAAATAAAATGATTGACTATGTACAGACTCAGTGAGCATAGCCTTGCTATTGAGAGCCATAGCCCGTCTTCTCTACAGAGCCATGTCTGCCTCTGTGCCCACAAAACGAGGTGAACACTGAGCTGCACTTCCTAACCTCCTACCAAATGCATGACCACATTAGAGATACATATTTCCCAGAGACCCACAAAGAATTTGAAAACAAATAAAACATTGATCAACTCCCATACCGGTTACATAATGACCAAACCAGCGCCGTGCGTGTGCTTGTTGAGTTTGTCTATCCCCACCAGGCTCAATCAGGACACGCAGGTTGAAATCTCAAAATTAACTCGGAACCAACTATAATAATTTGGGGACAGGTCAAAAAACACATTAAACATTCATGGACATTTACCTAGCTAGTTTGCGGTTGCTAGCTAATTTGTCCTGGGATAAAAATATTAGCTAGTTATTTTACCTGAAATGTACCGTTTTTTTTTTTTTTTTTGCTTGATCCTTGTAGAATATCGGCCCATTTAGATTTACAACATCGTGTGTTCTATACTCTGACAATGAATCCACAGATTAAAAGGGGAAACCTAGTTAGTTTAGGTTGGCAACCACCTTTAAGATGCACTACTGCAACCAACCGGACTGGAGTGTGGACCTCGTTCATCTTTCAATCACCCACATGTATATGCTCCTAAAAACCAATGAGGAGATAGGAGATGCAGGTCTTGCAGTGCGTCAAATGTCTATTTTAGCGCCTAGCTACGCTAACACTCATTGATGCGCACAAGCAGTTTTGATGAGATGACTGAACACGTGTACATTATTTTGCAATGCTCACGCACAAAACGCAGCAGGTGTGGTCAGCATGAAAGGTGAGAGAGAGCAAGCGAACGAAGGAATGTGAGACCTGATGAGAGGGATGTCCTGTATGGTGCAGCACGTCTTAGGGAAGCCTGGCCTGGCCATCTCCTCTGTACATGTCACATTGTAGGACCTGCACACAAGACACGATTTTGGAAGGGAATTAGCCCTTTTTTGTTGTCAAGCAGATTATATACTGTAGTATCAAGTCAATGTAGGCTATAAATCCAAAGACAAAACTGTGTCTTCTTTACTCCCACAAAGTTTTATATGAAACTCACTGAAGGGTCACTCACCAGTTCTCCACAGGACAAACGTGATGATTCATCACAGCCATGGCGTAGCTGTGGGGGAAAACAAACAGATCAATGACTTAAAATCACAACATTATGGACTGGATTCTTGGACATATTAAGCCTAGTCCTGCACTAAAAATGTAGATTCTCCATTAAGCATGCTTTTTTAAATCCAGGACTGGGCTTAATCTGTGTTCTTAAATCGGTGTCCTTAATCGGTGTCCAAGAAACCAGTTATCAATGTTTCTCTGTCAATCACTTTGTAGTACACCCTTAGTAAGGAAGACAAATGTAACTGGAGCCTAGTATTTGAGAACTCACACTATCCATATTCCTGTGATGGAGAAGGCAGAGAGGCTGACAGGCAGGACGATCCAGGCAGTCATTGGACTGGCAGTGTGCGATCTTTGTTCAAAGCATGAGGGAGAGGAGGGCTTCAGGCTGGACAAGGCAGACAATGAGGGGACAAGGTGGGGACACTAACAGGTAGGGAGGACAGACACGGGGGGGCATGAGAGGAGGACAAGGGGATGGCACACTGCTTGTGTTATGCCGCTCGATGCCTGCAACCAGCAGCTGTCTTTACCACAGAGCAGGGAGTGAGAGAGTTGAACAAAAGGCCAAATGTGAGCAGAGGAGAAAAGAGGGGCAGGGGAGAAAGAACAATTAGGTATAGTATTTGTAGTTTATTTTTCAGTAGGGTGACTTCACTTTCTTTAGTTGCCTGAAAAAAAGTCAGACATTAGGAATTCTAAAATCAGGTATCCAGGGTCTAGGAAAATCACACCACAATAACATTTAACAGTTTATTAATTTAGCAGACACTCTTATTCAGAGCGACTTACAGGAGCAATTAAGGTTAAGTGCCTTGCTCAAGAACACATCAACAGATTTTTCACCTAGTCGGCTCAGGGATTCGAACCAGCGACCTTTCGATTACTGGCCCAACACTCTTTGTCAAAAATCACCCTTTGTCAGTATAACCTACAGAAGAAAACAAAATCTGATTGGTCATTGATATACTAAAATGAGTGTGTCGACTGACATTATAAGCAGTGTCATTTTGCACAGTGTGCAGTTTAGGCCTGTACAGTTTCAACCTTCGCTCAGACTCACTGGGATTAGAATGAAGTAAGAATGATCACACCGTAACTAAAACAAGCTCTTGGTTTTCCATGATCACGTTAGAAAACAGACTAAGACTTAGGTTAAAGGTGTAGTTTAGTTTAAGTAGTACTATAATACAGTATATTTTATACAATGTGGGGGCGGTAGAGATACTGAGCGCTCATCTCAGTGACAAATGAGAGAGGCCATTGTTTCCTGATACATTTACACAGGGAAGAGATAATGGAGAGGTTCATGACAGAATATTTCCTGTCTAGGCATGATTCATTTCCACATTTAGCTGTATATCGCTTCTCAAGTCTCACAATTATCAACCCCCACTGTTACTGAAGCATCGGACTTGGCTAGGGAAGGGGTCCCTCTCTATCGTGCTAGGCTAATTAATTTGAGGTCCAACTGCAGCAAGCAACAATTATTGGGTTATCTAGATGACTGGTGTTGAAATTGAGTAGCTATGATCCATTGTTGCACTGTGGCTGGCATGGATGATCAGATTATCATTGTCAGAACACCGGCTGTTAGCCAGCTATCAAACCAACGTTAGCTAACCGCTAGCTAGCTAACTAGCTAATTAAAGCTAGTCTCAAATGGTTGGCAGTACACCCTGCAAGTGTGACAGGTAAACTAGCCAGCTACAGTAGGATCAAATGCATTACCTAGCTACCAACAGTAGTTAATGCATTTGATCCTATTAACGTTACATCGTTCCTCCTAGTTAGCTAACGACATAGCGTCTTTTTTCGCTAACCAACGTTAGTCCATACGCAAATGAACGTAAGCTAACTAGTCAACACTGCTACTAGCTAACAAGTTAAAGCGGGGGTTGTGCGGTAGTAACGTTGGGTAAAGTGTGTTCACTGACAGACAGCTGGTTTATGCTGGCTAAATAATTATTCTCCCCTTTCTCCAAAGCAAGTAGCCAACTTAGCTGGTGGGCTGGACAACTGAACAAAAGAGAGGGGTTAGCGGTGCCTGACTGGCAAGTTTTGATCCCGCATACAAGTTAAACGTCCACATATAATGAAAACCACTATGTACATACCCCAGATCCCGCTATTCCCACCACGAACCTCAACATTGGTTTCCCTTTAAAACGGACACCTCCACTCAAATCGTGCGTGCCACTCTTCTGCCTCTTCTTCCTCTGTGGGTTTTATGGCGGACTACTACCTCAAAAGTTGTATTGCCGCCACCAACTGGACGGGTTGAAACCAAAAACAAGGTAAAAAGAAAATCCATACGTGATTGTGAAACTAACTTAATTCACCAAAATAAAAATAGTACATTGACAAAACAAAACTCCTACTTCTTCGTTCTTTCAATTCTCAATATCTACCTTCTCAGGCTCTAGGACCTGAGGGTGGTACAGCTTGTGACAATATTCCATGTAGACCTTTGCTGAGAAATCTTTCAGCCCCAGGAACCACTCCACCACTTCCACAATGATTTCTATCTTCCTGGACCTTCTCTCCACCTTGGCAGTGCCATTTATCACTCTAGCTATAAAGGTCAAAACTTCACCTTCCTAACCTTTAAAAATGTCAGGATCCTGCAGCCTGCAGTTAAGGCCTATCAAATCAATTCAAATCCATTTTTATTGTTCACATACACATGGTTAGCAAATATTATTGCGAGTGTAGCAAAATGCTTACGCTTCTAGATCCGACAGCGAAGCAGTATCTAACAGATAATATCTAACAATTCCACAACAAACCTAATATCTAACAAATTCCACAACAAAACCTAATACACACAATCTAGTAAAGGAATGGGATAAGAATATATAAGTATAAAATATATGGATGAGCAGTGACAGAGCGGCTAAGATGCAATAGATAGTAAAGAATAGATTGTGAAGGATGCAGTATACATTAAATACAAAGTAGATGAGTAATGCAAGATATGTAAACATTCTTAAAGTGGCATTATTAAAGTGACTAGTGTACCATTTATTAAAGTGGCCAATGGCCACCTCTCTGTGCTAGTGGTGGCTGTTTAACAATCTGATGGCCTTGAGATAGAAGCTGTTTTTTAATCTCTCTGTCCCAGCTTTGATGCACCTGTACTGACCTCGCCTTCTGGATGGAAGCGGGGTGAACAGGCAGTGGCTCAGGTGGTTATTGTCCTTGATGATCTTTTTTGCCTTCCTGTGACATCGGGTGTTGTAGGTGTCCTGGAGGGCAGGTAGTTTGCCCCCGGTGATGCGTTGTGCAGATTGCACCATCCTC
Source organism: Salvelinus fontinalis (assembly GCF_029448725.1). Lineage (NCBI taxonomy): Eukaryota > Metazoa > Chordata > Actinopteri > Salmoniformes > Salmonidae > Salvelinus > Salvelinus fontinalis. The sequence continues at coordinate 28,621,936 of NC_074692.1, read as the reverse complement.
TGGAGAGCCTTGCGGTTGTGGGTGGTGCAATTGCCGTACCAGGCGGTGATACAGCCCAAAAGGATGCGCTCAATTTTGCACCTGTAAAAGTTAGTGAGGGTTTTCGGTGACAAGCCACATTTTTTCAGCCTCTCTTCACCACACTGTCTGTGTGCGTGGACCATTTCAGTTTGTCGGTGATATAAACGCAGAGGAACTTAAAATCCACCTCCATGGACTCTTCAAGTGCACCATTCTAACCCTCAACCTTTTTAACAGCTGCTCTGGATAGCCCTTACTTTGGCCACCTCATTCTCTTTCACCCTTGTGGGGCATTCGAACGACATGGCTTCATGGTTCCCACCACAATTGCAACATGTCACATTTTCATCACTTTTATAACACATATGACATTTTCCACAACTTGGACATCTCGGCTTCTCCCTTCTGAAAACACTTTAAACATTTATCTTGGGATAAATGCTCTGACTCTGTAGTTATTATAACCCAACTGCATTTGAATAGGGAGAGACTCCATATCAAAAAAACAAAAGAACAGATAGACTCTTCACTTTTTCTTCATTCACCACACGATTCATCCGACGTGCATCAATCTCTTCAGGAAGTAAAGCCAGTGTATCTATGTATGCGGACGAGTCAACACTATACACGTCAGCTACTACAGTGACTGAAATAACTGCAGCACTTAACAAAGAGCTGCAGTTAGTTTCAGAGTGGGTGGCAAGGAATAAGTTAGTACTAAATATTTCTAAAACTAAAAGCATTGTATTTAGGACAAATCATTCACTAAACCCTAAACCTCAACTGAATATTGTAATAAATCATGTGGAATTTGAACAAGTTGAGGTGACTAAACTGCTTGGAGTAACCCCGGATTGTAAACTGTCATGGTCAAAACATATTGATACAATAGTAGCTAAGATGGGAAGAATTGTCAAAGACCCCAGCCAACCCAGTCATAGACTGTCATCTCTACTACCGCAAGTCTAGGACAAAAAGGCTTCTCAACAGTTTTTACCCCCAAGTGTCTTAAGATGTTTTTGTCAGATGTTACGCTGGAATACTGAAGTATAATTACAAGCTGGACCCCGCTCCATTTCTGACTCGGCCCACTTACATAATGTCTCTGGAGCGGGAACCCTCACCACCGACCCCGGACTAGAGGACGCCACTGGACTGATGGTTGAGTCTAGAGTGAGTGGCGCCTCTGGACTGACGGGCGGCTCTGGCAGATCCGGACTAGAGGGAGACTCTGGCAGATCCGGACTGGAGGGAGACTCTGGCAGATCCGGACTGGAGGGAGACTCTGGCAGATCCGGACTGGAGGGAGACTCTGGCAGATCCGGACTGGAGGGAGCTTGTAATTATACTTCAGTATTCCAGCGTAACATCTGACAAAAACATCTTAAGACACTGAAGCAGCACACTTTGTGAAAATTTATATTTGTGTCATTCTCAAAACGTTTGGCCACGACTGTACACCTGTTGTATTCGACGCACGTGACAAATAAACTTTGATTTGATTTGAATTATGTACCTAATAAAGCACTGCTCTACCTTCTTGACAGCACTATCAACAAGGCAGGTCCTACAGGTCCTTGTTTTGTCGCACCTGGACTACTGTTCAGTCGTGTGGTCAGATGCCACAAAAGGGGACTTAGGAAAATTGCAAATGGCTCAGAACAGGGCAGCACAGCTGGCCCTTGGATGTACACAGAGAGCTAATATTCTTAATATGCATGTCAATCTCTCCTGACTCAAAGTGGAGGAGAGATTGACTTCATCACTAATTGTATTTATGAGAGGTATTGACATGTTGAGTGCACCGAGCTGTCTGTTTGAACTACTGGCACACAGCTCTGACACCCATGCATACCCTACAAGACATGCAACAAGAGGTCTCTAGACAAGCCCCAAGTCCAGAACAGACAATGTGAGCTGCACAGTACTACATAGAGCCATGACTACATGGAACTCTATTCCACATCAAGTAACTGATGCATGCAGTAAAATTAGATTAAAAAAACAGATAAAAATACACCTTATGGAACAGCGGGGACTGTGAAGCAACACAAACATAGGCACAGACACATGCATACACACACACAATAACATACGCACAATACACACACATACACATGGATTTTGTACTGTAGATGTGTGGTAGTGGTGGAGTAGGGGCCTGAGTGCACACAGTGTGATGTGAAATCTGTGAATGTATTGTAATGTTTTTAAAACTGTATAAACTGCCTTAATTTTGCTGGAGCCCAGGAAGAGTAAGCTTTCAAGCTTTATCGTGTTATCCTTGATGATTCTCTTAAATTGTATGTGGAGGCATCAAGGCTGGAGCGCCCCCCTTATGTATGTATTTAAAAAAGAAAAGTATAACAAATTCAATCAGTCAATCAAATAGGGCTCCCCACCTCCGAATACACATAGTATTCCATGCTATGGGTGTACTGTATATACTTCATTATAATGTCTATGGATTTATTGGCCCAATGAATCAACTCAGATGTTGCATGGTCATGTAATAAACAAAGAACACCCTGTATAACTGGTTCTCAAACCCCACCTACTGAAGGTATGATGTTTTAATGTCAAGCTCATCGAACACAATCACAATCACAACCCAATCAGAGAAACTTAGAGGACGCACTGTTTCCATGTTTATAGAGGAACCTCGCTCTTCATTCAATTGAAGGTAATACTAGATTTCAGTTATGCCAATTGACTGATAATAAGGGACTTTTCGTAAGGTAATTCTATTAGGCTAAATTAAGATTGCAATTTTTTGGTCTTGGTATATCATCGGATTTGTGTACTGCTGCACCACTATACAAACACTAAAGCTTAGAATAATTACATTAACTGATTAAAAACATAATCCTGATTTAAACAAAAACTACTTCTACTACTTCTACTACTACTTCTGCTAATATTATCATCATAATCATTCAACACATTGTCACTGTCATCATCATTATTATGATCATCATATGTTTGTGAATCTGGGACTCTCAGCAGGACATCAAGTGTCTGATGAACCATGGGGCCGAGGCTCTCTCATGGCGGTTGGCTGTGGGTGTTCATGTCCCTACTGGGTGCTGCAGACTGCACTTACCACTGCCTCAGCAGCAGCAGTGACACACAACCTTTCCTCTCCTTGACCCAAACTCAGACTTGGCGGGTGGAAAGCGATGGTGGTTGCCTGAAGCCCCTGTATAACTTTGCCAAGCTTTTCCTTGAGTCAGTACAGCCAAATCCTTTCCCGGAAGGTAAGCAAGCAACATTGATGAGGCTTAACTTTACACTGTCTGTTGCACAGGGAATTGGGGAAACCTTTTGAAAGCCCAAATTCTTAGAACACACTGTGAGTTCGTTGCACTGTGAGTGACTTATTTTAGGCATTCTAATAGCTGTCCTACCTACTGAATAGCCATATGATGTTAACATCTGCTACTTCCCTTTATTGACCCTGAAATTATACTACTTAGAAGACAGAAGTAAAGAAGTATTGTGACACAGAATCAATATAACAATGGCTAGATGTCCTAAAAATTACCACTTTCCCTTGGCTTAGTATAAAAACAAAACCTGTATGATTTCTATTTTCAGATATCATCTCTACAGCTTTAAAGACTGAACAACTAGATATTCCACAGGTATGTGCTTCCTATGGTCTGTCTCAATGGTGTTCCCTGGCCTTTCTTATGTCTTCCTGTTTCAGACATATTCCTGATTTATATGTTGAATATTATACCTTCATGGACAAGATGGTCTGCTATGCCTTTACAATCATATCAGCTCGACAGATCATTTCAGAATCTCTGTCCCACACTGGTAACATTACTGGTTTGTGCAACTGATTTCCTCCTCCTACAGTGGGGGTAACATTATGTTAATGCATGTTTTTTTTAGCAGACACTCTTATCCAGAGAGACTTATGGTTAGGTGCCTTGTTGAAGGGCACATTGACAGATGTTTCAGCTACAGAGCTCAGGGATTTGAACGCTGGCCCAACTGCTTAACCGCTAGGCTACCTACTGCCTCTTACTCTAAGGGATTATTATCTCAATCCGATTTCCGTCAATGGATAACACTATTCTGAACTTTATGAAGTATTTGCTATTTGAAATGGTTGTTGCTTATGATGTAATCTTGGTGGTTTTGTTCTGCAAAATTCCCTTCTTTCCTCTCAGCAGCTGGTTCGGTATGAGGCTGGATACATAGTGTGTTTGCTCTTGGCTGTACTTTACCTGCTCGTGATGTCAGTTGCCGGTGGAGTTCTTGCTTGGGGGCATTTCCATAGCAGGAAGGTGGAGGTGAAGAACACTCAGTCATCATCATTAGCATCCCTCTACCATCAGGACATCGGCGTGGCAGCTTGTCTTGTTCTTGTCAACATTTTACTCCTGTAAGAAAGTATACACACGCACGTATGAACACACACAGGCACACACACGCACACGTATGAAGTTATATAATTACACTGTATGACTGTGTATAGGTGGATATTGTGTGACGTGTGATTTCTTCCTTTGTATGTGTGTTTAGGACAGGGGTGATCCTGGCTTTCACCGTGAACAGTCGAGTCAGTGAGAACGTGCACCCAGGCCTGTATCATGTAGAGACCAGCGCCAGGATCATTGAAGACTCTCTAACTTCAATTACACAGGTCTGGCCGGCCACCATAACACACCATAACACTCTGTCTTCCTGGAATTCGTTTTTGATAGTTGGTTTATTCTGGGAATTAGCATTTTGGAAATATACAGTTGTAGCCCTAATGCACTCTCTTTGCTTGCATTTTTCTATACAGAAAATGAAAGTCATTATGGAACAGTATTCCATTCCCAAAACAGAAATCTCAAAGGAAATAAATGGTAAATAAAGTTGATACTGTGTATTTAGTTGATGTAGGGGTCTTACTTGATCTGTTTTATAAATAAAATGTTGCCTATCTTTCAAAAAATGTAAGTGTCACTGCTGTCGTCAGAAGGAGACCAAGGTGCAGCATGGTGAGTGTACATTTTCCTTTTATTTTAATGTCGCCAACAAAACAAGAAACAAAGAAACGACTGTGAAGCTTAACAGGGCAATAGTGCCACTAACAAAGATAACTACCCACAAACACCAAAGGAAAAAAAGCTGCCTAAGTATGATTCCCAATCAGAGACAACAAATGACAGCTCTCCCTGATTGAGAACCATACCCGGCCAAAACATAGAAATACAAAACATAGAAATAAAGAACATAGAATGCCCACCCAAATCACACCCTGACCAAACCAAATAGAGACATAAAAAGGCTCTCTAAGGTCAGGGCGTGACAGTAAGTATGTGGACAATCTGTACTTTACAGATGCTGACGACATCGTTGGTGCAACAATCATCTCCTCTTTCAACACTGATGTTGACGAAGATCTCACAGACTTATCTGCCTCCATTGAAGGTGTGTTTCGTTACAATATAAAAAAAATTAAAAGTGTTTATTTCACCTATATTTAACCAGGTAGGCTAGTTGAGAACAATTTCTCATTTACAACTGCGACCTGGCCAAGACAAAGCAAAGCAGTGAGACACAAACAACAACACAGAGTTACACATGGGATAAACAAACATACTGTACAGTCAATAATACAATAGAAAAAGTCTATATACAGTGTGTGCAAATGAGATAGGATAAGGGAGGTAAGGCAATAAATAGGCCATAGTGGCGAAATAATTACAATATAGCAATTAAACACTGGAGTGATAGATGTGCAGAAGATGAGTGTGCAAGTAGAGATAATGGGGTGCAAAGGAGCAAAATAAATAAAACAAATAACAGTATGGGGATGAGGTAGTTGGATGGGCCTAGAGTGTGGCAATATACCTAGAGCGTGACAAAATTCTGCCTAGGGGAGCAGGTAAACTGTACTTTTCCTGCTCCTGATGGTAGTTGCTGGTAGAGTTCTTGCTTGGAGGTGTTTCCATAGCAGGAAGGTAGAGGTAAACAACACTCAGTCATCATTATCATCATAACTATACCATCAGGACATCAGTGTGGCAGCTTGTCTTGTTCTTGTCATCATTTATTCCTGTAAGAAAGTATACACACATGCCCACGGACATACACACACGCACACGGACATACACACACCCATTCATATCATATTCAAATGCTAAATATTTTGCTGAAATGCATTGTCTTACGCCTGACTTAAGACAAGGCAATACACCTAGTCAACTATTGTGACAGATATGATTGGTAAATTCAGTTCATATGTAAACCTGTTAGATGTTTGTAGTGATGAGTTAGTACAATCCAGGGAGTGCCATTGGCTTGCACTCTGGCATACTTTAGCTACCATGATCACAGTTAGACAAAGGTATTCATTGTCTCTCATCCAGAGAAGATATCCGATTACATACACAAAACAAAGTCCTGAGTCATGTCTTCTCAACAGACACAAAAACCAGGGTCTGTATTCATAAAGCACCTTTGAGTAAGAGTGCCGATCTAGGATATTTTTTAGATCATAATGAATAAGAGGGGGTAGCTGATCCTAGATCTGCTCTGAGACACTTTACGAAAAACAGGCCATGGCCACTAGTCAAAATCAGTATCTGCCACCCAGTACTTAATCAGACATTGTTTCTAATGTTTTATTCAAGTACAGGATCTGACTCAGTCTCAGTGACTTTCATTTCCTTCCCCATGGGCCTGTGTGTCTGTCTGTATGGACACAGATGCTATTGGAACCTTTGAGAACCTGCAGCTGTATCAGACGACCAGGACAGACCTGCAGGCCAATCACACAACCCTGCAGAACGGCATCCAGGGACTACAGAGCCGAGTGGAGAGTCTGGGGAAATGCCACACCTGTGACGTCCCCAACCCTAGCAACCTGACTACTGTTGCTAACTACTACCTGGTATGAAAAATGGCACCCTTTTCGATATTTAGGGCAGTAGTTTTTGAACAGGGCCCATTTGAACAGGGCATCCAATGTGTCTTTCTCCAATGTTGTTTTCTTGTCTGTCAAAACCAAGGATTTGATGGAAAATGTAATTTTCCCAGTGTATGTTGTCTGGTTCTGAATATTGTTACAGTGTCTATTCTGTGTTTGTCATTGTAGATCCCCAGTGTGGATGACAAGCTGAATGATATGCCACCTGCATCCAGCCTCGCAGGCCTCATTGAACAGGTGGGCATACAAACAGGATTAATTTAACCACACCAGAATGGAAACGTTTGCAAAACTATTCTTCATATGTTGTTGCATTGGACTGGAGAAAATCAAACTGAAATAATGTTTTTATCGGCTGTCTTCTAGGTGAACCTAACCGTCCATGACATTCCACAAAAGTGCTCAGAGCAAGTGGCTCCCACAATATCAGGTGATTTTGAAGACGGCCTTCTTGTTCCTCATCATTATTCGCTATATTTAATTATGTCTAATGACCAAGTAAATGGATGCAAGGCATAAATGTGCAATTTATCAAAACCTCTCTCTCTCTCAAATCAAAGTTTATTGGTTGCGTACACAGTTTAGCAGATGTTATAGCAGGTGCAGTGAAATGCTTGTGTTACTAGCTCCTGACAGTGCAGCAAAAATGTTGAAAAATACACAAATAATAATGAAACAAGAAATCACGAATGTCAGAACGAATCCATGTAACAACCCAACTAACACTGTATCAGTAATCTAATACAATCTATGCGTATATATACCAAAATATATATTAAGAATGATATGCACGTCATTAGATATATTACAGTGAGCTATGTTGAGAATCCGGTGTATAAATAAACAGTGGAACAAAATGCAATGTACAGTAGTAGATATACTATATGTACACAAGTATGTGGACATCCCTTCTAATTAGTGGATTTGGCTATTTCAGCCACAACCGTGGCTGACAGGTGTGGCTGTCAGCACACAGCCATGCAATCTCCATAGACAAACATTGGCAGTAGAATGGCCTTACTAAAGAGCTCAGTGTCTTTCAACGTGCCACCGTCATAGGATGCCACCTTTCCAAGAAGTCAGTTTGTAAAATGTCTGCCCTGCTAGAGCTGCCCCAGTATGTGAAGTGAAAATGTCTAGGAGCAACAACGGCTCAGCCGCGAAGTAGTAAGCCACACAAGCTCACAGAATGGGATCGCCGAGTGCTGAAGCGCGTAGTGTATAAAAATTGTCTGTCGTCGGTTGCAACACTCACTACTGAGTTCTTAACTGTCTCTGGAAGCAACGCCAGCACAAGAACTGTTTATCAGGAGCTTCATGAAATGGGTTTCCATGGCCGAGCAGCCGCACACAAGCCTAAGATCACCATGCGCAATGCCAAGTGCCGGCTGGAATGGTGTAAAACCTGCCGCAACTGGACTCTGGAGCAGTGGAAACGCGTTTTCTGGAGTGATCAATCATGCTTCACCCTCTGGGTGTCCGACGGACGAATCTGGGTTCACCATCTGATGAACGAATCAGGGTTTGGCGGATGCCAGCAGAACGCTACCTGCCTGAATGCATAGTGCCGACAGTAAAGTTTGGTGGAGGAGGAATAATGATCTTCTTTTTTTTTTTCATGGTTCGGCCTAGGCCCCTTAGTTCCAGTGAAGGGAAATCTGAACGTTACAGCATACAATGACATTCTAGATGATTCTGTGCTTCCAACTTGGCAACAGTTTGGGGAAGACCCTTTCCTGTTTCAGCATGTCCCCGTGCACAAAGCAAGGTCCATACAGAAATGGTTTGTCGAGATTGGTGTGGAAGAACTTGACTGGCCTGCACAGAGCCCTGACCTCCTTTGGGATGAATTGGAACACTGACTATGAGCCGGGCCTAATCGCCCAACATCAGTGCCCGACCTCACTAATGCTCTTGTGGCTGAATGGAAGCAAGTCCCTGCATCAATGGTCCAACATCTCGCGGAAAGTCTTCCCAGAAGAGTGGAGGCTGTTATAGCAGCAAAGGGGGGACCAACTCCATATTAATGCCAATGATATTGGAATGAGATGTTCACGAGGAGGTGTCCACATACTTTTGGTCATGTAGTGTATATTAGAATGAGCAATGTGAAGAATCTCTCTCTCTCTCTGTGTGTGTCTCTCTCTGTCTCGCTCTCTCTCTGTCTCTCTTTCTCTCTCTCTATCTCTGTCTCTCTCTGTCTCTCTCTCACTTTCCTTCTCTCCTTGTCATTACTCTATTTATGAAACCCCCTGCCCTCTGTGTCTGGTTGACGTAGCTCTCATGTCAGTGCTGAATGAAACCCAAGAAGAGTTGCTGAACACCAGCCATAGGTTCCCCTCGCTGGAGTCTCTCATTGAGGCTGTGTCTGACTGTAAAACCACTGTGAGACGCTTTGCAGACCCAGTAGATTACTACGACTTTGTCAGGTAATATTTTGTTGAGTTCCAAATGATACCATATTCTCTATATAGTAAACTACTTTTGACCAGAGCCCACAAGTTGTGCACTATGTAGGGGATAGGGTGCCATTTGTGATACAACCTATGACTATCATGGAACATTTATCACCAGAGTCATAAAATCAAATCAATGCTGTCAGTTGTTGATCTCTCGTGGACAGACTACGTAAACATAAAATGTGCCATAGATTTGTCCTGTTACAACGGGATGCTTGAGATCAGCAGCATTAGTTCCAGTGCTTTGGTTTTTCATCACTGGTTATTCGAATATCTGAAAGTTAAGGGACATTTGGCCCATAGACTTGCCTGTAACATTCAAAGAGAAAGGGTGGAGCTCTTCATTCCGGTTCCTAACATTGTACTATGCTCCGAATGGGCCCACAATTTAATTGAGCATCTGACCAATTACGCAAGATCTTTGTTCTGGATTAATCAAGATTAGTCACTTGTTAAAGGCCCAGAGCCGTCAAATACGATTTTCCTGTGTTTTATATATATTTCCACACTATTGGAATAATACTTTGAAATTGTGAAATGATGGTAATGTTGTTTTAGTGTAAGAGCTGTTTGAAAAGACCGCCTGAAATGTATGCTTATTTTGCATGGGTGGGTATTTGGACCGCTTGGCGACATCACCAGGCAGTATCACCAGGCGGTAGGAAGTGAATAGACAAATAACAAAGAGAGTTTCAAACCTCTCTGCCAATAACAGCTTGTTTTCATGTTACATATCTCTATTAGGCTCCTCCCATTCGGCTCCTCCAATTAGGGCACTCTCTTAGACCACTCCTTGACAGTCCTAGCAAAATTCTTGCTAGACATATAGTTTTTTGCTAAGAAGGAGCTATTTTTGTTTATTTTTGACCATTTCAATTGAAAACAATTACAATATCGTACTTAATTGTTACCCAGAAAGTATTTGATATTGAGAACAAAAAACAGCTGCATTGGACCTTTAATACTAAGGTGTCATACCATACAGATACAGAAGCCTAATGAACCTGTCTACCACATTACAGGCATGGATCCCTTAGCAGTCAGTAGCTTAGGCACATATCAGTGTATTGTAAACTCTTTTCCATGTGACTGATACAGTATTTTGATTATCTCTGTCACTTACAGTATCTCAAGACATACAAAAACAAACTTGATAGCGTTTACCCACAGACTTCTGTATGCATATGTCCCCCTTGTCTTCTCCTATAGGGTCACACATATTTTTCCATCATTTATAAAATATTGACATGTTGACATACGTTTTGCTGTGTGCTCTCTGGCGCCCTCTCCAGGTGGGCAGTGTCATTGACACTCTGCATGGTGATGCTGGTCATAGTGGTTCTGATGGTGGCTGCTCTCTCTCTGGGACTGCCTGTGTTCTTCTACCCTACAATTTACTCCACATACCAAGATGCTCGACTGGAACACAAAGCAATTGGCCTGTATAGAGCGTAAGTGAAGTATACCTGATTTAGCATATCATGGCCAGTAGTTTACAATTGGCTCATTCATCCCCCTCCTCTCCCCTGTAACTATTCCCCAGGTCGTTGCTGCAAATGAGAATGTGTTCTCAGTCAACTTACCTGGTAAAATAACGGTAAAATAAAATAAAAATAAATAAAATTCATAAAACACCAAAGAGCAGGAGTGCTGATCTAGGATCAAATGAAGCCCACCCTGTCCATGTAATCATATTCATTGTGGTGTTAAAGCAAAAACTGATCCTAGATAAAATGTCCTAATCTGAGATATTTTAAGAATACCTGTATCTTCTCACAGGTTACAGATCCAATCCTGTCCTCTTCTGACATGGACCTGTTTTCTCCTGACGGTATTGACTGTGTTTATCTTTAATTATATTGTTTTCTGTCATCATTCCATAGAGCTGTAGTAGCGAGCTCCGTGTTCTCCTGGCTTTTCATCCTCTTGGTCTTTATTGTGTTGTTTTTCGGAGGGAATGCCCACACCCTGGGCTGCCGGAGCTGGAGCCATGGACAGCTCTTTGGGGTCAGTGAGGGCCCCTATGGAGCTAATGGGAAATATATGTGCATAGGGAATAATCTGTGTGTACAAAGCTATTTTAAAAACCTTGTACTTATTTAACTTAAATGAATACATACACAACTCATTAAAATGATTCTCTCCCCCATTGTCATTTCTATCACAGTTCTTAGACCAGCAGAATAATATTTTCAGCAGCCTAAACAACAGAGGTCAAGGCTTCAACACCAGTCAAAGCCTCAACACCAGTCAAAGACCCAATATCAGTCAAGAGACCAACTCTGAGACCCACCAAATTCAGCCCAGCACCTCAGCAATATACCAGTGAGCTCTCAATTGCTGCTCAATGAGCATCTGTCCTTTCATGTACTACTGCCCCTCGCATTCCACAATGATGCTCAGTCACAATCACATTGTCTCAGACCGTTAAAGTGGATAACAGCTTTTGTACCCTGTTTCTGGGTTTGGTCATACATTCCTCTGTCTGTGCTCTTTGTTTCAGTGGCTGTAAGAGTGGACAGTCATTGTTCCACAGCATGCACATGGAGCAGCACTTTGATCTGGAGGACTTCCTCAATGCCAGCAAGGTGTTGCTCAATTTGTCATCTTGTCATATTTAATTTATTTTCTGTTCTTTCAAAAATCACCCTGTGTGTCTGAGGTACTGTTACTACTGCACCTTTGATTACAGTATATTTACATTTTCAAATGGCATATAATAATGATACTGTCTGTGCCAGTTATTTAATATCTGCCTGGATGTTTCTCCTCTCATTTGTTGTAGTACTTGGATGGATTCAATGAGACTGCTCAGAATATGTCAGTCAACCTGGATGGCTTGAAACTGCTACCTGACAATGGCAGACAGGGCCTGTTGAGCTTTAAACAGTGTGGGATAGACAGCATCAACTACCATGAGCTATTACTGCTGGTATACACAGGAGCAGCAAATTGTGTGTGTGTGTGTGTGTGTGTGTGTGTATGTGTGTGTGTGTGTGTGTGTGTGTGTGTGTGTGTGTGTGTGTGTGTGTGTGTGTGTGTGTGTGTGTGTGTGTGTGTGTGTGTGTGTGTGTGTGTGTGTGTGTGTCAGAAAGCTCCATATTTATGTTGTCCATTTATCCATTTATTGTCTCTGTAGCTAAGCACACCAGTTGTGAAGACAGACCTTGGAGTATTTGCCGATGAACTGGATAAGAAGGCAGAAGTTCCTGTAAGTCTGTCTTGGGTTAGGTAACAAATAAACCTCAGAACACAATGGACCATGTAAATTGCAATGCATGATTATTTTCTTCACATCAGGCAAATGCTGGAATTAAGGAAGATTTGAAAAAAGAGGCAGAAACAACCAGATATCTGAACACCATCGTTAAGCAACAGCAGACAAATGCAGTGAGTTTTATTTTGACATTTATTTTCACCCCAAACACAAGCATTTATAAGTGTTAATGTTCCACCCCAAAATAAACACATAGAAATTGTAGCTCTAAGTAGATTTTTTTCTAGAACTATTTAGACTCGCTTAGTCCTAAAATTACAAAGTATTTTATTGCCTCAAATTTGAATGTGTTCACTACTCAGGCAAAGATGAGCCAAATTGTGAGTGCCTTGAAGACTATCAGCACAGTCTACAAGGTAGAGTACTGTTACTATCTGATGATGATACCTTTGAGATACAATTACCACTGAGTTGTGTCTGTGTGTCTGTGTGTGTGTTTTAATGTGATTATTTGAGTGTGGTGATCAATACCTTAACAACTAATTAATCTCACTCTAGGCTAATGTAGACAAAACTCTGGAAAGTTTGACCCAGACAGAAGTGGCACTCCAAAACCAGGTTCCTTACATTGTGGGAAATGTAAGACCAAAATTAAATTGTTTTCCATTATTCTCCATGCACTTGGTCAAGGACTACATTACAATTAATTGTATAAAGGAAAGTTGAACGTAGAATAGCTCTGGTCCAGAACGTTATGTGTGGCACGTTACCACACGTAACGCCCTGGACCAGAGCTAAATGTAGAGCTGCTCTTAAAAGTTATGATGAATGAAACTGCCAAAACTTTTCAGGGGTCATAGTTATAATGGTTCTAGACTGAGGTGAGGTTTTTCTCTGCAGGTGTCTCAGTGTATCATGGAGAAAGGAGAACAATCCCTGCTTCGGTACCTAGATTGGGTCCGTCATGCGGTAAGTACTGTACTAATATGCCATAGAATTACACAGAGATAATAATAGCACTTAGCAACACTGTGTAAACCAGAATGGGTACTTTTGGTAGGTAATTTCTCATGTCACTGTTTTATTATAGTCATGTTTTCAAAATGTACATCATTGTTATGGTGTTGATGTACAGGACTGTGCAGTTATTACTAGCACAACAAATGTCATACAGAAATAATTTCACTGGCAGGCACCATGTTGCTGCCTCTGAGCATTACATTTGGATACCACTACAGAATAATCTCTCCCCAAAGTGTTTGCAATAGTAAGGTCAAAAGGACAGTTGTTCCTATACCATGATTCTTGAAACAGTGGAATATTGTTTCATAATGTCATGCTGGTAGGGTGTCAATAGATGTGAGGACATCCCATGTGTTTGGTTTTAAAGAGCGTACATTGACTAAGTGACATGACAAGAAACATATAACTTTGATGGATTGGTTATCATAGTTCCTTTCAAAACATCAGCATATATTACATCCTTTTTCTATGCACATTAGTCTCTATGGAGAGAGACCTACTCGATAATTGATACTGTATTTTCTCATGTACAGATCTTATATAAGGTCCTGGATTGCCATTGGCTTGCTGTGTCAATGGACAATGTGTATACAGCAGTCTGTCTCAATGTGGTTGATCCATTGGTGAGCGTTTTCTCTATTACTATATCCCAAACATACCATGCCATCTGATCTCACTCTCTCTCCCGCTGCCTCTCTTCCTTTCTTTTTCTGTCTTTCTCTTCCAATCAATCTGAGCATGTTACTCATCTCTGTCTGTTTGTCTGTCTCTCTTCATCTCTATGGTTTTCTTTCTCTCTGCATGAAGAATGCATTCTGGCTGTGTCTGGGATGGTGTTGTGCATTCCTGGTCCCTGGAGTGATCTTCAGCATCTATACAGCCAGGCGATTAGGTGAGAGAACCTTGCTCAGAACACTGATACAACATTCTCCTCATATAACTAGAATAAATAGAACTAGAATATAACTTATTCTAGTTTTGTGGTACTCCTTTCAACTCAATGTATGACTACTGTCCATGTTAACCTGACTGCATGGCATGGGCGCCTAGCAATTATCTACTGTCTTTATTGGCTCCCACTGAATTGCATCATGACATGCTGACCGACACGTCGCGTGCGCGAGCGTCGCAAAATAAATTTAGAAGTCCATGTTATTCAATTATTGCACCCACACTGCTTGCGGCGCCAACTAGCGTCTGCGATGCCAAGGGCTAAATAGAAGTCATTCCTATTTCTGACAAAGATCGCGCTGAAAGTCTTGCCTCTCCCATCTCCTCATTGGTTTATAGAAGCAGGTATGTGCCATCTCCTCATTGGTTATACCCACGTGGGTGATTGAAAGGCGAACTGTTTTGCCGGTAGTCGTAGTAATTAATACTATTGAAAGTTTAGATGTGATCACCATATAAGTTCAACGATGAAAAAGCCTGGAAGGAGGAGAGATGACTAGAAACGATTCGGTTTGCCGTTTTCTGTGTGGATTAATTTGTCGGAGTAGTGGACCTTGTGCAGTTCAGGTAAAATAACAACTCAATGTTTATATCCCAGGACAAATTAGCTAGCAACAGCAAGCTGGCTAAATAGGACAAATTAGCTATTATGTGCAAGCTAACTAGTTAAATTGACATACATGTTTAATGCTTTTCGACCTGTCCCCAAATTAATGTAATTGGTTCAGAGTTTGTTTTGATATTTTAACCTGCGTGTCGTGATCGCGTTTGGTGTAGGGGGACAAAATAAATGTATGCACGATAGCGCACGCGCGCAGCCGGTTTGGGTTCCGTGTGAGACAAATCTCTAACCATGTTCGCTCATACTTTGTGCTATAATACTAGTATGGTTGACGCCAGCTTTAGCGCGCGGTGTAGTCACGTGGGTCCCTCGTCAGCCCGGCTACTAAAATATAATACGCCCTTGCTCTATAAATATAGTTCAACATAACGCTGTCGTTTTAATTATATATTTCTGTTTATATCTGCAGAAAGGATACATTAATCTTGCCTGAAGACGGAGAATATGAAATGCCATACAGAGAAAGCTGCATCCAACAACTACATGAGTTTAGAAGAAGTCCATGAGATGAGCATGGTTTCTGAATACATCTAGAGCAAAAAAAAATGAAGACTGACACTTGAATTTAAATGCAAAAAAAGATGATACTATGTTGAAAGCAAAATGGTGGAGTTACCCAATATGGAATCTTGTCGATTATAGTAATAATTTGTGTAACTACTCCTGACATCCTAACAACGTTAGTTGTGGTATCTATCTCTATGTGGTCTCGGGTATCTATTATTTCAACTGGGCTAGCCAGCCTCTATAATTCATCTGAAGCACATGCCTATTTAATCAAAAGCTAAGGCCTATTTAATCTGATAAATTGGTTTATTTGTTCCTATGAGTTTTTTTCTACTAAGTTTTTATAATGAATAAAAAACGAATACATGTATCATACAAATAGTTGAATTACTAAAAGCATTACCTGTCTCATTAGTATTATCACTGTATTTATCCCTTATATCATCAGCGCCGCTGGTGTAATGGTATCATGGAAGATTCCCATTCTTTCGACCCGGGTTCGATTCCCGGGCGGCGCACAAGTTTTATTTCTTTGTTCTCGCCAAATTCCAATTCCAAAATTATTGTGAAGAAACTAAAATATGTATTGAGTAATATATCCACCATCACCTATGTATGTGAATGCTTTCATCTCACATGAGAGCCAACCAAAGATTTTCAAAGGTCCAACTACTTAACCCACCCTGGCCCCACTCAAGTGGAGTTTAGTTTGGATTTGCAAAAAAACACATTCCCAATTCACATATGTGTAATAAGACAAATATAAGCACAAATTATTATTGTAGAATTATTGCATTGTCAACCCCTATCTCTGACGCTAACGGTAGCTACAAGTTTGCTGGTTGTGATCAGTCACGTGAGTTTCCCAGACGTGTGTTATTTTTTGTTCATCACCATTAAAATAAAAATTATAATACAAAATAAACAACTTACGACGCTATATCAAACATCTCTAACAAAACACAACACAGGTATAAACAAGAAAATATTAAATACACACAAAAAATATATAAATAATAAAATAAACTATTCTAGTGCAATTGTATTTACTCGGAAAAAATGTCATTAATGATTCAGGAAGATTTTATTATTTTTTGTTATTCACTAGGGATGTCTCAATTCAATCAAAAATATTTGTAATTTTGGTATAGAATTCTGGATTTTTTGTTTGTGTATAAAGTATTTGGCAACAAGAATTTAAAAAAATCACAATCATTTCAATGGTCTTGTTATTATTGCAATAGTAAAATATTATATCCTTCATGTCAAAAACATGGGTTGTGTTCAAAATGGTAAATAACTATTCTGCAATGTTTTCCCAAAAATCTATCACAGATTTACATTCATAGAACAAGTGTGTCAGATTTTCACATTTTTCACAGAAAACGCAGATATCATCAATGGTCACATAGAATTACATGGATATATCTTATATCTTATGTGGAATTTTAAAGTGCACAATATTTGTAAGGCATCAACCAAGTTTTTCCCCAGACAATGTCAGGATTTGTTCATCACCAGTGTCTTTGTTATGTCACTTAAAAGGTCGTCATTATAAAACGCAAGATTACAAGCAGATATGGTTTCGAAATAGTGATTTTACTGACGCCTGCAGCTGAAGTGTGTTACACATTATTTCGTCCATTCATTGCGCATGCGACCGTGGACATCCGCTCTTATTTTCCGCCATCTTCCACTTCGGTTGTGCGCCCATTGTTCATACAAGCTGATCACGGCTGGTTTGCACAGTCAGCGACTGAGGTGATTTGTGCCCTTTTTTATAAATACTCCTGTAAGTCTGCATGAACTGTATCAAAAAGTGACATATTTGGAAAGTGCTTGTGTATCCCTCAAAATACCATACACTGATTACTCTCGCAGGGCGCGACCTACGAAAACATGATGATGATGATGGACGACGAACAGCCCAAAACCCTGTAAGTAACTAACATTAACGCGGGCTGGCTAGCCAAATCAGTTCAGTAGCTAGCTACTTTACATGTGTCTATAATAAAGTATGTTCCAGCGTATAAAAACGTCCATGTACTCATGTCTTGTTATTTATCGATGTGTGACCATTATTGATGTAGATGGTGTTACTCAGTCGGGCCAGTCCATGGCTCGAGATTGTCAGAACACATAACGTTAGTTGGCTAGCTAGTTGCTCGTTCGCTTTCGCCGAAACGAAAACTAGTTCTAGTTAGCTAACGTTAGCTACCTACGTCTCAAAATACTAGCTATGTATATATCGTTCTAACCAGCTGACTACTAGCTAGTTACTTGATATTGATTTGATTCACATGTCCATAACATAAATTAGCTACTGCTGTTACTTTTAACGTTACCGTCTTGTCAAAGCAGCAATCATTGGCTAACTTTCAGCTAACAACGTTACTTTCGTGGCAAATATGCAGAGACAGGCGTGTCATCCACTAATTTGTGCCCTGTCGTCAGCCAATTTGCCCAGTATTACATTTATTCGGTAACAAATGATGTTATGGACTTATTGAGTTTAATATGATAGCTAGCTGGCTAACTAGCTTACATCCACACATTCCAACAAGCAAGGGACTGCGCGAGGCCCAACTCCAAGGGTCATGCAATGCATGCCTTTCTACCGGCTGCTGGGGATGATAGCCACGTCAACGACAGCCAGGTTTTTTTGGGGACGGCCAGAAGTTGCTTTAAACAAAATATGCGTCAAACGCAAGGGTTAGATAAGGTTAGTTGACTCAATGAAGTAACTGTCTACTGTTCTGGCTAATTGTAAGTGCAGCAGTGCACCCTACATTTAGCTTCCCTAGAAGAAGTAGCTAAACTTGCTTAGAACCTCCTAGTCACGTGCTTGTTTTTCTCTCCAGGTATGTAGGGAACCTGTCTAGGGATGTCACTGAGCCCCTCATCCTACAGGTTTTCACACAGATCGGCCCCTGCAAGAGCTGTAAAATGATTTTTGATGTGAGTATTCCTGGACCCAAGAGAGAATTTGTTTGATATTGATCGACTTCTTTATTGTCATTGGTAACTGTCTAATGAGAACATGTGTCTAATGCTGTTGACAGACCTTGCTTTGGATTCAATGAGTGTGGTTACATGCACACAATGTAATTATTGTGGATATTTGGATTAATATATTAGTTGCTTGATTATGTTCATTATGTCACCATGTTGTTTTTGGGAAGCATATTTGTATGTGAAAACTTGTAAGACTCTTATATTCAATTGTTCCGAACACACTCGCTCTAAAGAGGGAGGCTTGCTCGGCTGGGGCAAGCACATACGCAGATCAAACGCAGCAGGAATCCTGAATTTAAGGTGTTTACATGTCCTAATGATTTGAAAGATTGGTTAAAAAAAAAAAAACTGGTTTTAATTGCTGTATGCTTACTTGGTTTTGACCTTATGCTGATTTAAGATAAGCAGAGTAAGGTGTTTATATGACTTGCATAATCTGCCTACTGCCATGATCAGTTTAATATCGTGTTATTAGTGTGCATGTAAACATACTCATTGTAACTCTTGTTGTTCTCTTACAGACTGCAGGCAATGATCCATACTGCTTTGTGGAGTTCTATGAACACAGGCATGCTGCTGCTTCGCTGTCTGCCATGAATGGACGTAAAATTATGGGTAAGGTAAGCTATCGTATCTACAAGCTGAGTTGGGATGGGTGAGTTATGGTTGCAGAAGTTTGAGCAACCAGTAGGCAAAAACTATGAGGATTAGCTGTGTCAGGCAGTGAGTTCCTCAACAATGTTGAAATGGCAGTCATGAATTGATTTACTTTGTGAGAATGGCTTATTCCGACTTCCCGTCCACAGGTAAGTACTTTGATTCCCCAGATTAAATGAGACCGAAAGATGTTATCTGATTCCAAATATAGGCCTAACCACCACAGTTGGTTCCAATGCTGACTACCAGGCATGTTTGTGTATAATATCTATGATCCTATTGTGCCAAATATGGAGTAGGTTAGTTCTGTTGTATGGATATCAACTGCATTTCTGTCTTAGTGGTTGATTGACTATATATTAGAGATGAAAATGTTCTTGACCCATCGCTGTTTTCTTTTACAAAACCAATCCGTATGCAATTTTTTAAAAATTGAACTGTTATTTAACTAGGCAAGCCAGTTAAGAACAAATTCTTATTTACAATGACAGCCTACCTCAGCCAAACCCTCACCTAACCCGGATGACGCTGGGCCAATTGTGCGCCGCCCTATGGGACTCCCGATCACGGCCGGTTGTGATCACTAAAACCATTTCAGTACCTTTTCCAGACTCACAGCTTCACAATACATATAGGGTCTAACCTCAGGAGAAATATATATTCAGGGCCAATTATTTTATCCTCAACAGGTAATGAAGGACCATTTGATGAGTAATACAAGTTGATAATGTCACTGGTTTTTAAATCCTTTGTTACGTGGACCTATTACTCAGTAGTTTATAGTCCACTTGTTTATGGAGTGCACAGTTCTTCCATGTTCTGTTCTCTGCTTGTCACGGCATTGAGATTCACTCTGCGTTTGGTCAGGTGGCTCATTTGTTTCACAGACGGCACCACAGAAACTGAGGTAGTAATATAACCCACTGGATCTAAATTATATAAACATCTAGCTTGCTTTATTGGCATGGGAAACATATGTTTACATTGCCAAAGCAAGTGAAATAGATAATGAAGAAAAGTGAAGTAAAAAAAATTAACAGTATACATTACTCACAAGTCCCAAAAGAATAAAGACATTTCAAATGTCATTATGTCTATATACAATGTAATGATGTGCAAATAGTTACATTTGACCTGGCAACAGGTCACAAATCGTTTTCGCTGTGATTGCACACTGGTATTTCACCCAATAGATATGGGAGTTTATCAAAATTGGATTTGTTTTCAAAATCTTTGGTTTGTGTAATCTGAGGGAAATGTCTCTAATATGGTCATTCTCTCTCTAGGAGGTTAAAGTCAACTGGGCCACAACGCCAAGCAGTCAGAAAAAAGACACAAGCAGTAAGTGCCCAGCTACCTTATCAGTCAGTCCCATAGGAAAGTAGAGGTTCTCTCTGTAAATGTTGTCTTCCACACCATAGAGATACAAATACATCTCTATATGGGCAACTGCACTTTAACAGAATGATGGCGAGACTCAGAATTTTCACTTTAAAATATATGTAAAACAATTATTGCAAAATTTAACAAACCATACAACTCTATGCACAAGGACTACTTCGAACAATTTCCGCTGAAGATTTTACAAAACACATTTACTTGAAGAACAGTGCAGATGCAAAGTTTGGTAAGAGAATTACGATTTGTGTGGTTTGTGCTGTCATTCTGTTACCAAACTTAGCTTCTGCACTGTTCTTCAAGTAAATGTGTTTTAGAAAAATGTTCGTTGATCATTGTTAAATGTAGTCATTGTGCATAGAGTTGTATGGTTTTAACCTTGCAGTCATTGTTTTTTTGTTTGACATAAACTCATCCAAAAAAAGAAACGTCCTCTCACTGTCAATTGTGTTTATTTTCAGAAAACTTAACATGTAAATATTTGTATGAACATAAGATTCAACAACTGAGACATGAACTGAACAAGTTCCGCAGACATGTGACTAACAGAAATGGAATAATGTGACCCTGAACAAAGGGGGGGGATCAAAACTAACAGTCAGTATCTGGTGTGGCCACCAGCTGCATTAAGTACTGCAGTGCATCTCCTCGTGGACTGCACCAGATCTGCCAGTTCTTGCTGTGAGCTGGTACCCCACTCTTCCACCAAGACACTTGCAAGTTCCCAGACTTTTCTGGGGGGAATGGCCCTAGCCCTCACCCTCTGATCCAACAGGTTCCAGAAGTGCTCAATGGGATTGAGATCCGGGCAGAACACTGACATTCCTGTCTTGCAGAAAATCACGCACAGAACAAGCGCTATGGCTGGTGGCATTGTCATGCTGGAGGGTCATGTCAGGATGAGCCTGCAGGAAGGGTACCACATGAGAGAGGAGGATGTCTTCCCTGTAATGCACAGCGTTGAGATTGCCTGCAATGACAACAAGCTCAGTCCGATGATGCTGTGACACACCGCCCCAGACCATGACAGACCCTCCACCTCCAATCGATCCCGTTCCAGAGTACAGGCCTCGGTGTAACGCTCATTCCTTCAACGATAAACGCGAATCTGACCATCACCCCTGGTGAGACAACTGCAAGTTGTCAGTGAAGAGCACTTTTTGCCAGTCCTGTCTGGTCCAGCGACGGTGGGTTTGTCCCCATAGGCAACGTTGTTGCCGGTGATGTCTGGTGAGGACCTGCCTTACAACAGGCCTACAAGCCCCTCAGTCCAGCCTCTATGACTATTGAGGACAGTCTGAGCACTGATGGTGAGATTGTTCGTTCCTGGTGTAACTCGGGCAGTTGTTGTTGCCATCCTGTACCTGTTCCGCAGGTGTGATGTTTGGATGTACCGATCTTGTGCAGGTGTTACGTGGTCTGCCACTGCGAGGATGACCAGCTGTCCATCCCGTCTCCCTGTAGTGCTGTCTTAGGCGTCTCACAGTACGGACATTGCAATTTATTGCCCTGGCCACATCTGCAGTCCTCATGCCTCCTTGCAGGGTGCCTAAGGCACGTTCTTGCAGGGACCCTGGGCCTCTTGGTTTTTTCAGAGTCAGTAGAAAGGCCTCTTTGGTGTCCTAAGTTTTCATAACTGACCTTAATTGTTTACCGTCTGTAAGCTGTTAGTGTCTTAACGACCGTTCCACAGGTGTGTGTTCGTTAATTGTTTATGGTTCATTGAACAAGCATGGGAAACAGTGTTTAAACCCTTTACAATGAAGATCTGTGAAGTTATTTGGATTTTTACAAATTATCTTTGAAAGACAGGATCCTGAAAAAGGGACGTTTTCTTTTTTTGCTGAGTTTAGATTTTAAAGGGAAAAATCAGTCGTTCTGCATCATTCTGTTAACATGGAATTGCTCATATCTCTCAATTTCTTCACAATGTGCTGCATCCAGCAAGGAGTCACAATTGTTGTCTCATGTCCTCCCAACAGATCATTTCCATGTCTTTGTTGGAGACCTCAGCCCCGAAATCACAACAGATGATGTCAAAGCTGCCTTTGGCCCATTTGGGAGGATATCGTATGTACCTTACAAACAGTCATGTCTATCTGCTCTATTACAGGGTTACATTGAATAGCTTAAAAGTCCTGAAGAGTAATTGGTGTGATAGCAGTCAGTAGTTTGTTTATATGGTCACATTACTCCTTCTTATTGAGTGAATGGTGTGTTTCTCCTCAGGGATGCTCGTGTGGTCAAAGATATTGCCACAGGGAAATCTAAAGGCTATGGTTTTGTCTCTTTCTTCAACAAGTGGGTAAGTGTTACAGATGGATGTAATCACTTATGGGGGGGTCATAATAACTCATAATGGAAGAGTTTCCTGTAAATGTAGTCAACATTATCCTTCGGTATTTTGGTGTGCAGATGGGTCATATGATGAATTTCTCTTTTACTACCCACAGGATGCAGAGAATGCCATTCAGCAGATGGGTGGCCAATGGCTAGGCGGCAGACAGATCAGGACCAACTGGGCCACTAGAAAACCCCCAGCCCCTAAAACCACCTATGAAAGTGAGTCCAGGCAAGATGGGCATTGGTTTCCAGTGCATTTGTCATTGAGAAGAAATGTTAGGGTTTTATCTTACAACTATATTCTCTTTTATCCTCTAACACTGGTTGAGTTCAGAGGACAATGTCATACATTTTACTCCATTGTGTGGTCAGTGGAGTCCCTAAGATATTATTTTGTTGAATGGTAATGTATTTATTAACTTTCATTCTCCTGTTCCCAATAGCCAACACCAAGCACCTGGCCTTTGATGAGGTAGTGAACCAGTCAAGCCCCAGTAACTGCACTGTGTACTGTGGGGGAGTCAGCACCGGTCTAACAGGTTGGTAGTCTGTCATTCAACTGTTTACTTTCTGTGGTGTGAGTGAGAGAGGATCAGGTCTTTGACATGCCTCCCTCCTGTTTTTCTAGAACAATTGATGAGACAGACCTTCACCCCCTTTGGACAAATCATGGAAATCCGTGTGTTCCCAGACAAAGGATATTCCTTTGTGAGGTATGCCATGAGATCAAAAATTGCTAAACCTCTGACAAAGACTTAGTATCATTGAAATACAATTTTCTGCATATGTTTCTGAGTACCTAGCACCATCTTTTGACTCCTCTCTGTTCAGGTTTAACTCTCACGAGGGAGCAGCCCATGCCATTGTGTCTGTGAATGGTACTTCGATAGAGGGACATATGGTGAAGTGTTACTGGGGTAAAGAGACCCCGGACATGATTAGCTCTATGCAGCAGGTTCAGCAAGTTCCCCAGGTATGAAGCAAGAGCCAGAGGATTCCACTCATCGGCATAGCTTATGCACAGCTTACGCACGCATGCATACACAGGCACACACTCTTACACTGTTGTCCTCTCTCCCCTGCAGCAGAACAAAGTGGGCTTTGCAGCCCAACCCTATGGCCAGTATGCACAGTGGTATGGCAATGCCCAGCAGATTGGCCAGTATGTCCCCAACGGGTGGCAGGTACCCACCTATGGTGTTTACGGCCAGGCCCAGGCCTGGAACCAGCAGGGTTTTCAGTAAGTACACAAGGACATCTGCAGGGCTCCCCTCCCCTCCAGCAACAAGGGCTGCAGCTGAATGTCTGAGTGTCCTCGGCTGGGCTTCCCAAGGACAGCTAGGCTCCAGCCCAGTTGCCTGCAGCTCTGGCCAGGGGAAGGATGGAGCCAAAGATGTCCTCTAACCTTCACCCTCGCCACCATATCCAGCTTATGAGGACAAAGACAAAAAGACGCATTTAAAAAAAGATATAATCAAAGATTTCGTTTGTGATTTATTGGTCAAGATAACAGCAATTTCATCCTTTTTTCCCCCATCTGAGTTTGATCCTTTTTTAAATTTTTATAAAAAGAGCATTAATTAATGTCCTTTTGGCCTTTCAAAATGGCCACTATTCTGGGTCTATTTGGACTTGTCGCCAGATGAGTGTCCGCTCAATGAACTACATCGTCCTAGACAGTGAGGAAACTGGGATTGTTGAATACACAGAAAGGGACCTGCTGCCCTGCCCTCTGAAGCTTTTCCCAGTGCAGAGGGATACATCTTAGTGTGCACGTGTCACATCCACATTATTCCTTTTTTTTAAGTGCCATGTCATCTTTAGTTTTTACTCTATGAACTTTAATTTGCCCTTAATTTGTTGAATAGGATTTTTTTTTCTTTTTTCTGAGTTAAAAGACATTGCTCCTTGAAATGGGATGTTGTATGAATTTGTGTTGGTAGATTATAGCTACATTTGAAATATGACTGGTCATTTGCTTGTCTCGAATTGGGTTTGACAACAATCTTGTTAACAGCTCTTATAACAGGAGAAACATTGATAATGAGTTTACCACAGCAGTGTTTTTTAGTTCTTGTTTTTCTCTAATCTAGAGAACCAAAGAATGGAGTAACTTGGAATAATTTGCTGAAATCTTAAATCTTGCTGTTTTGGAAATAGAAATTGCAGAGTAACTTAACTAGATTGTATGTAAACATCCCACAAATTGTGAGGCAGAGTCCATGCAAATATTTTAATGAGGACATAGTAGACTACATAGAAAAATAGTTAAGTAATAATGCCTGGGAATTATAGTTGACAACTCCTGACAAGGGCTGTTCTGAGACTGATTTTAGGATTTAAAACAATCTGTCTGAGCTACAGGTTCTCTTCTAACTCTTACTACATTGAGCTCATCAGTCACTGTTGCCAATACCTGATGTACTGACCGTTCAAATGTTAACTTTTCCCTTCAGGTATTTGTTACATAATGGATGTTGCTAAAGATTTGATCAGGAAAAACCTAAGTCATGAATGAGGTTTTGGCATGAAACAGTCACGTTTTTGTTATTCATTTGCAGTGTTACAGGATTCAGGGATGAAGTTTGAAATTCAACTTCAAAGCCAAATTGAAACGCAGCTAGTCCCGCTTCAGCCGCTCTCTGCAACATTGACCCATTCCAGCAACTTCGGGTTGGATACGAGGAGTCAAGACACATGCAAACATATTTTATGTAAAGCTACACCAGTTGATCATGACTAATTTAATACACTGAGCCTATGCTCTGTCTGCATGCCCACACTCACAAATACCATCCTTCGCCTGGTTTCCCTTTTCAATATCAAATCCCTTTCTCTCCCTACCATATTCTCGGCTGTCTTAGTTTTGTGCTGATCCTCTGACATACCCTGACCTTCGTGTTCTCGCACATTCTCTCAGCTGGCGCTTGCTCAGTTTATTTGTTGTGTGCTTTCTGCTTGATTCCCAAATGCCCCCCCCCCCCTTTCTATCAGGGTCCTGGACAAAAGTAGAGCACTATAAAGGGTGCTGTTTTGGATTAAGCCTGTCTTGCCGCTGTTGCCTCTTTAACCTGCTGGCGTTTTTTTCTCTCTCCCCCATTTGCAGTCACTTATTGGCCAGTGCTGGGTGGACAGGCGTGAGTGCCCTCAGTAATGGTGGGGTTATGGAAGTTACACAGGGATTGAATGGGAGTACGCTAGCAAACCAGGCCAGTATGGGAGCCACAGAATACCCCACACACTGATGATGGGGGGGTGTAGTCAACTTTTTACTAGTTACTGGAGCACCACAGGGATCTGTGTTATATCTGTCTCTTGTGGCAGACTAAGACTTGTTGGTACATGGAATTTGAAGGGGAAGTTGACCTCTGCTAAAGCTCATGAAACTGATTTCATAGGGGGTTAAGGGGAGCCATGGAGGACTGGAATAAACCACACCGATATTATGTTGCCCTTGTTAGATGTACTGTACATGGCCAGTGCGGTACCATTTTAAATTAATATCACTCAAGAAGAGACTTTAGGATTTGTGCCATTGTTGGTATGTTTACAGTGTCTCAAACCCATTTTCATAAGGACTTGAACAGTCAAAATAAATTGCTTTTGATTTAAGATTAATAATCCATTTAGAGTTTGATGCAATGAATCATGTAAAAAGTAACGGATCATTACCCATTTTATTACTTAAACCAAAAAAACTGCACTTTTTCCCTTGCATTTTGTTTTCAATTCAACCAATTGCAGGGATAGATGCCACTGCTTTCTTTCTGTAAGGGCAGACAATTATTGCGCAGTATTCTCTTGTTTTTACAAATTGGATTTCGAAGAGGTTTCTTTTTGCATTCCACCTTTCCCCTTTATTTCTTTTGGATGGCCTCCGCATTTGCTTAATGTGTAAATAACCATACCTTGATTTCAAGCTGTATAAAGGAAAATCCAAATGTTCACTAAGGGAGCTTGTTTGCTTTCTTTGTTTTGATAACTGAAGAAATTAAACACTATTAGTAGCAGCATTATCAAATGCATATCCATGGTAACTGGCATAGTGATACATGTACATCCAGGAAGGGTAAAGACAGCATTGCTATGCAGTGCAAAAATGAACACAATTTTTACTTTGAATAGTAATTCTGTGCATAAATTGAGTTTTCTGCCATTTTCTATGAAGTAAGATCAGTATTTTTTTATGGAAAAACTCAAATGAATCTGAAATGTACGCTGTTGCCCCTTGAACATGTTTTAATACCAGCGGGACCAGACCCGTTGTGTTGCCTTATAGAGTTGGTTGCTTTTAACGGACACAATATCATTAAAGATTGGGCAGTGCCTACAGACATTTTCAAAACTTTTGTTTTGAAAAGTGTTTTACTCTGGGGTTTGATAATGTTTCTGCTACTGTAATAACCAATGTGTTCTTGCTTTGTCCAATTAAATCGCTGATGTGCAAAAACAATTTTCTGTGTCCTGTTGGACTAGTTTGAATATTTTCCACTCTACAAGTATTTTAAGTGCCTATAAAACTTGTTTTTATTATAGAGATTGAAGTGTGATACGATCATTACAACCAAATCACACATTGAGGGGTGTAAGGGGCATGGGGAACATACAACTTGAATATTTGCTTCCTTTTGTTATTGTGGTTCTTGTAGTTGTACCACAGAACAAGGAGATGTGTTTCACCAGATGTATAAATCTGAAGCAGGTTGAAATCTCCACTCCTCACTAAACATGGTTTGGAAAGAGCCATTGATTTGGGGTTATATGTCATTGGAGGAAGCCAAGTTCTGGCAGTGGGAGAGAATGGAGCAAGATGGGACTGTGCTGACATGCTTATTTTCTCAGCGAAGAAAAGCCCGATTTCAGGTTTCTGTTCTCAACTAAAATGTGTTTCTAACAGAGCGCACTAAGTTTTGTAGACATGACCCATTGCCAAAGTTTCTGAAAATGTTGTTTTACAAGGAGTGCAAGGGGCAAATTGAGTTATTCAACAGGCACACAGAAAGCGTTCCCAAAAGAAAATATACAAGTACGTGACAACAGGAACTTGCTCACCTCCTTGCTTGTTCTGCCCACTATTTATTTTTTATTTAACTTGGAAAGTCAGTTCAGAACATTTCTTATTTACAATGACAGCCTAGGAACAGTGGGTTAACTGCCTTGTTCAGGGGCAGAACCACAGATTTTTACCTTATCAGCTCAGGGATTCGATCTTTCGGTGACTGGCCCAACGCTCTAACCACTAGGCTACCTGCCGCCCCACTATGCTTAATTTGCTCCCTTTGAAAACGACACAGATGAACTATCTTGGGTTAGTTATAAATATAACCCAATATGTTTTATAACTAACCCAAGATAGACCAGAGCCTGGTAGGCCCAAGATAGGCCACACAAGCTCACCGAATGGGAACGCCGAGTGCTGAAGTGTGTAGCGTGTAAAAATCATCTGTCCTCGGTTGCAACACTCACTACCGAGTTCCAAACTGCCTCTGGAAGCAACATCAGCACAATAACTGGTCATTGGGAGCTTCATGAAAGGGGTTTCCATGGCCGAGCAGCCGCACAAAAGCCTAAGATCACCATGCGCAATGCCAAGCGTTGGCTGGATTGGTGTAAAGCTCGGACTCTGGAGCAGTGGAAACGCGTTCTCTGGAGTGATGAATCACACTTCACCATCTGGCAGTCTGAAGCACGAATCTGCATGTGGTGGATGCTAGGAGAAAGCTACCTGCCCGAATGCATAATGCTAACTGTAAAGTTTGGTGGAAGAGGAATAATGGTCCAGGGCTGTTTTTCATGGTTCGGGCTAGTCCCCTTAGTTTCAGTGAAGGGCAATCTGAACGCTACAGCATACAATGACATTCTAGATGATTCTGTGCTTCCAACATGGTGGCAATAGTTTGGGGAGGGCCCTTACCTGTTTCAGCATGACAATGCCCCAGTGCACAAAGCGAGGTCCATACAGAAATGGTTTGTCGAGATCGGTGTGGGAGAACTTGATTGGCCTGCAAGGATCCCTGACCTCAACCCCATAAAACACCTTTGGGATGAATTGGAACGCCGACTGCAAGCCAGGCCTAATAGACCAACATCTGTGCCCAATGTCACTAATGCTCTTGTGGCTTGAATGGAAGCAAGTCCCCGCAGCAATGCTCCAACATCTAGTGGAAAGCCTTCCCAGAAGAGTGGAGGCTGTTTTAGCAGTGAAGGGGGGACCAACTCCATATTAATGCCAATGATTTTGGAATGAGATGTTCGACGAGCAGGTGTCCAGCCACATACTTTTGGTCATGTAGTGTATCATACCCCCAAAACATGCTAACCTCTCACCATTACAACAACAGTGGCGGTTTGCATTTTTGGGTGGGTATGATATTTGTGCGTCTAACTTTCTCACTAATTATGATTCACGATTCATTCAGGGTTATCTGTAATCATGGTAGCATCCACATTCATGTGGAACTGTTTAGAAACGTTCTATTCTTATTTACAATAATAGTGACTTCAAAATGACACAATAAATTATTTGCCATTCAAGAAAATAATTGTAAACATCGTAATTTTGATCCCCTAAGTATTTGAATGTATTTTTTAAAGCAGAAAGGGACAGCACAGGGGGATATAGAAATTATAGTGGCCTAGACAGGGCTCCATCCCCTGTCACCAGGCAGTATGACAGGGTTCCTGTGTGGCGCAGCGGTCTAAGGTACTGCATTTCAGTGCAAGAGGCGTCAGTACAGTCCCTGGTTTGAATTCAGGCTGAATCACATCTTGCCGTGATTGGGAGTCCCATAGGGCGGTGCACAATTGGCCCAGCAACGTCCGGGTTTGGCCGGGGTAGGCTGTCATTGTGAGTACGAATTTGTTCTTAACTGACTTGCCTAGTTAAATAAACTGCTATATGAGACTCTGACACAGTGTGCTACTTTTGGTCAGAGCCCAAATAAGGGCATAGGCAATTACTGCCCACTGAATCTCTTTTGCCATTGTGCTTTACAGCAGAATGGAGGCCGCTGGCAGAATCTGTACAGAGAGGGCCTCTACAATGAGATCTACACAGAGCACCTGTCCGCCTCCTTCATAGGGATGTCCTTCGCTCAGGCCAACCAGTCAGTCTATGTCCGCTAGTGTGGAGACATAGCTATAGAGAGACATATGATCTAATCAAATAGCCTAACTGACCTATGTCTGTCTGTCTGTCTGTCTGTCTGTCTGTCTGTCTGTCTGTCTGTCTGTCTGTCTGTCTGTCTGTCTGTCTGTCTGTCTGTCTGTCTGTCTGTCTGTCTGTCTGTCTGTCTGTCTGTCTGTCTGTCTGTCTGTCTGTCTGTCTGTCTGTCTGTCTGTCTGTCTGTCTGTCTGTCTGTCTGTCTGTCTGTCTGTCTGTCTGTCTGTCTGTCTGTCTGTCTGTCTGTCTGTCTGTCTGTCTGTCTGTCTGTCTGTCTGTCTGTCTGTCTGTCTGTCTGTCTGTCTGTCTGTCTGTCTGTCTGTCTGTCTGTCTGTCTGTCTGTCTGTCTGTCTGTCTGTCTGTCTGTCTGTCTGTCTGTCTGTCTGTCTGTCTGTCTGTCTGTCTGTCTGTCTGTCTGTCTGTCTGTCTGTCTGTCTGTCTGTCTGTCTGTCTGTCTGTGTGTGTGTGTGTGTGTGTGTGTGTGTGTGTGTGTGTTTCCTGAAGCTGAGGTTGTTGTTGATTAGGATTGAGTTTCAGAGTGGAGACAAATAATTCAGGTAAGCAACTACTACTACTAGTAGTATTAACAATAGTAGTGGTGGTAGTAGCAGCAGCGTAGTAGACAGATTTATAATGCTTATTTCATTATTTGACACATTGACTGTGGTTTTGTGGAGGGCTGTTGCACACCTGTTAAAGATGCTTTGTTGTTTCTCAGTTGTTTCTCAATCCTCCCAGCCACATCAAAATAAAGCTGTGGACTCTGGGTTTCATCATAGCCAGCAATGCCAAAAGGTACAGTACCACCTTTTGTGTTACAGTGCTGTAACTCTACCACTCTAATATTAGCTCATTAGCTAGAGCCTTGACTCAAAGTTATCAGTATGTATGGGAGTATTCATGGTAGTCACTTTTGTGTTTGTGTGTGTTTGTTCAGGGCGAGTATGCACTGCTCTGTGTGTCACAGCGACATCAAGGATTTGTCCAGGATGCGACCCTGCAGGTGCACTGAGCAGTGACCCAAACAAGCCTTTTCTGTACTAACCTCATTTTCACAAGAAGCAAAGCAATGGAGACAAGACTCTTGAGAGGTGCAGAGAGGGTGCAGCCTCCAATTCCTCCTCTAGGTGGGGTCCTCATCCCACATGTTTCTCCACTGTGCTGAAAAGTCAGGCTTGTCCTCGAAGGCAGTTGCGCACCAAGGCCCTTTGTCTGTCCTGTTCGCCTCATTACACCACTCACACAGGTCAGAGACACTCAGAATGGCTGTCTGTCACCATCATCCCTCTGTCTCATATGAACCTGTCTGTTACCCATGTGTGTTTCTGACCTGCAGGACTGTCTCTCACCTGTGTGTTTCTCATCTCTGTCTGTCTGTCTGTCTGTCTGTCTGTCTGTGTGTGTGTGTGTGTGTGTGTGTGTGTGTGTGTGTGTGTGTGTGTGTGTGTGTGTGTGTGTGTCCGTCTCATCTCACATTTCTTGAGTCTAGGTTTCAGACGGCCATCACTGGTTGTTCTGCCCTTCAGGTAAGAAATTACACCCTTCTTAAACAGGAATAGGTTCAT
Source organism: Salvelinus fontinalis (assembly GCF_029448725.1). Lineage (NCBI taxonomy): Eukaryota > Metazoa > Chordata > Actinopteri > Salmoniformes > Salmonidae > Salvelinus > Salvelinus fontinalis. Next base: position 28,590,062 of record NC_074692.1, on the reverse strand, counting down.
TTTGAACATGCTGAGACAAATACTTTATTTACCACTTACTATGATATATTTACACACACACACACACACACACCCCTAGTGTGTGTAACATCAGTGTGTCCTGTTATTAGTAGAGGCTGCCTAGTTCAGGCAGGCAGTAAGGTCCTGGACAGCTGAGCACAGTAGAATAGCAAGCTGTGATTGACAGGCTGATAAATGGGCCAGCTCCCCAGAGAGAGAGGAGAGAGAGCTGTCAGGAGATGAGTTAGTGAGCAGATTACAGCTGAAATAAATCTAAGTACCCTGCTCTCTCTCTCTCTCTCTCTCTCTCTCTCTCTCTCTCTCTCGCTCTCTCTCTCTCTTTCACACACACTCCTGTCTCAGTCTCTTTTTCTCTCTCCCTCTCTATCCTGTCTCCCCACCCTTTCTGTCTCTGTGATCTGTGATTTCACTACCGTAGTGAATACTTTTCCTCTTCCTCTTGTGCTCTTGACATCCACAGTGGTTGGACAGTGTGTGTGTGCCTCCCATGTTCTCTCTCCCTCAACCCTCTCTTCCCCACACTTTCCAAGACTTGTGTGTGTTTTCTCTCTGCTGTAGCTCAGAGGGAGAGATTCTTCGAGAGAGGGAGTGTGTGAGGCAGCAGCAGCAGCAGGAGGTGGGGCTGGACTCTACAGGCCTGTTCCACTGGTGCTCCCCTGTTCCCCTGCAGGACATCTCTCTGGTAAGACTGGGACATTGAGGCAATTACTGTCGACACACACTCACTTTCTGAAACACTAGCACTACCTTACTAGAATCTAGCCAGCTAGAACTTTAGCCAGATATTAAGCATACATGTAATAATAACATAATACACATCATCAGTCATGTGTGTCTATGTGTCTATGTGTGTGTGTGTGTGTGTATGTGTGCGTGCGTGCGTGTGTGTGTGCATGTGTGTGTGTGTCTATGTGTGTGTGTGGGTCTATATGTGTGTGTGGGCCTATGTGTGGGCCTATGTGTGGGCCTATGTGTGGGCCTGTGTGTGTGTGTGTGTGTGTGTGTGTGTGTGTGTGTGTGTGTGTGTGTGTGTGTGTGTGTGTGTGTGTGTGTGTGTGTGTGTGTGTGTGTGTGTGTGTGTGTGTGTGTGTGTGTGTGTGTGCGTGCCCGGGCCTGTGTGTGTGCGGGCCTGTGTGTGTGTGTGTCTGTGTGTGTGTGTGTGTCCTCTCCTCAGACCAGACAGAGTGCGAGTACCCTGCCGCTGCAGGACCACGTAGTGTTGTGTGTGTTTGGGGACGGGGGCTCCAGCTTGCTGGGTCTGGGGGACTTCATGATGCCTCTGAGGGCCAGCAGCCTGATGGCCCCAGAGCTGAGGACTGTGGTCTTCCTGGGAGACCCACATTACTTCAGAAGGGAGTGGCCCAACATACAATACAGACCGACAGACCGACAGACCGACAGACCGACAGACCGACAGACCGACAGACCGACAGACCGACAGACCGACAGACAGACAGACAGACAGACAGACAGACAGACAGACAGAAGACGACCAACAGACCGACAGACCGACCGACCGACAGACAGACAGACAGACAGACAGACAGACAGACAGAAGACGACCAATAGACCGACAGACCGACAGACAGACAGACCGACAGACAGACAGACCGACAGACAGACAGACAGAAGACGACCGACAGACCGACAGACCGACCGACAGACCGACAGAGAGACCGACAGACAGACAGACAGACAGAAGACGACCAACAGACAGACAGACAGACAGACAGACAGACAGACAGACAGACAGAAGACGACCAACAGACCGACAGACCGACAGACCGACCGACAGACAGACAGACAGACAGACAGACAGACAGACAGACAGACAGACAGACAGACAGAAGACGACCAACAGACCGACAGACCGACAGACCGACAGACAGACAGACAGACAGACAGACAGACAGACAGACAGACAGACAGACAGAGACCGACAGACCGACAGACAGACAGAAGACAACCGACAGACCGACAGACCGACAGACCGACAGACCGACAGACAGACAGACAGACAGACAGAAGACGACCGACAGACCGACAGACAGACAGACAGACAGACAGACAGACAGACAGACAGACAGACAGACAGACAATGAGAGAGACAGACAGACAGACAGACAGACAGACAGACAGACAGACAATGAGAGAGACAGACGGACAGGTGGTAAGGGGAAGTCCTGAAGACTCAGCAGAGGTGCCCTGGGAATTGTGAGCGAACGGAGTGTGTGTGTATGAATACCTGCGTGTGTGTATGATGCCAGCGTGTGTGTAAGCTAAAAACATTTGTGTGTGTGTTCGCGCAAATGACGTGTGTGTGAACGCCGGTTCACACACACGTTTCTGACAGCCTGTTGCTGAGGCTGTCAGAAAATAAACATGTTCCAGTAATTAACCTTGACAGGATCAACGTGCCGCCAACAGCAGAAATGTGCTAATGACACAATTAATCCATAATTAAGGCATGCTTTCTCACTGGAGACACACAGCAACTGGACCGACCCGTCTGGGCTGCCTATCAATGACAGTCTGTACGATGAGAGGCGACGTGTGTGTTGATGTTGATGTTGTTATTCTTTGTTTGAGACATTAGTGCATAATGTCACAGTTATACACGAATGCCCAAGATGTTGACATGATTAGTGACACAAAACTCAGTGTTATAGAACACAAATCGTGTTATACAAATGCTTTTGGGGATCCTATTCCTTTGAATGTGTAACAATTTGTAGCACATCATTGTATAGAAGAAGAAGATATAGTTTGTTTGTATAGTTTACATAGTTGTAGTTTTCAGTGTGCACCATTGTAACAGTGTGTTATGCTTTGTGCTTTGCAGACTCCTCCTAAACTGCGATGATACCTGAGAAGGTGGAGATCACCCCTGCTCACAGCACCGGCACCACGGTTCCTCTGCTGGTGGAGCTGGGTATTGTGACAACTTTACTTCCTAGCGCTGTGCTACTTCAAAACAGTGACAGGAGTTTTTCTCAGAAATTCATGGTTAAGTCACATGGTCAGTAAAAAACTTCTGGCCCTAAAGAATTCAAGATAGTTCAGTAATAACCATGTAGTTTTAGGTGGATGGTGACAATTTGTTATAGTGAAGTACATTATTGATATTCACAGCCAGCCCTGTTTAAAACCTGTTATGGCTGCACGCTGAATATTGAAAAAACTGGAAAATGTGTGCACATTTTCAAACGGCCTCCTAAGAAACTTTTTATTTTCCAATATGCATATATTTACTACTGTTGGATAGATAACAGTCTGTAGTTTCTAAAAAGGTTTGAATTGTTTCTCTAAGTCGAACAGAAATATTTTTACAGCCATTTTCCCAGCCGAATTGAGTTTTCCAAAATGCGATGTGTCTCTTTAAGACCTTCTCTATAAAAGGCCCTTTGACTTAGGACAATAGGGACACGTCACAGGCGTTCGTCAGACTGTAATGCGGAAGTGAGAATTGAAAGGAGTCGAATATCTCTTCCATGGACTGAATAACACACCTTCTTGTGAGACCTGCGCAGTTAAAAAAAAAATCCGGGCGCGAAGGATAATTTGTTCTCGGCTTCTGGAACAAGGTAGATAACGTTGAATATGATGCCTGACTACGATATTATTTGATACATGTCACAAAATCATCCTAAAGTATGTTTTTTTAATATACTTTAATTATATTATTGCAATTTATTCTGGACTTTAGATGTGAAACGACGGAAGAATTTTTTGAAGAAATGCTTTCTAGCTCCGCAATGCTATCGTGCCTGCTAACCAAAGAGGGAAATAATTCGTTCTGGAACCCAACTAAAGACTCTACTGGACATTGGACCCCGTTACAACATTCTGATGGAACATCAAGAAAGATAAGACCCAATTTGGGATGCTTTTTCATATATATGTCGAACTGTTGAATGCTAACTCTGCTAACTGTGCTAGGCTAGCGCTTGACCAGAATCAATGCTGCCTTATGCTAGCTTCTGTTGTTAGCTAATATAACGATATATTGTGTTTTCGCTGTAAAACACTTCAAAAATCGGAAATGTTGGCTTTATTCACACGATATCTGTCTTTCATTAGTTATCCACCATATGTTTTTCTGAAATGTTTTATGAGGTGTAATTAGTAGCCGACGTTGGTGTATGTATTTTCTCTGGCTACTCCCGGCTGGATTCAGACTCAAGCTATGTATTAGCATTTTTGGGTAGCATCAATGTAAAACTGATTTATAGCTAAAATATGCACTTTTTATGAACAAAACATAGATTTATTGTGTAACATGTTATATGACTGTCATCTGAGGTAGTTTTTTCTGGGCTCTTTAGGTTGGTTTTAGTTTATTTCGGTTGGTTGTGCATGCTACTTCAATCATAATTCATACTTCATAATCATAATTCATACGTGTCTGTCCACTTTTGTATTTGGTGGTGAGCTAACATAAATATATGTGGTGTTTTCTCTGTAAAACATTTAAAAAATCGGACATGTTGGCTGGATTGACAAGATGTTTATCTTTCAAATGCTGTATTGGACTTGTTAATGTGAAAAAGTTAAATATTTTTAAAAAATTGATTTTGAATTTCGCGCCCTGCAGGGGTGTCATTTTCGGTCCGATTTCGGGCTTGCACCCCAAACAGGTTTTAACAAAACTTTTTAACCAATGGAATCTTTAACTGACCTCTATACTGACTGTATGTACAAGTGGAGGCTCCTCAGTGGAGGAAGGGGAGTACCATCGTCAGTGAATTTCATAAAAATAAAAATAGTGAAACATTAAAAAAGTTTACCTTATTAGATAAAACTATAATAAATATATTTATGTCACCAAATAATTGATTAAAGCACACTGTTTTGCAATGAAGGTCTACAGTAGTCTCAACAGCACTCTGTAGGGTAGCACCATGGTGTAGCCAGAGGACAGCTAGTTTCCATCCTCCTCTGGGTACATTGACTTCAATACAAGACGTAGGAGGCTTGTGGTTCTCACCCCCTTCCATATAATTACACATCATTCATGACAACTTCTGGAAAATGTCCTACAACCTATCAGAGCTCTTGCAGCATGAACTGACATGTTGTCCACCCAATCAAAGGATTAGAGAATGAATCTAGTACTGAAAGCATAAGCTGCAGCTAACTAGCACAAAGTCCATAAGCGAAGGGAAAAGGTGAGAGGAGGAGAGAGCGTAGATGCGAGAAGGAATTATACAATGATCAAAGAGCTCATGCTGTTTGAATGTGGCTGCTATGAAAGTGAACTGTGTTTGCGTGAGATCAGGGGTGTATTGATTCCGCCGATTCTGTTGGGAAAAACTTTTATTAAACGGAAGCAAACAGATCGAAACGGGGATAAACATATCTGAATTTGTCCAACTCTCGTTTGCAACTGTTGGACTAAAGATTACACCCTAGATCAGCTAGATGCAGGCAAGAGTGTGCAAGACCCTATTGAATGTGTCAATGTCTGTCATCTTGATTACAGAAATGTCTCTTGACCTGTGCAGCTACTTTGTAAACTTTCAATCATAGGCTAGGTTGTAGCAACCTCATGATGGGTATAGGGAAAATTTGCGTATCATGTAGTTGCCTAAACCTATAGATGTTACATTGAGCTGGGGGAATGGAATATGAATCACAGTCATCCAATATGCTATAAACACACTGTATATAGACTTTTCTATTGTGTTATTGACTGTACGTTTGTTTATTCCATGTGTAACTCTGCGTTGTTTGTGTCGCACTGCATTGCTTTATCTTGGCCAGGTCGCAGTTGTAAATGAGAACTTGTTCTCAACTGGCCTACCTGGCTAAATAAAGGTGAAATAAAAAAACTTTTAAATGCTGTAGAAATAAGGCCATGCTCATCAAAAAAATGATTGTCCTCCCTCATCTTAAACAGCACCAGCCCCCACTGGTATGTACTGTATATAGACTACTAACTATTCCCTCTCTCCCATGCAGTGAACAGCTCTGTGTGCTATGTGAACGAGGCGGACAGCCATGAGGACCTCTTCAGCCTGACCCAGGCCTTCTCTGTAGGCTCTGTCTTCTCGGTCGACTTGCTCGACTCTCTCATAGCAGCTGTGCGTACACAGGACATCACAAGACTGGATCTAACATAATGTTAATAAACTGTCTGGCCATCGCACAATGTTTACAATGACATTACTCGGTATTCCTTAAATAGTAAATCAGTACTGCTTTGTTGCTTATACTTATTCTATAGTTCATGGCTTGAAAGTATTATTTTACGCTTGGGAAGCATGATAACAGTACTGTTGTACTTCTTCTCTACTCAATGCTATAAGCTCATGTATCAGGAGCACCAAAGATGGTGGACGATTGATAGCCTCCGCAAAATAGCTAACTAACCAGTCAACTAACTTTTGAAAAGTCGTTACTAGTTATTAGTTATTGGCCGCTAGTAGAACACATAGTGTCACTGCAAACTGAGGGTTAGCTATCCTATCCTAACCAATGCCCAACCTAATCAAACATAAACTGACCTAACCTTACATCTGGGTGGTTGTCTGTCTGTTGTCTATGTTGTGGTGTATAGACATACTTCAATGCCAATGTGCCTGGTCTTATCTGTACGCTGGTTACGGGTGAAACACCCCCTTAGTGGAGGCCTAGCTGTGAGACGACAACCAGCTGCGAGGCGGAGATTTGTCCCTGAAGATGTGGGCGCTGCGCCAATGCTCCAAACTGGCGTAGCTGGCACTACAGGACGAGCCCCTCTGCAGCCTCGCTGTGAGAGTTTCTACTACTAACACACACAGACATACACCTATATGGACATAGACACACCTACTGTAAATGGACACACACACACACTCAGATGTTCTAATGATTTTATATCCTCTGCATTGTGAGGACTTCAAGGACTTGTTCTGGCAGGATCTGGACTCGTTGGAGATCCTGTGTTTTGGACTGTATTGCCTGCTGGACCCTCCCAACCCCTCCATGAAGAGGTACACTACCCATGCTCTGCTGCTCTTCCCTCTGCTGTACGCACAGACTTACTGTACCAGTCTCAATCCTCATTTCTCTCGGCATGCTCATCTCTTCTCTCACCCTCTCACTCATCAAATGTATTCTGAATAGATAAGAACAGGAGTTTTCACACTTTTCTTGCCCAGAGACTCTCATTATATGTTAGCAAAATCAAATAAAATCACGTCTTGTGTTATCATCAGGTGAATGCTCCGTACCCTTCCACGAGAGTCACCTGCTCCCCCAGACCAGGTCTTCTGCTCCGTACCCTTCCACCAGAGTCACCTGCGCACCCAGAAGAGAGCCAAGACCCCCAGTCACCGCCTATGAACCTTCTCCTACCCCCCCTCTCTACCCCTCCACCCTGGACCTTCCCTACACTACCCCTCCACCCTGGACCTTCCCTACACTGCCCCTTTACCCCTCCACCCTGGACCTTCCCTACACTCTGGAACTTCCTTACACTGGAAATCTTATGTCTGTCAGGATTTGGCCAGGATTGTTCCGGTTTTGGTCACTAGATGCCCCCATTGGGCTTTTTTGACCCTTTTGTTTTCCCTTATTTCCAGTTATTATTTGCACCTGTGCCTCGTTTCCCTTGTACGTATTTCAACACTTAGTTTTCCTCAGTTCTTTGCTCTGTGTTTGAATGTTAGCACCCAGCCATGCTGTGAACTTTTGTTACTCCTGTTGGATTCTCTTGAGGTACTCTGTTTTTGTTCTCGTTTATTTATTTATTTTATTTTTTATTTTGAGTTTTTTTCCCTGCTGTACTTACCACTTTTGTGGATTTACCTTGTGACTTGGAGGATTTACCTTTTTTCTCTTGGAATTACTTTTGACGTTGTGGATTTATATTTTTGCCTGAAGTACTTTCCTTTTTACTTTATTAACACACTGTCTCAAGTACTGCTGTGTCTGCCTCATTTTCTGGGTTCTGCCGACTATTAGTGGCTCAGTTTGCTAAGTGACTGTTTCTCTCACCGGAGACCCGAGTTTGTAACCGGGTCCTGACAATGTCTTTATAAATCTGAATACATTTTTGAATGGAAATTCATGGAAATTCTTATTGTTGCTGACACAGCACCCAACCCCACCGCAAATGTCACACTGTCTTTTATATTCCTGACTGATTTACGCTGAGTGTACAAAACATTAAGGACACCCTCCTAATATTGAGTTCCCCCCTTTTGCCCTCAGATCAGCGTCATTTTTTTGTGACATGCACTCTACAAGGTGTCGAAAGCGTTCCACAGGGATTCCCATGTTGACTCCAATGCTTCCCACAGTTGTGTCTGGTTGGCTGGATGTCCATTGGATGGTGGACCATTCTTGATACACAAGGGAAACTGTTGATCGTGAAAAACCCAGCAGCATTGCAGTTCTTGAAAAACTGGTGCAGCCTGGCACCTGCGTACTACCATACCCTGTTCAAAGGCACTTATATTATTTGACTTGCCCATTCACCCTCTGAATGCCACACATGCACAATCCATGTCTCAATTGTCTCAAGGCTTAAAAATCCTTCCTTAACCTGTCTTCTCCCCTTTATGATTGTAGTGGATTTAACAAGTGACATTAATAAGGGATCATACCTTGCACCTGGATTCACCTGGTCTGTCTATGTCATGGAAAGAGCAGGTGTCCTTCTGTACACGCACACGCACGCACATGTACACACACACACACACACACACACACACACACACACACACACACACACACACACACACACACACACACACACACACACACACACACACACACACACACACACACACACACACACACACACACACACACACACACACACACACACACACACACACAGAGACATACTGTGCTGTATTTGATTTGGTTCAAAGGCTGTGTGCTTGGCAGCGTTCCTGTCAATGTGTGTGTTTGTCTGTGGCGGTGGCGTCAGTGTCTGTCAGCACAGAGAGGCTAAGCACTGACAGGTATGTGTCACCCCATCAGTCACCTGTCAGCACTGTCTGCCTGCCCAGGAGGAGGAGGAGAAAAATTGATGAAGGACACCAGTCGTCTGTCGCTCCGCTCAGCCTGAGCCACTTATTTTCTCTGGGCTCATACACACACACCTACACACCTTTCCGTCTGTGTGAAAACACACACACATACACTATATGACCAAAAGTATGCAGACACCGTCTCGTCAAACATTTAATTCCAAAATCATGGCCATTAATATGGAGTTGGTCCCCTCTTTGCTCGTATAACAGCATCCACTCTTCTTTAGGCTTTCCACTAGATGTTGGAATATTGCTGCGGGGACTTGCTTCCATTCAGCCACGAGCATTAGTGAGGTTGGGCACTGATGTTGGGCGAATAGGCCTGACTCGCAGTCGGCGTTCCAATTCATCCCAAAGGTGTTCGATGGGGTTAAGGTCAGGGCTCTGTGCAGGCCAGTCAAATTCTTCCACACCGATCTCCACAAACGATTTCTGTATGGACCTCGCTTTGTGCACAGGGGCGTTGTCATGCTGAAACAGGAAACTGTTGTCACAAAGTTGGAATCACAGAATCATCAAGAGTGTCATTGTATGCTGTAGCATTCAGATTTCCCTTCACTTGAACTAAGGGGCCTAACCCGAACCATGAAAAACAGCCCCAGTGTAACGACTCCCACCGAAGGTGGCTCCCCTTCCTGTTCAGGTGGCGGTCGTCGTCACCGGCCTACTAGCTGCTACTGACTTTTCCTCCCCCTCCCTTTTTGTTGAGTAGGTGCACCTGTTTGTGGTTAGGGTGATTTATGGGGCTTTATTACCCAGCAGCCCGGCCTGCTGGGTGTGCGGGATTGTTGTGTGTACACTCTGTACATTCTTGTTGTGTCTGGGTATCGTGTTGGTTGGTATTTTCCGTGGTTCTCACTCTGTTTGGGGTGAAGCATTTGTTTTTTAAGTAGCGTCGTGTTTGCACCCGTGTGGGTAATACAATTTTGAACGCTACTCTGAACTCTCTGTCTCCTGCGTTTGACTCCTGTTCATCCACTACACCTCGGGCATTACACCCAGACCATTATTCCTCCTCCACCAGACTTTACAGTTGACACTATGCATTGGGAGAGGTAACGTACTCTTGGCATCTGACAAACCCAGATTTATCCGTCGGACTGCCAGATGGTGAAGCGTGATTCATCACTCCAGAGAAGCGTGATTCATCACTCCAGAGCTCAATGGCGGCAAGCTTTACACCACTCCAGCCGATGCTTGGCATTACGCGTGGTGATCTTAGGCTTGTGTGTGGCTGCTCGGCCATGGAAACCCATTTCATGAAGCTCCCGACGAACATTTCTTGTGCTGACGTTGATTCCAGAGGCAGTTTGGAACTCTGTAATAAATGTTGCAACTGAGGACAGACAATTTTTAGGCACTTCAGCGGTCCCCTTCTGTGAACATGTGTAGCCTACCACTTCGCTGCTGAGACGTTGTTATTCCTAGACCTTTCCACTTCACAATAACAGCACTTACAATTGACCGGGGCAGCTCTAGCAGGGCAGAAATTTGACGAACATACTTGTTGGAAAGGTGGCATACTATGACGGTGCCACGTTGAAAGTCACTGAGCTCTTTAGTAAGGCCATTCTACTGCCAATGTTTGTCTATGGAGATAGCAGGGCTGTGTGCTCGATTTTATAAACCTGTCAGCTGAAATGGCCGAATCCACTAATTTGAAGGGGTGTCCACATACTTTTGTATATATAGTGTACATGAACACACGCACAGCAAATTAAAATCCCTCCATCTGACTTGATTCATCGCTAATCACCACCAGATGAGATTGTGGGCCCTTTTGTTTAAAGAGCAGATGTTCAAATCCCTATTCCACCACCCAACCAAAAGCAGAGTAGTGGGGATCACTTGCCAAGACAGCCCCAGATCCTCCGACCATGTGTTTATGTACTTTGTCACTCAGAATAATTAGATGTGCAAATCCATGCCAGAAACAGGATATTTCAGACAGTGCTTCATGCTTGAGTTTTTCCTCCTCACTCCGCTCTAGATGAACTGGTGACTGTTGTATGGCTGTACTGTGCTGAAAGAGAGAGGCTAATGGAGAGGGAGAGAGAAAGAGAGGGAGGACAGCTGGAGGGTGATAGAAGAGAGGGAAAGAGAGAAAGATGGTGAGAGAGTGGCCGATGACAACACAGACGCTGTTCCCAGAACACACACTCGTCAGAAACCTTGTTCAGCCACACACTGTTCAGCCATGCAGCAACAGCAGGGGACCCAGCTATGCTATGGCCAAGGTGTGTGTGTGTGTGTGTGTGTGTGTGTGTGTGTGTGTGTGTGTGTGTGTGTTTAACTATACTTGTGGGGAACATTAAATCCCACAATGCTATTTCTAAGAGGTTTATGCTTAAGGTTAGGGTTAGTTTTAGGGTTAAGGAAAGGGTTAGGGAAAATAGGATTTTGAATGGGATTGAATTGTGTGACACGACAAGGTTAGTTAAACAAGACTGTTTTTGTTTTTATGTGTGCAGTGGCTTTGCATTTGGAGTATGTTTTGTATGCGTTTAGAGGCTGTAAATACAGCTTCTCTTAAGGCCATCAGATTGTTAAATAGCCGTCAATAGCCGGCTTCCACCTGGTTATGCAACCCTGCACCTTAGAGGCTGCTGCCCTAATACATAGACTTGGAATCACTGACCACTTTAATAATGGAACACTAGTCACTAATAATGTTTTAATAATGTTTACATACTGCTTTACTTATCTCGTATGTATATACTGTATTCTATTCTACCGTATTTTAGTCAATGTCAGTCAAACATTGCTCTATTTGTCACGTCCTGACCATAGTTCTTATGCGTGTTGCTTGTTTTAGTGTTGGTCAGGACGTGAGCTGGGTGGGCATTCTATGTTGTGTGTCTAGTTTGTCTGTTTCTGTGTTCAGCCTAATATGGTTCTCAATCAGAGGCAGCTGTCAATCGTTGTCCCTGATTGAGAATCATATATAGGTGGCTTGTTTTGTGTTGGGGATTGTGGGTGGTTGTCTTCTGTCTTTGTGTTCTGCACCAGATAGGACTGTTATCGGTTTTCACATTTATTGTTTTGTTGTTTGTAGTGTTCTCATATTCTTTATTAAATAATTTTGAACACTAGCTGCGCTGCATTTTGGTCCTCTCCTTCATCCCAGGAAGAAAACCGTTACACAATCTAATATTGAAAAATTATTTTACTTTTAGAATTTTGAACTACTGAACTACTGCACGGTTGTAGCTAGAAACACAAGCATTTCTGTCACGATCGTCTTGATATGAGAGATTGGACCAAGGCGCAGCATGATATGAATACATCTTCTTTTTTATTATACGAAGACGTAACACGAAACACTTATACAAACTAACAAAAACAACAAACGACCGTGAAGCTACAAACGCAAGTGCACACACAAACTACTTACGTTCAACATAGACTAGACATAGAAAATGACCCACAAACAGCTAAAGCCTATGGCTGCCTTAAATATGGCTCCCAATCAGAGACAACGATAACCAGCTGTCTCTAATTGAGACCCAATTCAGGCAACCATAGACTTTCCTAGACACCTACACTGAACATTAAACCATCTATTCTACTAAACCCCCTAAACCAAACACCCTAGACAATACAAAAAACACATACTTCACCATGTCACACCCTGACCTAACTAAAATAATAATGAAAACAAAGATAACTATGGCCAGGGTGTGACAATTTCACTACACCCACAATAACTAAATATGTGTATGTGACCAATAAAATTTAATTGATGCGTTTGTGCGTGCAGTGGCTTTGCATTTGGAGTGTGCTATTCATGCATTTTATAGCCTTTGTATTTACAATATTTGTCTAGGTGTGTGTTTGTGTTTGCATGTCTTGTACAGTACGTTGTACATGAATACAGGGTGCGGTGGGTGCAAATGTTTCGGTAGTGTGTTACAGGTATTCTATCTATATATATATATATATATACGTACAGTATACACTGAGTGTACAATACATTAAGGACACCTCTTTCCATGACATAGACCAGGTGAAATCTATGATCCCTTATTGGTGTCACTTCAATCAGTGTAGATGAAGGGGAGGAGACAGGTTAAAGAAAGATTTTTAAGCCTTGGGACATGGATTGTGTACAGTACCAGTCAAACGTTTGGACACACCTACTCATTCAAGGGATTTTCTTATTTGAACTGTTTTCTACATTGTAGAATAACAGTGAAGACATTTAAACTATGAAATAACACATATGGAATCATGTAGTAACCAAAATAGCAATAATAAGAATTTCCATTCAAGGACATATACATGCGTCAATACATATATCCCAGTGTGTCTGCCTGTCCCTGGGCCTCAGTAGCTGTGCCACTCAGTGTGACATACACAGGGCTGACAGCGCCCGCTTACACGTGTCACTCAACATTACCCACACACGCAGAACGGAGTGGACCAGGAGGACCAGAGAGGAGCCAGCTTCCTGCTGCTGCCTTCTCCCTGCCCCCGTCCTGCACACATTCATATGCACCTTCAGTCTCTCCAACTACAGTCTCTCCCCTTTCAGTCTCTCCACCTTCAGTCTCTCCACCTTCAGTCTCTCCACCTTCAGTTTCTCCACCTACAGTTATGCCACTACTGTAGCTGTCTGAAGGACACGGCCTCTTTGCCTTACTGGAAACCACACTGGCTTATTAAGTGCTGTTATTAAGTGGTATGTGCTCTCTGGGTAATATACTGTATGTTTGCATTCTATTAATGTGCTCTATTTGCTGGAGGCTCTGGTATTCTTTTGTTATATTCGCTAGGGTCCGGTTGCACCAGCTGGGTGTAAAACAGTTTGCCTTAAATGCTAAGTTGGATGTTCTATTGGTGGTTATTGGGTTTTCTATATCAATATTCTCTGCCTCTATGTTTTCTAAGTTTTCCGTGTTGTTTGGGTGTTCTGTGGTTGAACACTGAGATTTGAGGAGCTTGGTTTTGTCTGTGTGTTTGGAGTAGTCAGAGCTCAGATCTCGTGGTGGATTATGGGAATGAAGCCCACATGTTTCTACATGCCCAGTTAGTCTGCCAGGTGCGCCACATCGCGAACAGAGAGAGGTGAGGGGGTGACAGGGAGAACAGAGAGAGAGAGAGGGCAGATGGATAATTGAGCATGCAGGACAGATAAAGAATCACCCGCAGAGCTCACCCACAGGGAGATCCCCCAACACACACCTATCACTCTGACACACACACACACACACACACACACACACACACACACACACACACACACACACACACACACACACACACACACACACACACACAGGACACACACACACACAGGACACACACACACACACAGGACACACACACACACAGGACACACACACACACACAGGACACAGGACCAGAGCCTTGTTTCTAGCCCCTGGCCCAAACACTACACTACACTACAGACAGACTCCACCAAACACAAAGATCCTTGGGCTTTTGAGAAGGGGCCTTTTGCATATAAACTTTAGCTGAGGCTCGAGAAGCTTGCTTGGCTGCTGTTGAATACACAGGGTTTAGTATTCTAGTATTCACAGCCCTTTCTTGTCCTGGGTTGTGGTTTAGGGTTTTGATGGATTATCAAGGCGTTGATCGTCCCTTGTACAGAGTCTGACAGAAGTGCTTTAGGAGTGTGATTGATGAGGATGTGTGTGATCTGTATGTCTACTAGCTAGGAGTATTTGTGATTCTTAGTCTGTTCTTAGACTGCATCAGCAGAAAAAAAACTATTTTTCAGAGGCAATTTCATCTGCTAGTTGTCACGAACTGTCAGAGAGAGAGAGGAGGAGTAGGGATAGACGGAGATATAGATTGATGGACAGCATATTAAGTGGGTATTTTACTCCAGCGTGACTGTATCTTGACAGTAGGATTATTATTTGACATGCAGCTGCCTGTCCAATTCTAGTGAGTGACACATGTCTGTGGTATTTGTAAAGGCTTTACCAACGTGGTTGAGATAAGTCAATCTCACAGAATGAGATTATAATGTGTGCCTGACTTAGTCAGAGTGAGATGAGAGCAGCAGCCCATCTTATATGACCCTTCCCCAGTAATACTTCACCATGTAAGGTGCAATTCAAAATGAGAGAACATCTATGGTCCATATGCTAGGATATAAGGTAAAAGGGTGTATTCTTATTTATCAGGATGCCTACACCTCTGCTGTTACTACAGTAGGTAGCAGCATAGGCCTCTCCAATCCAGCTCTTCTTTAAATATAACATTTCTCATTTTTTAAAGTGCAGCTCTTGTAGAAAAAACACATCTGCTGACATCTATTTAAAAGACCAAGAACCTTATCCCATGTATTCAGTATGCAAGATGCAATCAGGCACTAGGGACCGGTTTGCCATACTGAGATTGAGCCTATATTCCTGGACCAGAGGAGGCTGGTGAGAGGAGGACAGCTCATAATAATGTATAGAATGTAATAAATGGAATGGTATTGAACACATGGAAACCAGATGTTTGATGTGTTTGAGACCATTCCATTCTTTCGGTTCATGGTGAATCTCCTTTGACAGTGCTAATAGACTGATTTCCTTGGGCTCCAGGAAACCAACCCTAGAATTTGCCTTTCATGAAAGTAACATAGATTTTTGCAGATCCGAACCTTCAAGCTTTATGTCATTATCTTACATACTTATCTCACTTTGATATGTATTTGCTGTTGTATGTTGTCATGTCTTTTTTTAAACTGGCGCAAACCAATTTCTCTTTCTGGGACAATAAAGTTAAGTACATTATTACTGTTGTTCCTTAGGGCCTAGGGCTGTGTGTTGACTGAGGTGTAGGTCAGAGTGGAGGGCTCAGAGAGGTTGTTATCTGTGCTGTTTGGATGTTGTCTTGATCCTTGGTATGCTGTGTTCGGGTGTTTGACACAGCCGGGTGTGTGATCTCATCTGACCCAGACACAACACACAGAGAGAGACCTGTCTGTGCACACTGACCACCAGACGAGATCAAACTTGACCACGCGTGTGCACAGACACAGCCCTCAGCCCAGGGCCAGCTGCCACAGGTTATCTCACAAGATAGCCTGTCTACATGGTCTTATGTGGTCCCTATGTGATCTGTGTCAGGGTTAGGGTCAATTCAATCAATTCAGTAAGGGCTCTATTCAAGCAGCGTTACAGATTCCGCAATAGTAATGTAAAGATCATTTCAGATTGAGCCAACATATGCAGCGTTTATGCGGGAACATTCCTTAAAATGTAAATCACGCTGTAAAGCTGAACTCCCTCGGTGTGGATTGAATAGAGCCCTAACAAGTAAATAATGTGAAAAGTCTCATAGAAAACAAAGGGCAGTTTTCAATTCACTTCCTGTATGTTTGTCTATGTAATGTGTGGTATATGTGGTCTATACGAGGCCTATACACCCCATTCTATCACCCTTGCTGCTTGTTCCAACTGTCATCCATCTTTTTCTATCACCCTCCACCTTTTACCAAACCTCATCCCTCTCTCTATTTTTTATCTCCTCTACCCCTCACTCTCTCTTTCCACCCTCCTTTTACTCTTCTCACCATCCCTCCTTGGCTCCCTTCCTCCCTGCCCTCCTCTCTGTGGTGTTAATGTGGGAGTGATTGAGGAGGGCTGTGTGTGCGGGGTGACAGTGCTCATCTCTGCCTCTGATGCATGGTCACTGGGTGTCCCAGCAGCCCCATTACACACTGATTAATTGGCCCTGTTTAAGTGAATAATGAATCTGTTAAAACAAGTGCTCTGTCAGGGAGGAGAGCAGGGGAGAGAGGATATACAGAAGAGGGAGATAGAAAGAGGCAGAAAGAAAGAAGAACAGAGAGAGTGGAGAGATGGGAGAGAGAAAAATAGAATTTGGAGAACGGAAAATAGATGAGAGCGGATGGGAGGATGATAGTGAATTCTCTCTGCAGGGACTTTACTGTGAAACTTTGTCCCCTTTGTTTAGTGTACAATCAGCGCCTGATGAACTCAATAGCTAGCATACAGACATTCAGCATAGTACAAGTAATTTATTTGAATCACTGCATTTGACTGATGAACTGCAGTAATATAACAATCTATTAGGACTAGTGAACTACAATGCCCTTACACAGAGTTAACCAGAGAATTCACTCTCATTTCCTCGGACAGCCTTAGTGTCCAGCAGCTCTGTGTTCGCAGGGCAAACCTCTGGTTGTGTCAGACAGTGTATGAATCCCCTAGGCTTTTATCTCCTTATCTCTGTTGCCTGTCTCTGACCCCCCCCCCCCCCCCCCCCCCCCCCGCCACGGCCTCTATAAAACCAGATTACAATGTAATCAGCATAGACGTGCAAATCACTGTGCCAATCAAATAATGCCTCCGCTGCAATGTCAACACACACTGGGATCGGCTATGAAAGCAGCCCTTTATCATTGTTATGGTTTGGGGGCTGACATGTTTGACAGAAACACATGTAAGTAGCAGTGTTATGACATGTCTGAGCAGGATGCAATGGGCCAGCCTCAGCTGTGTTCTCAAAGTCAAAGTTGACCTCAGAATGAGGCTTACGGTAGATAGCCAGACGGCACGTTACTGAATATAAAGTATTTACATTCTTCACCATTTTAAGCTTTGTTAGTGTGTGTTTTGGGTGTGTTTGGATCTATTGTTTTTGGTGTGTTTGGTTGCACTGTCTCTATGCACACTCACAAGACTCTACACCAGTGGTTCTTAACCTTGTTGGAGGTACTGAACCCCACCAGTTTCATATGCGCATTCACCGAACCCTTCTTAATTGGAAAAATAAAATATGATTTTTTTCAAATTCAAAACATAGGTATATATTTTACTGGTGCACAAAATGAACCGTGCATCAACATCAACACCGTGTGTTCAAAGAACAAAATCATCAAAACATGATTTTCACACAAAAACAAAAACATAATAATGAATATTTACTGCAAATCAGTGTGACTTCTGCTGTTGCCTTTCAGAGACCAGTTCAGAAATGCGCGGCTTCACCTTGGCAAGTGCCACTCTCATGTCATTTTCGCAACAAAGTCTGTTCCTTTTCTTCATTTTTATGTCCAGCATCCTCGAAAAGGATTGCTCGCAAAGATATGTTGTAACAAACGGTATGAAAATCTCCGGAGCTTTCTTAGCAATAACAGGGTACGTTACCATTTGTTGACACAAATGTTGAAAGCGTTGTTGTTCTGAAGAGTTGCTGTTGAACCTGGCTCTGCTGAATTTCAACGATTTCATCGAGGTATTCATCATTGACATCTGTTGTCTCAACACTAAACGTGAACGGCTGTCTCACCCATGCTGGATATGACTCTCTTGTAGGGAAGTATCCGTCGAGAGACTTTGCAAGCTCATCTATGTGCATGGCAATTGCTTGCTTCAGTTCCGCGTGTACAGAAATGTCTCCTATTCCAGGTACATCTTCGATCTTACTTACACAGTCGTCCAGCAGGGGAAAGTTTGTGAAGTTATCGTTCTCTGTTCGTCGTTTCCATAACGGTAGCTTTTTTTGAAAAGCCTTCAGGTTTTCCTCCGCTTCGATGATGTTGACTCCACCGCCCTGCATCTTTTGATTGAGATGATTGAGAGCTGCGAAGATATCAGCCATGTACGCTAAAATGAGAATGAACTCAGAATTTTTGAAGCAATCTGCATGACAATGTTGGTGGTCTTGCAAAAACAGGGCTAATTCCACATGCACGGCAAAAACACGATTCAGCACCTGTCCCCGGGATATTCCACCGAACGTTAGAATGGTACAGAAGTACCTCGAATTCAGAGCCCATTTCTTTACACAGCTCACTGAAGATGCGGTGCCTCAGAGCACTAGTTCGCACATAGTTCACGCATTCCACTACAATTTTTAATACTTCTGCCAGTTTTGGAGGCAAGGTTTTTGTTGCCAACGCATGCCTGTGCAGAATATAATGCGTAACAATGATGTGTGGTGCATCGGCTTTCACTAGCGCACCAAAACCAGACTTTCTTCCCAGCATGACTGGAGCTCCGTCCGAACAAACTGCAGAAACCATATCCCACGAAAGATTGTTGTCTTTGAAGAAGTCATCCACAAGTTTCTTCACATCGGCTGCCTTAGTTGTTGTTGTAAGAGGCTTAAAAAATAAAAAATGTTCCTTTATCACGTCGTCTTTCACATAGCGCACGAATACAGCAAGCTAGCTTAGATTGGAAACGTCTGTGGTCTCGTCGAGTTGAAGGCTGAATTTTGCCGGGCTTGAAATCAGATCTGCAACTACTTGAGCCAAGATGTCTTTGCTCATGTCCTCTATTCTGTCGCTGATGGTGTCATTTGAAAGAGGAATTTGGGATAACTTAACTTCAGCCTCTTTTCCCAGCATGATATTCGCCATCTTCAACACAGCTGGTTTTATGAGTGTTTCACCAATGGTGTGTGGTTTGCCCTGCTTTGCGATCAGGTAAGCAACTTTGTACGATGCTGTGAGGATCGGTTTGTTGATGGGTACAAAGCCGAGAACAGGCAGAGTAGCCTTTTCATCGAATCTGGCTCTCTTCACCTTGAATTCAGCGAGCGTTGTGTTCTTGTCATTTCCATCTCCATGCAGCTTAAGGAAGTGTTCTCTTAGTTTTGCCGGTGCTAGACTAGAATTGCTCAACTTGGCATTGCAAATAATGCAGTTAGGACGCTGACTCCCATCACGTTCCGTTATACATGTGAATCCATATTGTACATATTCGTCCGACCACTTTCTTTTTTTGCTCGACATAGTAAGTATGAAGGGATTAAAATATTAAGAAAGAAATCACAAGACGTACCATCACGACAGTCACAAGTTGACTACTGAGCGCACCAAATTCCCTGCAGCACAGATAGGCCAAGCGATGTAGCGTGATCACCTGCAGCCAATGATGGCCAAGCGGGGCGTGTCATCACGAATCATATGAGTCGGATGTGTGTCTTGACCTCCGCCGAACCCCTGAGACTGACTCACCGAACCCCTGGGGTTCGATCGAACCCAGGTTAAACTCTAACGCCTACCAAATCCGGATCCGGGAGCACCCCCATCACAAAAGCTGACTAGCATAGCCTAGCCTAAAGCCACAGGGATATCATATAATAAAATGTTCATGAAATCACAAGTCCAAGGCACCAAATGAAAGATACACATCTTGTGAATAAAGCTATCATTTCTGATTTTTAAAATGTTTTACAGGGAAGTATGTAAATATGTAAATCTATTAGCTAACCACGTTAGCAAAAGACACCACTTCCATACTCCACCATTTTTTACTCCATCAGCAGCTATCACAAATTCGACCAAATAAAGATATAAATAGCCACTAACCAAGAAACAACCTCATCAGATGACAGTCTGATAACATATTTATTGTATAGCATATGTTTTGTTAGAAAAATGTGCATATTTCAGGTATAAATCATAGTTTACCATTGCAGCCCCCATCACAACTCTTACTAAAACGACTAGAATAACTACAGAGACCATCGTGTATTAGCTAATTACTCATCATAAAACATGTCTTAAAAATACACAGCGTACAGCAAATGAAAGACACAGATCGTGTGAATCCAGACAATATTTCAGATTTTCTAAGTGTCTTACAGCGAAAACACAATATAGCGTTATATTAGTTTACCACGTGTGCAAACATCACCCCAGCTTTGATTCAAGGCAAAAAGAGCGATAACGTGTAAACCACCAAAATATATACATTTTTTCACCTTCTCAGAATTCTCAGAATTCTTCAGATGACAGTCCTGTAACATCATATTACACAATGCATATAGAGTTTGTTCGAAAATGTGCATATTTAGCGGCACAAATTGTGCTTATACAATGAGAAAAGTAGCCAAAAGCTCAAGCAATCTGTCCGGCGCCATCTTGGAAAGCCACCTATTCTTATCGAAAACTATTCAAAAACTTGACTAAAAAAATACAGGTTGGACAGCAATTGAAAGACAAATTAGTTCTTAATGCAATCGCTGAATTACATTTTTAAAATTAACCTTACTGCGCAATACAGGCTGCGATAACACAATGCTACACTGCAAGAAATGGCGTCTCATGCATTTTACTTTTTTCAACAGAACAATGAATTATCAGCATAAATAGTTCTTACTTTTCGATGAACTCTCATCAGAATCTTGGGCAAGGTGTCCTTTCTTCAAAACAATCGTCTTTTGGCTGAAAGATGTCCTCTTGTCCTGTCGAATTAGCCGCTGAACGTTAGCCACCCACTGGAGAGGTGCCCAACTAGTGGAAGCGCATCACAAAGAAATCCAGGAAAATCGCAATAAACTGCTATAAACTGCTATAAGTCGGTTTAAATTAACTACCTTATGATGTCTTTAACACCTATAACGAATAAAAACATGACCGGAGATATAGAACTACTAAAACGAAAGCGTTTGCAGGACGTCATTGTGATGTCTTCTTGGTCCGGGCGCACCGTTGAAAAGGACGGTACTTCCTGTTCCACGGTCTAATATAAGGTCCCAGATTGCGCAATCGACTCCATTCAAATTCTCACCGCTTACTGGCATCTAGAGGAAGGCGTATGCAGTGCATGTAGCCCGATGGCTTACATGGGGACTTATAAACTGACCTTAGAACAGGGACCTCGATTTCTGAAATCTCACTCCCTGACAGGAAATGTGCTGCAGAAAGAGTTCTGTTTCACTCAGGGAAATAATTCAAACGGTTTTAGAAACTAGAGAGTGTTTTCTATCCAATAGTAATAATAATATGCATATTGTACGAGCAAGAATTGAGTACGAGGCAGTTTAATTTGGGCACTATTTTTCCCAATGGTGAAACAGCGCCCCCATATTGACAAGAACCACTGCTCTACACATTCACGCACGCTGACACTCCAGCACAGACATAACATGTACACACTTTTATACTGACTCTACACACACACACACACACACACGCACGCACGCGCGCACGCACGCACGCACGCGCGCACGCACGCACGCACACACACACACACACACACA
Organism: Salvelinus fontinalis; assembly: GCF_029448725.1. Lineage (NCBI taxonomy): Eukaryota > Metazoa > Chordata > Actinopteri > Salmoniformes > Salmonidae > Salvelinus > Salvelinus fontinalis. Next base: position 28,568,031 of record NC_074692.1, on the reverse strand, counting down.
CACACACAATCTTAATTTACGCTGCTGCAACTCTGTTTATCATACATCCTCATGCCTAGTCACCTTACCCACTATATACTGTAAATCTACCTCTATCCCTCCTTGCACACTGTAAATATGGTATTGGAACTGACTTGTAACTTGTATATAGCTCCTTACTTTCTCATGTTCTTCTTATTTTTATTCCTTGTGTATTTTTTTCAACCTTATGCTATTTTTTTGTACTACATTGATATTGATTATTGCATTGTTGGGTTCAGAGCTTGAAAGAAAAGCATTTGACTGTACTTGTGCACGTGACATTAAAACTTGAAGCACACCCAAGCACCATTGACTGCTGGGTCCATCCGTGTTTTTCTCCTGAGGTTCATTTCTAATTAGTTCAAACTGTCACACAAATGCAAGCACTCTCACACACATGTACATAGGCATGTACACACACACACACACACACACACACACACACACACACACACACACACCCTCTCCATCTCTCTCTCTCAGCCTGTGTCAGAGTGGAGCTGTCACGACACACATGAGTTGTACGCTTTGGCCTGAGGAAACATGGGGCAATTATAGTCATAAATAATAATGGGATTGGATACATAACATGGTGAGTGATGGGCCCTCTCAGAACTCATTTACATTACTTTGTGTAGCAATCATCGGCCCTCTAATGTAATGCTAAGCAAATGAGCCATTTTGAATGTTGTGCAATTTATCGCAAGTCAACTGGCACTGGGCTGTAGTCTATAAATCATGTTAAAACACATGCCCCCAATGACAGCTAAATCAACATAAAGTAATTGCTTTGAAATGTGGAGGAACCAAGCTGGCTGGACAAGAGGGGGTAGAGGAGGAGGAGGAGGAGGATGAGGAGGGAGGGCAGCAGAGAGGGAGGAGAGGAACAGAAGGGAAGGTGGAAGAGTAAAATTGATTGTGTAGGGCATCGTAATGACTCTGGAAACATAGAATACAGATGTTTGTAGAATAATCTTGAGTAATTGTATGCATGCCGAGCTGTTTTTACCCAATTTTTAACAGAAAGGCTGTATGTGTGTGTGTGTGTGTGTGTGTGTGTGTGTGTGTGTGTGTGTGTCTGTGTGTGTTTAACTATACTTGTGTGTGTTTAACTATACAGGAATAGTAAATTAACAAAAATTGGACCAAATGGGAACATTTTGTTAGTCCCCACAAGGAAAAAGGCTATTTCTAGAAGGTTTAGGGTTAAGGTTAAAATTAGTGTAGGGTTAAAGGTTAGGTTTAGGGTCAAGGTTAGGTTTTGTGGTTATGTTAAGGGTTAGGTTCAGGTGTTAGGGAAAATAGGATTTTGAATGGGAATCAATTGTGTGTCCCCATAAGGTCAGTTAAACAAAACTGCATGTGTGTGTGTGTGTGTGTGTGTGTGTGCATGTGTGCATGTGTGCATGCTCAACATAACAAATCTTACAAATCGTGTGTAAAGAGTTTCTCTTTTTTCTTGTTCTACAGTTTTTAGGGTTGGGTGGTATCCAGATTTTCATATCGTCATTCCACCTTTCTCTCATCCCTGGATTTACAGTACTACCGGCTTAGTACATAAGGGGCGTCAAAACGCAAAAAAGCCCATTGGGCGTCTATTACCAAAATGCGAAGTAATAGCGAATTTCAATGGAGACTGCTAGTGAAATATGCTAATGAGGGCAAACGAAAATAAACAAATTGCAAAGACAGGCAATCCAGCTCATAGTTATACAGTACCAGTCAAAAATTTGGACACACCTACTCATTCCAGGGTTTTTCTTTATTTTTACTATTTTTCTCTGTGATCCAACTCATACCAAACCTTCTCAATTGGGTTGATGTCGTGTGATTGTGGAGGCCAGGTCATCTGATGCTGGTGACACAGACAGTGTCACCAGCAAAGCAACCCCACACCATCAAACCTCCTCCTCCATGCTTCATGGTGGGAACCACACATGCAGAGATCATCTGTTTACCTACTCTGCGTCTTACAAAGACACGGTGGATGGAACCAAAAATCTCAAATTTGGACTCATCAGACCAAAGGACAGATTTCCACCGGTTTAATGTCCATTACTTGTGTTTCTTGGCCAAGCAAGTCTCTTCTTATTATTGGTGCCCTTTAGTAGTGCTTTCTTGCAGCAATTCGACCATGAAGGCCTGATTCACACAGTCACCTTTGAACAGTTGATGTTGAGATGTGTCTGTTACCCTCTGTGGGATCAGAAAATGTTTTATACAACAGCTAACTTTCCGGGACATAGACATGTCTTATATGGGCAGAAAGCTTAAATTCTTGTTAATCTGACTGCAGTGTCCAATTTACAGTAGCTATTAGAGAAAAAAATACCATGCTATTGTTTGAGGATAGTGCACAACAACAAAACACTTTTATCATGGCAACTGGTTTGATACATTCACCTCTGAAGGTAAATAATGTACTCAAGATTCAGTAATCTTGCTCTGATTTGTCATCCTGAGGGTCCCAGAGATAAATGAAAGTGTAGTTTTGTTTGGGAACTGGCTTCTACAGTTTGACCCCACTGCTGTCTTTGGCTCCACACCCACCCCTAGATGTGTGAAGGTTAGTGTTTTTTCTGTGTAACCTTATATTTTTTATTACCATAGCATTTTTGTATGTTCTCCATAGTTAGGTACTTGAAAATGTATACATTTACCAATTCTGCACTTTTGGGCAAACTCCTGGCAGACTCTGGATCAGTCTGAAACTTTGCACTCACGCTGCTGCCTTCTTGTGTACAAAATCAAAATTACACCTAGGATCCTATCTTAATGTATGGCCTTTCTCTTGCATTTCAAGGATGATGGAGAAAAAAAAAAAGTATAATAGAAAACGCATGTTTTTTTGTTGTATTATCTTTTACCATATCTAATGTTATATTCTCCTACATTCATTTCACATTTCCACAAACTTCAACGTTTCCTTTCAAATGGTACCAAGAATATACATATCCTTGCTTCAGGTCCTGAGCTACAGGCAGTTAGATTTGGGTATGTCATTTTAGGTGAAAATTGAAAAGAGTGCCTGATCCTTATTACTTTAACTCTGTGAAGCATTTATTTGGGCTGCAATCTGAGGTGGAGTTATCTCTAATGAACTTACCCTCTGCAGCAGCGGTAACGCTGGGTCTTCCTTTCCTGTGACGGTCCTGATGAGAGCCAGTTTCATCATAGCGCTTAATGATTGTTGCAACTTCACTTGAAGAAACTTTCAAAAATCTTGAAATGTTCCTTATTGACTGACCTTCATGTCTTAAAGTAATGATGAACTGTGGTTTCTCTTTGCTTATTTAAGCTGTTCTTGCCATAACATGGACTTGGTCTTTTACCAAATAGGGCTATCTTCTGTATACTCCCCTACCTTGTCACAACACAACTGATTGGCTCAAACGGATTAAGAAGGAAAGAAATTCTACAAGTTAACTTTTGACAAGGCACACCTGTTCATTGAAATTCATTCCAGGTGACTACCTCATGAAGCTTGTTGAGAGAATGTCAAGAGTGTGCAAAGCTGTCATCAAGGCAAAGGGTGGCTACTTTGAAGAATATCAAACATGGTTACTACATGATTCCATGTGTGATATTTCATCGTTTTGAAGTCTTCACTATTATTCTACAATGTAGACAATAGTAAAAATAAAGAAAAACCTTTGAATGAGTAGGTGTGTCCAAACCTTTGATTGGTACTGTACATAAATAGGTACGAGCCACCGAATGTATTTTTTGGTGAGTTTGGACATTTAGAAGTGAATGTGAACGAAAGACATTGTGCAAATGAACAGTTTTGATGCATGCTTGTCTGAAGGAAGACAAGTAATGGCTCTGAAGCAGCATGTGTACACACTTTGTCTGTGTGGAGTCTGGAGTCACTAGGGTAATGGGCCTGCCTGCTCTGCTCAGAGAAGAGGTGGAAGGAGCAGATGGGCAAGAATGGAGAGGAGAAAAACTGTACAATTAACTTCAGTATTGAGTAGCTTGGATGAAAGGTGCACAGAGGTGCCAATAGTAAACTGCCTGCTCCTCAGTCCCAGTTGCTAATATATGCATATTGTTATTCATATTGGATAGAAAACACTCTGACATTTCTAAAACGGTTTGAATGATGTCTGTGAGTATAACAGAACTCATATGGCAGGCAAAAACCAGAGAAAACATCCAAACAGGAAGTGGGAATTCTGAGGCTGGTCGATTTTCAACCAAGATCCTATTGAATTTACAGCGAGATATGGATGAGTTTACACTTCCTACGGCTTCCACTAGATGTCAACAGTCTGTAGAACCTTGTCTGATGCCTCTACTGTGAAGGGGGGCCGAATGAGAGGAGAATTCGTCAGGTCTGCCATGACCTGACCATGCTCTAACCATGTGCGTTCACATGAGAGGGAGCTCTGTTCCATCCCTCATCTGAAGTCAATGTAATTCTCCGGTTGGAACGTTATTCAAGATTTATGTTAAAAACATTCTAAAGATTGATTCAATACATCGTTTGACATGTTTCTACTGACTGTTACGGAACTTTTGGACATTTCGTCAGCTTTTAGTGAACGCGCTTCCTGACGTTGGATTTGTTTACCAAACACACTAACAAAAATAGTTATTTGGACATAAATGATGGACATTACCGAACAAAACAAACATTTCTTGTGGAAGTGGGAGTCCTGGGAGGGCATTCCGACGAAGATCAGCAAAGGTAACTGAAGATTTATAATGCTTTTTATGAGTTGTTGACTGCACAATTTGGCAGGTAACTGTATGGTTTGCTTTTGTGGCTGAACGCTTTTTTCAGATGATTGAATATTGTGTTTTGCCGTAAAGCTTTTTGAACTCTGACACAGCGGTTGCATTAAGAACAAGTGTATCTTTAATTCTATGTTAAACATGTATCTTTCATCAAAGTTTATGATGAGTATTTATGTTATTTCACGTTGCTCTCTGCAATTTCTCCGGATATTTTGGAGGCATTTCTGAACATGGCGCCAATGTAAACTGAGGTTTTTGGATATAAATATGAACTTAATCGAACAAATCATATATGTATTGTGTAACATGAAGTCCTATGAGTGTCATCTGATGAATATCATCAAAGGATAGTGATTAATTTTATCTCTATTTCAGCTTTTTGTGACTCCTGTCTTTGGCTGGAAAAATGACTGTGTTTGTCTGTGATTTTGGGGTGACCTAACATAATCGTTTGTGGTGCTTTCGCTGAAAAGCCTATTTGAAATCGGACACTTTGGTGGGATTAACAACAGATTACCTTTAAAATGGTATAAAATACATGTCTGTTTAAGGAATTTTAATTATGAGATTTCTGTTGTTTGAATTTGGCGCCCTGCACTTTCACTGGCTGTTGTCATATTGATCCCGTTAACGGGATTACAGCCATAAATTAACTTCTTATGGCTGCAGCCCGGCGTCGGTACACTTCAAGTGCAGGGCGCGAAATTCAAAAGATATTTTTTTTAAATATTTAACTTTCACACATTAACAAGTCCAATACAGCATATGAAAGGTACACATCTTGTGAATCCAGCCAACATGTCCGATTTTTAAAATCTTTTACAGGGAAGACACTATGTAAATCTATTAGCTAACCACGTTAGCAAAAGACACCACTTTTTTTACTCCACCAGTTTTTTACTCCATCAGTAGCTATCACAAATTCGACCAAATAAAGATATAAATAGCCACTAACCAAGAAACAAATTCATCAGATGACAGTCTGATAACATATTTAATGTATAGCATATGTTTTGTTAGAAAAATGTGCATATTTCAGGTATAAATCATAGTTTACATTGCAGCTACAATCAGAAATTGCACCGAAAGCAGCCATAATAATTACAGGCACCAACGTCAAATATCTAATTACTCATCATAAAACATTTCTGAAAAATACATAATGTACAGCAAATGAAAGACAGGCATCTTGTGATTCCAGCCAATATTTCCGATTTATTAAGTGTTTTACAGCGAAAAAAAAATGTAGCGTTATATTAGCTTACCACAATAGCCAGAAACACTTGGGCGCCGACGACTACGACAGATACATGAAATAGCATCATAAAATGTTTCTTACTTTTGCTGATCTTCCATCAGAATGTTGGACAAGGTGTCCTTTGTCCAGAACAATCGTTGTTTGGATTTAGAACGGCAACTTTCCCTCTTCATTTAGCAAGCACACTAGCCAAGTGGCACGACGCTCTCCATGTCAACAAACGGAAGAGAACGGAACACGGCAAAACTCCCGAAAAATGTTCAATAATCTGATGAAACTATATTGAAAAAACATACTTTACGATGATATGGTGACATGTATCTATTAAAATCAAAGCCAGAGATAGTAGTCGCCTATAACGGCAGCTAAACAAAAGGCAATCCCACTGTCCACCTCGCGCTCTTCAGAGTACCGAAAATGGGGGACACGTCATTCCAAGATGATGTGTTCCATCTCAGACCAAGATAATTACCTTATTTCTTCTCTCACAGCCTCTTGACACCCAGGGGAAGGTGTATGACGTGCATGTATACTAATAGGTCTCGTGCCCATTTATAGGCAGGAAGAAGAACAGAGCCTCGATTTCAGACTTTCCACTTCCTGGTCAGGAAGTGTGCTGCAAAATGAGTTCTGTTTCACTCAGAGAAATAATTCAAACGGTTTTAGAAACTAGAGAGTGTTTTCTATCCAATAGTAATAATAATATGCATATTGTACGAGGAAGAATTGAGTACGAGGCCGTTTGAAATGGGCACCTTTTATCTGGCTACTCAATACTGCCCCTTGCAGCCCAAACAGGTTAACTCATCAAAAGGGCTTTGACTTATCAAACATGGCAGAAAGCTAACACAGTAGGATGCCCCGTCACCTTATTAATGCAGCCACTTACTAGCAAGTTAAACTTAGGGGTCGCGTTAAACTCGCGCTTTTCACACAGAAAAAAAGATAAAACAATAAATATCTGGCTGCCTTTTGCAAAGGTTGATCTAAAATCCTTCTTATTGTAAATTCTGCTACACTTCTCCACTTGGATGAGAATTCACAGGCATTCTATCAGCAGACAGCGCTCTGACTGATGTGTAGCTACTTTTCTCTGTGTAGCCAGCCTTCTTTTCTCTGGTAAAATGCAATATTAACTTTAAGAAAAACATTAGGAAATGTAGCTGGCTACATTCTTTCTATGATAAACATAAGAAATATGATGGCCATTCAACACTCAGATCACAAAGATCCGTTTCAGATCGAAACGTTGTCAATAAACAACTACCTCTTTCCCTACTGTATTTATTTATTTTGCTCCTTTGCACCCCATTATTTCTATCTCTACTTTGCGCATTCTTCTACTGCAAATCAACCATTCCAGTGTTTTACTTGCTATATTGTATTTACTTCGCCACCATGGCCTTTTTTTTTATGCCTTCACCTCCCTTATCTCACCTAACTTCCTCACATTGTATATAGACTTATTTTTCTACTGTTTTATTGACTGTATGTTTGTTTTACTCCATGTGTAACTCTCTGTTGTATGTGTCGAACTGCTTTGCTTTATCTTGGCCAGGTCGCAATTGTAAATGAGAACTTGTTCTCAACTTGCCTACCTGGTTAAATAAAGGTGAAATAAATAAATAAAGTAAAGTTGTGCATTGGGAGCTTTAACAGTGTGCGGGCCTTCTTGTTCTATACATGCATAGTTTTAGCAAAAGAATACCTTGCTTTTTTATTGTAAGCTCATTTACCTGTGTAGCTGCCAGCCAAATAGCGTTGCACTTCTGTTGTCATCTGATGAAAATTAAGCTATTTTCTGCCGAATGTGTTGCACTAATGTATTTTCTGTGAAGGAAAACTCCTATAGTTGCACGTCCCTGATCACTCTGTTGAAGCAAAAAAGAAAACGGTTGACTTTCCATATAAAACTTTACACCTGTCACTACCCATCTGCTCCTGCTTTCTCCCGTTGTGCTATTTTCAAACAAACATGTGACTGGCTCAACTGTTCTGGGGAACCATGATAAGCTTCATAATGCAAAATAATGTGACGGGTGAAATGAAGAACATAATCTGCTTCATCTCCTAACGTACTGCACAAGTTGACTGCAAGTATTTACTTAAAAAGTAGCTACAAATATTTAAATTGATTAAAAAACATCAAAGAAATAGTTTCAGTGGTTTTGAGGGTATTGAAAAACCATCCCGTGGCTATTTCCAAGTAGCCCAATATATGATATACCCCCATGCCTAATAGTTTGTTACTCCTTCAAAAAAATGTGACCTTTATTTAACTAGGCAAGTCAGTTAAGTACAAATTCTTATTTACAATGACGGCCTACAGTACAGTAGCTTTGATCTTAGTTGAATTGCATGTTCCCTGAGATTGAGGTACATTTTAAGTCTCTATGGCTTGGTTGTAACTAGTGTTTGGTCTCCAGCAATATATGATCTGACAAATAGAAACAGAGAGAGAGAGATATTCTGTGAGTGAACAGCAGAGGAGGTAAGAGGTGAATGGGCAGCTGGACTAGACTGTATTCACTCCAGTTAACATAATGGAAATGCTGTGCACACGCACGCACGCACGCACGCACGCACGCACGCACGCACGCACGCACACACACACACACACACACACACACACACACACACACACACACACACACACACACACACACACACACACACACACACACACACACACACACAGGGCAGGTTCAGGACCATTCATTGAATGAGTACTTTTAAGTCTGTCAGCCGATGTGAATGAGTAACTGAATGAGTACTGTATGTGTGTGTGGGTTTGAAGCTGTCAGCAGTGAGGGGCGGTGTGTGTGTGTGTGTCTAGGGGTGTGTGTAGGAGTGTTTGTGTGTGCATAGTGGGCTAACACTGGCCTGTCCATCAGTGTCCATTAACCTGACAAGGAGTGAGATTAATGACTGCAGGGTCAGAGAGAGGAACACCGCACACACACACCAGCTGCAGTGAGAAATGTATTCACACAAACACTAGCTTGAGTGAGAGGTACACACACAAGCATGCAGCTAAATTCCATTAGGTACATTCATACACATAGTATTGAGGAACGACATGTCAGAAGAGTGATGTAATAAAGACGACATCTTTTGTTGTCTTAAAAAAATATGTTTTTTATTGTCACCTAAACCGGATAGGTGCAGTGAAATGTGTTGCTTTACAGGGTCAGCCATAGTAGTACTTCACTTCTGCTTTTTCTGCACAAATTAGATTTCTCTCAACAGCACTAGCTACTTCTGAACATAGGAAGAGTACAACAATACAAAACAATTTGGGGCAGCAGGTAGCCTAGTGGTTAGAGCGTTGGGCCAGTAACCAAAAGTTTGCTGGATCGAATCCCTGAGCTGGGAAGGTAAAAATCTGGCGTTTGGCCCCTGAATAAGGCAGTTAACCCACTGTTCCTGGGTAGGCTGTCATTGTAAATAAGAATTTGTTCTTAACTGACTTGCCTGGTTAAATACAACAACAAAAACAACAGGAGACGAAAGAGTTGGGTCGGTTACTTTCTAAATGTAATCTGTTACAGTACTAGTTACCTGTCTAAAATTGTAATCAGTAATGTAACTTTTGGATTACCCAAACGCAGTAACGTAATCTGATTACATTCAGTTACTTTTAGATTACTTTCCCCTGAAGAGCCATTAGAAGAAGACAAAAATCTATATTAACAATTGAACGCCATCTATTGCAGGATAAATCAGTGTTAAAGTTTACATAGCTGGATGTTACATTTTACTTTATGGGTTTGTTATGTAGGCTTCTTCTACCCCACCACTTTCTACTACATATAATAATACAATTAAATTAGACTTTGGTTTTTAATATAAAGATATATCAGAATTCCAGTCATTCCAGTCATTTTCAAGAATAGGACATGGGAATATTGAGGTATAGATATGCTATTTACAGGTGAATGTTAATGCCATATGCTGCATTTGCTATAGGCCTATTGTTTACCTTTTTGTTGGTGACACTGTGATATCTTGATAATATGCAGCTGTTTAAAGGTCAAATCCACAGATGAAACAATAACAAAATCGTCGCCCCATCTCTGTTTAGGTAAAAACCTGAGGGATGGGCCAGGAGAAATATAACCACTCTCAGTTGAATAGTCAGAGCTATGGATGCAAGGACTGACCATCCATGATATCAAAATGATTGTTTTAATCATGTTTTGAGGCTATACAGTGTTTGTTTACATTTACAATGTTTACAAACATTGGAGGAAAACAAGCTTATATTTTGGTTCTCATGGAGTGTGACAGTTGAACTAAGCTTACAAGGCATGTATAAGTTATATTCTTCAATAATCAATGTGTGTATATATATATACACAGTGTATATATATATAAGCACCTCTATCCAACATCTCCAACCTCGTCTCATTGATTGGACTCCAGGTTAGCTGACTCTTGACTCCAATTATGTTTTGGAGAAGTCGTTAGCCGAGGGGTTCACATACGTTTTCAAATCAAATCAAATCAAAGTCAAATCAAAGTTTATTTGTCATGTGGGCCGAATACAACAGGTGTAGACCTCACAGTGAAATGCTTACTTACAGGCTCTAACCAACAGTGTATAAAATGTATTAGGTGAACAACAGGCGAGTAAAGAAATACAAAAACACAGTAAAAAAAGACAGTGAAAAATAACAGTAGCGAGGCTATATACAGTAGCGAGGCTATAACAGTAGCGAGACTATATACAGGCACCGGTTAGTCAGGCTGATTGAGGTAGTATGTACATGTGGATATGGTTAAAGTGACTATGCATATATGATAAACAGAGAGCAGCAGCAGCATAAAAGATGGGTTGGATGGGGGGGCACACAATGCAAATAGTCCTGGTAGCCATTTGATTACCTGTTCAGGAGTCTTATGGCTTGGGGGTAAAAACTGTTGAGAAGCCTTTATGCTTACCACTGATGTGTCGTCTGCAAACTTAATGATGGTGTTGGAGTCGTGCCTGGCCATGTAGTCGTGGGTGAACAGAAAGTACATGAGGGGACTGAGCACGCACCACTGAGGGGCCATAGTGTTGAGGATCAGCGTGGCAGATGTGTTGCTACCTTCCCTCACCACCTGGGGGTGGCACGTCAGGAAGTCCATGATCCAGTTGCAGAGGGAGGTGTTTAGTCCCAGGATCCTTAGCTTACTGATGAGCTTTGAGGGCACTATGGTGTTGAACGCTGAGCTGTAGTCAATGAATAGCATTCTCATGTAGGTGTTCCTTTTGTCCAGGTGGGAAAGGGCAGTGTGGGGTTTCCAACCTACACTGTGAATGTTTAAATTATGTATTCAATACAGACAAGAAAATACAATCATTTGTGTGTTATTATTTTAAGCACACTATGTTTGTCTATTGTTGTGACTTAGATGAAGATCAGATCAAATTTGATGACCAATTTGTGCAGAAAAACAGGAAATTCCAAAGGGTTCACATACTTTTTCTTGCCACTGTGTATATATACATATGTATATGTATATTTATATATATCAACAGTGTACGAGATCAACAGTGTACGAGTTTGAGCATGTATCCATTAGGCCTATGGATATATTTTTTTGATCAGCATGAATTAGATTGAGCAATAAAAGCCCCACTTTTATTCCATAGGCTGGGATCTATGCAGCTGTTGCAAGAGCACATTTTTCACTGGCTGACCACTGGTTTAAAAAAAACAATGATTGATAGGCAGCTTAAACTTCTTTAATTAATCATAATGGTCTCTGACTTGTGGTCAGACTCGCTCAGGTGGAACAAACTTAAACTTGTGCCTTTTTTCAATGCTGATTTGAATGTCATTGAGAAAACAAAGAAGGGTCGAAGATTTTTTTTGGCAAACATCCTTTCTGAATTTAAAAGTAATCCTTAAAGTAATCATCTAGTTTTTCAAAAGTATCTGTAATCTGAATACAATATATTTTTTTGAAACATAATGGATTACAGTTACTGTTTTTTTGTAATTGGTTACATGTAATGGATTACATGTCTTCCGTTACTCCCCAACCCTGCGAAGGAGACATAAGATTTTACAATTGTATTAGATTGTATCAGTTAGATTGTATCTAAGAAGACATTGATTGTACACTTCTGTAGTACAAAAGTTATATAGTATGACTAACACTTCAGATTAAGAGTGGTCATAGGAGGGAGTAGGGTTTCAGACGAAGGGGAGCCTCAATCACTTTTTTTCTCTCAGATGTTCCAACACTTGAAGGGAACTTAGTTGGAAGCCAGTTGCTAACGTCTCTGTTATTCATTTAAAAAGCTGCTCTACAATCTTTATTACATTTACCTAATTACATTTATGACTCCAACACCATCATTACGTTTGCAGAGGCCACGACAGGGTAGACCTGATCACTGACGTCAGCAAGACTTAGGAGCTGATCGTGGACTACAGGAAACGGAGGGCTGAACACGCCCTCATTCACATCAACAGGGCTGCAGTGGAGTATTCAGACCCCTTGACCTTTTCTAAATTTTGTTAGGTTATTCTAAAATTGACAAAAAACATGTTTTATTCTTATCAAGCTTCACAGAATACCCCATAATACCCCATAAAGCAAAAAAAGGTTTATAGAAATGTTTGCTAATTTATTTTTTAAAAACTGAAAAACTGAAGTATTCAAACCCTAAACTCAGTACTTTGTTGAAGCACATTTGGCAGTGACTACACCATTGAGTCTTCTTGGGTATGACGCTACAAGCTTGGCACACCTGTATTTGGGGATTTTCTTCCATTCTTCTCTGCATATCCTCTCAAGCTCTGTCAGGTTGGATGAGGAGTGTTGCTTCACAGCTATTTCAGGTCTCTCCCGAGATGTTTGATTGGGTTCAAGTCCGGGCTCTGGATGGGCCACTCAAGGACATCCAGATACTTATCCTGAAGCCACTCCTGCTTTGTCTTGGCTGTGTGCTTAGGGTCGTTGACCTGTTGGAAGGTGAACCTTTACCCCAGTCTGAAGTCCTGAGCAGTCTGGAGCAGGTTTTATCAAGGATATCTCTGTACTTTGCTCCGTTCATCTTTGCTTCGATTCTGACTAGTCTCCCAGTCCGTGCCGCTGAAAAACATCCCCACAGCATGATGCTGCCACCACCATGCTTCACTGTAGGGATGGTGCCAGGTGTCCTCCAGACGTGACACTTGACATTCAGGCCAAAGAGTTCAATTTGGTTTCGTCAGACCAGAGAATCTTGTTTCTCATGGTCTGAGAGTCTTTAGGTGCTTTTTGGCAAACTCCCAAGCAGGCTGTCATGTGCCTTTTACCGAGGAGTGGCTTCCGTCTGGCCACTTTACCATAAAAGCCTGATTGGTGGAGTGCTGCAGAGATGGTTGTCCTTCTGGAAGTTTCTCCCATCTCCACAGACGAACTCTAGACCAAGAAGGGTTCTTGGTCACCTCCCTGACCGAGGCCTTTCTCCCCCGATTGCTCAGTTTGGCCGGGTGGCCAGCTCTATGAAGAGTCTTGGTGGTTCTAAACGTCTCCCATTTAAGAACGACGGAGGCCACTGTGTTCTTGGGGACCTTCAAGGTTGCAGAAATATTTTGGTACCCTTCCCCAGATCTGTGCCTCGACACAATCCTGTCTCGGAGATCTACGGACAATTCCTTCGACCTCATGGCTTGGTTTTTGCTCTGACATGCATTGTCAACTTTTGGGACCGTAGATAGATGGATGTGTGCCTTTTCAAATAATGTCTACATGTGGACTCCAATCAAGTTGTAGAAACATCTCAAGGATGATCAATGGAAATAGGATGCACCTGAACTCAATTTCGAGTCTCATAGCAAAGGGTCTGAATTTTATACATTTGCAAAATATTTGAAACTGATTTCACTTTGTCATTATGGGGTATTGTGTGTAGATTGCTGAGGAAAAAATAATGAAATCAATTTTAGAATAAGGCTGTAACGTAAAAAATTTGGAAAAGGTCCAGGGGTCTGAATACTTTCCAAAGGCACTGTATATAATGTATGTCATGTATATAATATATATCTGGTCTATAATGTATGTCATGTACATAATATATATCCGGTCTATAATCTGTCGTGTATATAATATATATAACGTCGATAATGTGTGTCATGTATATAATATATAGAATTTCTATAATGTACATTGACCTCCCCATTTTTATGCAGCTGCTACTCTCTGTTTGTTATCTATGCATAGTCATTTTACCTACATGTACATATTACCTTGATTACCTCGACTAACCAGTGCCCCCACACATTGACTCTGTACCGGAACCCACTGTATATGGCCTCACTACTGTTATTTTATTGTTGCTCCTTAATTATTTGTTGTATTTCATGTCTTTTTTCTTCTTTTTCTTTATTTTTTTTACTTCAGTTTATCTAGTAAATACTTTCTTAACTTTCATTTTTCGGGAAACTGTATTGTTCATTAAGGGCTTGTAAGTAAGCATTTCACTGTAAGGTTGTAACCTGTTGTATTTGGCGCATGTGACAAATACAATTTGATTTGATTTGATATTCTAAGTATGGGGTAGACATGGAAGAAAAACACTGTACTCGATAGATTCTGTATAAAACACACTTTGAACAAACAATGCTTAAGACCAGCTATAGATATACAGTAGTAAAGATAGATAGTGCACAGTTCCAGTTTTGAGTAGGCTGAGGGCCCATGCAGGCCTAGGGAATGTCTGTCCAGTGTCTCTGCAGGCCTGAGGACACATTCTCCATCCTCCAGCTCCAGGCCCCAGGCCACGTCCCCCTCAGCTGCCCAGAGAGAAATGTCACCAGCCGGGGGAGGGCAGCGAGAGAGAGACATCATTATCCATTTCGCACGCACGCGCGCGCGCGCGCACGCACGCACGCGCGCGCGCACACACACACACACACACACACACACACACACACACACACACACACACACACACACACACACACACACACACACACAGTTAGAGCGAGCAGGCAGGAGTTGAGGACAGTGAGAGTGGACATGACTCCCCCTGGAGCCTGGCGATGCCCTGGTCTGTTCTGCTCTCCTCTCCTCTGCTTTACTCTCCTCTTCTCTAAACCAGCGCTGAAAATGACGGGACCCAATTAACCGGGCTTGGGCGCCGCCCGCCTGACGCTGTCACCACTAATCGGGCCAGCGTCGCCTCCCGTCGTCGCCAACAGGGTTGTCACGGTGACTCAGGAAAGGTCAGCGATGCGCAATTAAAGCTTCCCCCGTTGGCCACAGAGAGGGAAAGGCATAGAGAAAAAGAGGGAGAGAGAATGACAGAGAGGAAATGGCTGTGACAAACCACCCTAATGACTATGACAATGATAACCCTGCTCATGATCAACCCCCCTTACTCACTCACACAGGCATGCACACACAAACACACACACACCCCAAATCAGTCCTGTGACAAGTCACTTGGACACAGCGTAACAGCATCAAGTATGGAATAATCACAGGGTTGTGTAGTGCTATGTTATACATTCAGCTGCTGTGTGCTACAATCTCATATCTGACCTGGGTTGTGTCTGGATAACAAAGTATTGACAGAAGTCTGGAATGTAGAGCTTGAAAACAAACTCCCTTTCCTCCATTTCTTTCAGATCTCATTCCACTAACCCTCTCTGTATTCCTGTTTTTACAACCTATTCTCGCTTTCATAGCCTGCCTGACCGACAAAAACATCCTTATGTCCTTGTGCTCCCACTCCATCCATTCTCACCCTACCTCACTTGACCTTGTCAGGCCCTCACACTTCCACCCCACTTCCCCCGTCTCGCCCTCCTTCCCTGGTTGCTCCTGCCCAACCCCAGCCAGAATAATCTGTGCCATCGGCCCCTCCTCCCATATCCATCAGCATACTCACATTGTTTTGACGTCTAGTTAATTCTGTCCCGATGATTTATCAAACTCTTATTACGGCCTGCTGAAACCCTCATTTAGTGTCCTGATGTATGGTAATGATAGCTCTCTCTGCCTCCGTGAAGCCCTGAATCTTAACTACCTCTGTCCTCTCCTGTTCCCTCTCTCTCTCCCTCTTTTATCTTCTGCTCTATATCTTTCACGTTCTCTGTCTTTCTTTCTCTAGCTCTCTTGGTTTACTTTGTTGCTTAATTTTGTGTTATTTTTCACCCTTTTTTTAATCCATCCTTGCTCCATGATATGATTGGTCAATCTGTCATCCCATATTCTCTCAGGTTACTCTGTTACTCTGTCAAGTTTTAGATGACACATGTGAGACCTGCACAATGTACGTTGGAATGTATCCAGCCACTAAGCAGAAATATCACTGTCTTGGTCTGTGTCCCAAGTTACACCCTCTTTCCTATTTAGTGTACTACTTTTGACCAGGGCCCATAAGGATCTGTACACTACAGGGAATACTGTAGAATACACAGAAATGCTGACTTTTCCCAATTGAACCTAATATGAACGCACCACATTAGCAGCCAACGATACCGACATATCATCATCATCTATGTCAGTCCAGTTCCTGAGAAGTCTGAGAATATACTATTTACTCCCATACCACATCATCAGATATCAGCTTCACAAATCTAGAATTACTTTGCAGCTGACACAAACCAAAACAGTGAGTTTAATAATTCACACTGTAACAGGGTCTGGGGGCATTAGTCATCACTGAGATGTAATACAAGCTTGTGGGAAATCAATAGCATCAAATATCCATCCTCCTCCTCCATCTCCTCCTTCTCCAGTCCACCAAACCTCGATTCTTAATGCGTTTGGACTCAACATAAAACACACTGTATTCTTTTTGCTCTGAGTAGGCCTGTTGTGTTGTGTATGCCTAGTGTGTGGTGTTGTGTTTGGTAGGCCTACTGTGTGGTGTTGTGTTTGGTAGGCCTACTGTGTGGTGTTGTGTATGCCTACTGTGTGGTGTTGTGTTTGGTAGGCCTACTGTGTGGTGTTTGGTAGGCCTACTGTGTGGTGTTGTGTATGCCTACTGTGTGGTGTTGTGTTTGGTAGGCCTACTGTGTGGTGTTGTGTTTGGTAGGCCTACTGTGTGGTGTTATGTTGTGTAGGTCTAGTGTGTGGTGTTGTGGTGTGTAGGCCTACTATGTGATGTTGTGTTGTGTAGGCCTACTGTGTGGTGTTGTGTTGTGTAAGTTCTGTTGTATATGTCTACTGTGTGGTGTTGTGTTTGGTAGGCCTACTGTGTGGTGTTGTGTTGTGCAGGCCTACTGTGTTGTGATGTGATGTGTAGGCATACTGTGTGGTGTTGTGTAGGTTTACTGTGTGGTGTTGTGTTGTGTAGGACTACTATGTGGTGTTGTGCTTTGTAGACCTACTGTGTGGTGTTATGTTGTGTAGGTTTACTGTGTGGTGTTATGTTGTGTAGGCCTACTGTGTGGTGTTGTGTTGTGTAGGTTTACTGTGTGGTGTTATGTTGTGTAGGCCTACTGTGTGGTGTTGTGTTTGGTAGGTTTACTGTGTTGTGGTGTGTAGGCCTACTGTGTGGTGTTGTGTTTGGTAGGTTTACTGTGTTGTGGTGTGTAGGCCTACTGTGTGGTTTTGTGTTGTGTATGTTTACTGTGTGGTGTTGTGTAGGACTACTGTGTGGTGTTGTGTTGTGTAGGTCTAGTGTGTGGTGTTGTGTTGTGTAAGTTCTGTTGTATATGTCTACTGTGTGGTGTTGTGTTTGGTAGGCCTACTGTGTGGTGTTATGTTGTGTAGGTCTACTATGTGATGTTGTGTTGTGTAGGCCTACTATGTGATGTTGTGGTGTGTAGGCCTACTGTGTGGTTTTGTGTTGTGTAAGTTCTGTTGTATATGTCTACTGTGTGGTGTTGTGTTTAGTAGGCCTACTGTGTGGTGTTATGTTGTGTAGGTCTACTATGTGATGTTGTGTTGTGTAGGCCTACTGTGTGGTGTTATGTTGTGTAGGTCTAGTGTGTGGTGTTGTGGTGTGTAGGCCTACTGTGTGGTGTTATGTTGTGTAGGCCTACTGTGTGGTGTTGAGTAGGCCTACTGTGTGGTGTTATGTTGTGTAGGCCTACTGTGTGGTCTTGTGTTGAGTAGGTCTGCTGTGTGGTCTTGTGTTGTGTATGCCTACTGTGTGGTCTTGTGTTGTGTATGCCTACTGTGTTGTGTTGCGTTGAGTAGGCCTACTGTGTTGAGTAGACCTGCTGTGTTGTGTTGTGTAGGTCTACTGTGCTGTGTTGTGTTGTGTAGGTTTACTGTGTGGTGTTGTGTAGGACTACTGTGTTGTGTTGAGTAGACCTACTGTGTGGTCTTGTGTTGCATAGGCCTGCTGAGTGGTGTTGTGTTTGGTAGGTCTACTGTGTGGTGTTGTGTTGTGTAGGTTTACTGTGTGGTGTTATGTTGTGTAGGTTTACTGTGTGGTGTTGTGTTGTATATGTCTACTGTGTGGTGTTGTGTTGTGTAGGCCTACTGTGTGGTCTTGTGTTTGGTAGGCCTAATGTGTGGTGTTGTGTTGTGTATGCCTTCAGTTATGGTGTTGTGTTTGGTATGTCTACTGTGTGGCTATTATGTTGTGTAGATTTACTGTGTTGTGTTGTGTAGGTTTTCTGTGTGGTGGTGTGTAGGTCTACTGTGTGGTGTTGTGTAGGCCAACTGTGTGGTGTTGAGTTGTGTAGGTCTACTGTATGGTGATGTGTTGTGTAGGCTTACTGTGTTGTGTTGAGTAGACCTGTTGTATTGTGTATGCCTACTCTGTTGTGTTGTGTTGAATAAGCATACTGTGTGGTGTTATGTTGTGTAGGTCCTACTGGGTGGTATTGTGTTGTGTAGGTCTACTGTGTTGTGTTGTGTATGACTAGCGTGTTGTGTTGTGTTGAGTAAGCATACTGTGTGGTCTTGTGTTGTGTATTCCTACTAGGTTGTGTTTTATATGCCTACTGTGTTGTGTTGTGTTGAGTAGGCATACTGTGTTGGGATATGTTGAGTAGGGCTACTGTGTTGTGTTGTGTTGTGTAGGCCTATTGGGTTGTGGTGTGTAGGCCTACTGTGTGGTATCATGTTGTGTATGCCTACTGTGTGGTGTTACATTGTGTAGTCCTACTATGTGGTGTTGTGTTGTGTAGGCCTACTGTGTGGTTTTGTGTTGTGTAGGCCTGCTGTGTCGTGATGTGTTGTGTATGTCTACTGTGTTGTGTTGTGTATGTCTACTGTGTTGTGTTGTGTATGCCTACTGTGTAGTGTTGTGTGGGCCTACTGTGTTGTGTTGAGTAGGACTACTGTGTTGTGTTGTGTAGGTCTACTGCGTTGTGTTGAGTAGACCTACTGTGTTGTGTTGAGTAGACCTACTTTGTTGTGTTGAGTAGGTATACTGCGTTGTGTTGTGTAGGCTTATTGTGTTGTGTTGAGTAGGTATACTGTGTTGTGTTGAGTAGTGTTGAGTAGACCTACTGTGTTGTGTTGAGTAGGTATACTGCGTTGTGTTGAGTAGGCTTACTGTGTGGTGTTGTGTTGAGTAGGTCTACTGTGTTGTGTTGAATAGCCTTGCTGTGTTGTGTTGAGTAGGCCTACTGTGTTGTGGTGTGTTGAGTAGGCCTAGTGTGTAGTGTAGGCCTGCTTTCAGCATAGAGTAGAAGACAGAGGTAGAAACAAAGGACAGTTTAAAAACTAAGAGAAGCTGACCCCCCCCCCCCCATCTCAGTCTCCCCTGTCCTCCACCCTCCCTGCAGTCCCCTGCACAGCCACCCCCAGTCTCCCCTGTCCTCCACCCTCCCTGCAGTCCCCTGCACAGCCACCCCCAGTCTCCCCTGTCCTCCACCCTCCCTGCAGTCCCCTGCACAGCCACCCCCAGTCTCCCCTGTCCTCCACCCTCCCTGCAGTCCCCTGCACAGCCACCCCCAGTTTCCCCTGTCCTCCACCCTCCCTACAGTCCCCTGCACAGCCACCCCCAGTCTCCCCTGTCCTCCACCCTCCCTGCAGTCCCCTGTCCAGGGGACTTTACATATTTTACTGGCCTGTAACATTACCTTAATGTCTCTGAGCATTAAATTCAGTTGGAGCCTGATGGAGAGTGAAGGAAGCCGTGTACTGTGGCTACAGCAATATGTAATGCATGTGAGTTCAAGTGTTGTGTGTGCAGCCATGTGTGTGCTGTGCAGCCATGTGTGTGCTGTGCATGTGTAACGTTTATGTGAGTGTTTTGCATTTGTGTATTTCTGTTTGTGTCATTCTATGCATAGTGTGTGTTTATGCATGTTTGTGCAATTCTATGTGTGTGTGTGTGTTTGTGAGTCCAGCAATTTTAGAATCTGTGGTCATGCTAACCACTCATGACAAACCGGTGAATGAGAGCAAAAGAATATTGGCAGACTTTTAGGCATGCCAACAACGCAGAAATACACATGAGTCGCACTGCTTCCTCTCTGAGGGAAAAAATACAAGGTAAAAAGGGTTAAACTACCCGTAGATACTGTGTACAGCTCTTATGAATATAAGTAACACTCCCTCCCTCCCTGTCTCTCTCTCTCTCTCTCTCTGTCCCTTCCTCCCTCTTTCTCTCTCTCTCTTACGAGCTTCAATGCCAGACAACTCTCCTTCCATGACCTCCAATTGCTCTTAAACGCTAGTAAAACCAAATGCATGCTTTTCAACCGTTCGCTGCCCCCACCCGCCCGCCCGACTTGCATCACTACTCGGGACGGTTCTGGCCTAGAATATGTGGACAACTACAAATACCTAGGTGTCTGGCTAGACTGTAAACTCTCCTTACAGACTCATTAAACACCTCCAATCCAAAATCAAATCCAGAATCGGCTTTCTATTTCGTAACAAAGCCTCCTTCACTCACGCCGCCAAACTTACCTTAGTAAAACTGACTATCCTACTGATCCTCGACTTTGGCGATGTAATTTACAAAATAGCCTCCAACACTCTACTCAGCAAACCGGATGCACTCTATCACAGTGCCATCCGTTTTGTTACCAAAGCCCCTTATACCACCCACCACTGCGACCTGTATGCGCTAGTCGACTGGCCCTCGCTACATATTCGTCGTCAGACCCACTGGCTCCAGGTCATCCATAAGTCTATGCTAGGTAAAGCTCCGCCTTATCTCAGCTCACTGGTCACGATAATAACACTCACCCGTAGCACGCGCTCCAGCAGGTATATCTCACTGGTCATCCCCAAAGCTAACACCTCCTTTGGCCGCCTTTCCTTCCAGTTCTCTGCTGCCAGTGTCTGGAACGAATTGCAAAAATCGCTGAAGCTGGAGACTTATATTTCCCTCACTAACTTTAAACATCAGCTATCTGAGCAGCTAACCGATTGCTGCAGCTGTACACAGTCCATCTGTAAATAGCCCACCCAATCTACCTACCTCATTCCCATATTGTTTTGATTTACTCTTCTGCTCTTTTGCACACCAGTATCTCTACTTGCACATCATCATCTGCTCATCTGTCACTCCAGTGTTAATTTGCTAAATTGTAATTACTTCGCTACTATGGCCTATTTATTGCCTTACCTCCTCACGCCATTTGCACACACTGTATATAGATTTTCTTTTTTTCTTTTCTTTTTTTCTATTGTGTTATTGACTGTATGTTTTGTTTATTCCATGTGTAACTCTGTGTTGTTGTTCGTGTCACACTGCTTTGCTTTATCTTGGCCAGGTCGCAGTTGTAAATGAGAACTTGTTCTCAACTAGCTTACCTGGTTAAATAAAGGAGAAATACATTTTTAAAAACAATAAAAAATTACCCACTCCGTCTCTCTCTCTCTCTCACTCCAGCGGAAGGGCATGTGCTGAGTGAAGGAGGTCAGACATTAGTGCTGCTATCTGATGAGTGTCAATGTGGAGCAGGGTGTGTGTGTGTGTGTGTGTGTGTGTGTGTGTGCTGGGACAGGTCATCCGTCAGCGGCTGTCTGCCACGGCCCCTCCATTAGACCTCCTCACCTGAGTGATGGCTGTGCCCGATCCCGCCCGCCCGCACCACGCACCCATACATCGCACCCATACATCACACACACACACACACACACACACACACACACACACACACACACACACACACACACACACACACACACACACACACACACACACACACACACACACACACACACACACACACACACACACACACACACACACACACACACACAACACAAACACTCCCCCTGTAGAGGCTCACCCAGACAGCTCGCAGCTGCAGAGGCCAGGTCAATGCTGCCCGGGCCATGCATCATGTCACCACCACAGCCCTCTCTGTACTAATACAGCGGCAGGTAGCCTAGTGGTTTGGCGTGTTGGGACAGTATCTGAAAGGTCGCTGGTTCAGAGCTGACTAGGTGCAAAATCTGTTGATAAGTCGCTCTGGATAAGAGCGTCTGATAAATGACTAAATGTAAATACCGTCTGTCTTCTGCTCTCTCTCTCACACACTCTTCACTCTACTCACACCTCTCAGTAAATTACATCTTGTTTGTTTTGCTAAATGAGTACCTTTTGTGTCCCACTAACATTTTAAGTAGAAATTGTGCTCTAATATTGAATTTTAAAACCCTGTTGCATTCTTTATTTTTAATAATTGAATCCCAACAATACAAAAAATACAAAAACAATTTGTTATTTGCAACATGTCAATTAAGTATTTTCCTGTTACAAACTGATATCTCCTGCGCCTCGACCAGTTGCTTCGGCCTGTTGTTTCCGAAGCTTTGTTTTATTGAAATTTTGTAAGTGTTTGTGTCAACACCTGCTACCAACTAGTCAGCTAGCTAGTTCCAATGCGGCAATTGTTTGCTAGTGGAGGATTACAGGAATGAGGTGGCTATGCTTAGCAAGCAAATCTAAATTCTGCGCAAACTTATGGGTGAAACGCGAATTAAAACTTTTTCGTTCTCAACTCCTATGGCTCGACGCCACTCGGGCCTGATGGATGTTTTCCTGCCTTGTCATCTGTCCCTATTCAAATGACCTGTGCTACCTGGAACTTGACAGCCAAGGAAGTCATTTCCATCTGCTTCTCCACATCTATCTTGTAATTAAGTAGATGGAGAACAGCAAGAAGACTGTTCAAATCAGTGCTGGTCCCATGTCACAAGTCGTGGAAACCGAAGGCAGCGGCATGCTGCTAAGTGGATGGGAATGACTGCGAGAGGTTTGGAGCAGATTGACATAAGGACTAGCTTCGCTGCACTGGTTCCTGATCTCCCTGCGTTTCATCGCTGGCATTGCCAGTGTCTGCAACGGCGGTGCTGACTCCAACTACGCTGACTCCAGCAGAGGCTTCGTTGTCGAGTTTCTCTCCTTTCCCTCTCTCTGGATCTGATGGGCACTGCCTGCTGTGGGAGGTCTTTGGTGGCGCCTCTGGTGCGGGGACCCTCGTCGCCGACCCCTGACTGGGGACCCTCTCCGCAGGCCCTGGACTGGGGACCCTCTCCGCAGGCCCTGGACTGGGGACCCTCGCTGCAGGCCCTGGACTGGGGACCCTCGCTGCAGGCCCCGGACTGGGGACCCTATCTGCAGGCCCCGGACTGGCCCGTGGAGCAGGCACAGAACTGGGGACCCTCGTTGCAGGCCCCGGACTGGGGACCCTCGCTTCAGGCCCCGGACTGGGAACCCTCGCTGCAGGCCCCAGACTGGGAACCCTCGCTGCAGGCCCCGGACTGGGGACTGTCGCTGGAGGTTCCGGACTGTGGCCCGTTGTTGGAGGTTCCGGACTGTGGCCCGTCGTTGGAGGTTCCGGACTGTGAAATGTCGCCGGAAGCTCTGGACTGGGAACTGTCGCCGGAAGCTCTGGACTGGGAACTGTCGCCGGAAGCTCTGGACTGGGAACTGTCGCTGGAAACTCTGGACTGTGGAGACCCACTGGAGGCTTGATGCGTGGGACTGGTACTGGTGGCAACGGGCTGATGACATGCACCTCAGGACGAGTGCGGAGAGGAGGCTCAGGACGTACTGGACTGTGGAGGCGTACTGAGGTCTAGAGCACAGAGCTGGCACCACTCGTCCTGGCTGAATGCCCACTTTGGCCCGGCACGTGCGGAGCGCAGGCACAGGACGCACTGGGCTGTGATAGCGCACCGAAGATACAGTGCGCAGAGCCGGCGCAGGATACCCTGGGCCGAAGAGGTGCACCGGAGACCAGGAGTGCTGTGCTGGCACAATCCGTCCTGGCTGGATGCCCCCTCAAACACGACACATGCGGAGAGCTGGCTCAGAGCGCACCGGGCTGTGAACGCGTACTGGAGACACTGTGCGCTTCACCGCATAACACGGTGCCTGACCAGTACCACGCTCCCTACCGTGAGCAGGTTAGCTCCGCCAACCTCCACGTGTGCCCCCTCCCCCCGTGTGCCCCCTCCCCCAATTTTTTTTGGAGTGGCTTCCCGGTCTTCCTTGCCAGCCGTGACCCTGTGTAACACTGGTCCCCTTTTCTCTCAGCTTCCGCCTTCCTCGCTGCCTCTGCCTGCTTCCACGGTAGGCTCTCGTGTCCTGACATCCCCTCCTCCCAGGTCCATGATGTCCTCCACTCTGTCTGCCCCTCCTGGCCACGCTGCTTGGTCCGCATGTGGTGAGTTGTTCTGTCACGATCATCGTCTTGAAAATGACCGGACCAAGGTGCAGCGTGGTGAACGTACATTTCTCTTTATTATTAAATGTCGCCTAAAAAAACAATAAACAACAAAAATGAACGTGAAGCTCCGTAAGGCTATACATGCATTAAACGAAGACAACAACCCACAAATGAGAAAAGGAACAAAGGCTGCCTAAGTATGATTCCCAATCAGAGACAACGATAGACAGCTGTCCCTGATTGAGAACCATACCCGGCCAAAAACAAAGAACTAGAAAGCATAGACTTTCCCACCCAAGTCACACCCTGGCCAAACAAACATATAGAATAAAAAGATCTCTACGGTCAGGGCGTGACAATAAGGCTGTGTTGAGACAATGCCTTATCAATGGCTGAAGACCAGCTCAGTTAGTCCCTACCATTGTGATGCAGAGTTGTCATAATGCTTCAGCAAATGTACATTATCCCAGGGGAGTTGGAAGACACAATGTAAGTAACCTACTTGATGTCCCTCTAACTACTCAACAAACTGTATGCAGTCTATCACAGTGCCATCCGTCTTGTCACTAAAGCCCCATATACCACCCACCACTGCGACCTGTACGCTCTCGTTGGTTGGCCCTCGCTTCATACTCGTCGCCAAACCCACTGGCTACAGGTTATCTACAAGTCTCTGCTAGGTAAAGCCCCGCCTTATCTCAGCTCACTGGTCACCATAGTAGCACCCACTCGTAGAACGCGCTCCAGCAGGTATATCTCACTGGTCACCCCCAAAGCCAATTCCTACTTTGGTCGCCTTTCCTTCCAGTTCTCTACTGCCAATGACTGGAACAAACTGCAAAAATCACTGAACCTGGAGACTCATATCTCCCTCACTAGCTTTAAGCACAAGCTGTCAGAGCAGCTCAAAGATCACTGCACCTGTACATAGCCCATCTGTAAACAGCCCAACCAACTACCTCATCCCCATACTGTAATTATTTATTTATCTTGCTCCTTTGCACCCCAGTATCTCTACTTGCACATTCATCTTCTGCACATCTACCATTCCAGTGTTTAATTGCTGTATTGTAATTACTTCGCCACCATGGCCTATTTATTGCCTTAACTCCGTTATCTTACCTAATTTGCACTGACTGTATATAGACTTTTTGTTTTATTTTTTCTATTGTATTATTGACTGTATGTTTTGTTTATTCCATGTGTAACTCTGTGTTGTTGTATGTGTCGGATTGCTATGCTTTATCTTGGCCAGGTCGCAGTTGCAAATGAGAACTTGTTCTCAACTAGCCTACCTGGTTAAATATAGGTTAAATAAAAAATTAGAATGTCCTGAATGTCTCTGCTGATCCTACAACTATTGTATGCAGTAAGCATGTGCCTTTGAACCAGAGTTATACTGATAGCACTGAGGCGGTGTGGCCTAGTAGGAAGTCCACTGTGTGCAGCTCATCCAGCACTAACATAAATAGCATGAGCATGTCTACTTCTGCTAAGCTTCCAAATAAAGCAATGAAAACAATCAAGCATCCCTGAAAAGTGCTAAAAAAACGTTAACAGATGGAGCATAGGAAACAACGTTCATGAAGTCAATAACTTGCTGGTAACAGATGACATTCATATTCTGACTATCTCTGAAACTCACTTAGATAATACCTTTGATGGTACAGTGGTAGCAATACATGGGTATAACATTTACAGAAAATACAGAACTGCCAATAGGGGTGGCGTTGGGGTCTATATTCAGAACCACATTCCTGTAAAGATTAGAGAGGATCTCATGTTAAATTCCGTTGAAGCAATATGGCTACAGGTTCATCTGCCTCACCTTAAGCCCATTCTTGTGGGAAGCTGCTATGGACCACCAAGTGCTAACAGTCAGTATCTGGATAATATTTGTGAAATGCTTGCTAATGTACTGTATGTGATTTCAACAGAAAGGTATATTTTTTGGGTGATTACAATATTGACTGGCTTTCATCAAGCTGCCCACTCAAGAAAAAGCTTCAAACTGTGCCCGCAACCTGGATCAGATTATCAGTCAACCTACCAGGGCAGTTACAAACAGCACAGGTATGAAATTATCAATATGTATTGATCACATATTTACTAATGCTGCAGAAATTTTCTTTAAAGCAGTATCCAAATCCATCGGATATAGTGATCACAATATAGTAGCCATATCTAGGAAAACCAAAGTTCTTAAGGCTTTGTCTAATATAGTGTATAAGAGGTCATACAATACGTTTTGTAGTGATTCTTATGTTGAGGATGTAAAGTATATTTGCTGGTCTGTGGTGTGTAATGAAGAGCAACCAGCTGTTGCACACATTTATGAAATTGCTTATTCCAGTTACTAATAAGCACGCACCCATTAAGAAAATGACAGTAAAAACTGTTAAATCCCCTTGGATTGATGAGGAATTTAAAAATTGTATGGTTGAGAGGGATAAAGCAAAAGTTATGGCAAATAAATCTGGCAGCACAACCGATTGTGAAACGTACTGCAAATTGAGAAATCATGTGACTAAACTGAATAAAAAGAGGGACTTACGAAAATTGCAATTGGCTCAGAACAGGGCAGCACGGCTGGCCCTTGGATGTACACAGACAGCTAACATTAATCATATGCATGTCAATCTCTCCTGGCTCAAAGTGGAGGAGAGATTGACTTCATGACTACTTGTATTTGTGAGCGGTATTGTCATGTTGAATGCAGCGAGCTGTCTGTTTGAACTACTGGCACACAGTAGTTCAAACACATACTCCACAAGGCAATAAATACAAATAGAAATATACAGACACAAACATCAACAACATCACTCCTGTCCAGACCCCCCTGTTATCACCACTGTCTCCAGTGCCTGCATTACTCTCCGCCACATGTCCTCAAATTTCACTATTTTGTTCCTCTCTGTCGCACACTCATATTCAGATAATGAAGCATGTGAATTTCCCATCGTCTTAACAATGGAGGACTGGTTGAGTTCTAGTTTTTAAGTATACGTTTTTTCAAGAGAACTGACGAGAAATTGATCATCTAACCCATCGGGTATCTCAATGCCCCTCATATGACGTCTGAAATATGCAGACAGGTGGATTTAAAGTACATTTACACTGTAATACTTCTGACAGACAACTTTCTAACTCCGTCCATACCTTTTGGACTTTATAGCATTCCCAGAAGGCATGGATTATTGAGTAATTATTAGTTTGACACTTAAGACATGACACTGTCGTTGTGCTGTAGAATTTGTGAATTTTGTCTCTTGTGTAATAAATGATATACATTAGTTTAAGCCTGTTATATTCAATGAAGTGCCCTTTAATAAAGACCACATTGTCACGTTCCTGACCTTATTTCCTTTGTTTTGTCTTTGTTTAGTATGGTCAGGGCGTGAGTTGGGGTGGGCATTCTATGTTATGTGTTTCTATGTTGGGTTCATTTTCAATTAGCCTGATATGGTTCTCAATCAGGGGCAGGTGTTTTACGTTTCCTCTGATTGAGAACCATATTAAGGTAGGCTGTTCTCACTGTTTGTTTGTGGGTGATTGTTCCTGTGTCAGTGTTTGTGCCACACGGGACTGTTTCGTTCGTTCGTTCGTTCGTTCGTTCGTTCGTTCGTGTGTGTGTACGTTCCTGTTCGTGCGTTCTTTTTTTATGTTCTCAAGTACAGGTCTGTTCACATCGTTTTGTTATTTTGTATTTTGTCAAGTGTTCTTCGTGTTCGTCTTTCTTTAATAAATCATTATGTATTCATTATGCATATTGGTCCGATCCATGCTCCTCTTCAGACGAGGAGGAGGACGAGCGTTACACACATGGAGAACTCAATAAATCTGATTTTTTTATATGAATAAGACTTGCTAAAATGCCAAAATCCATAATTTTGACACATCCCTCTGTGATTTCCAGGAAGATTTTTACCTACCTAACCCCAAGTTTTCACCATGATTTTGTGAGGCAATAGCTATTTTGTTGCTTTGACAAAGTAATTTCCGACGATTATTGTTTATTTCGTGATTCATTTTAAGGTAGAATAAAACCTGTCTCTCGTTTTAAGGTCAACCCTGTTACATAAACTGAACTCTCATTCTAATACGGTGAAACGGTTCCTTTTTAAATATAAATAAAGAAACATTGAACATCTAATAGTTAAATCCTAGAGTCAAAGCAGGTGAACTGGTTCTACTGTTTTTGGCCATTTTCTGGTGTTTTGTTGTGGAAAACTGAGCGGGTCGAGCATAACACATCAATCCTGTTAACCAAAGATAGACAGGCTAGAAATGTTTTAACAATTTAATTTAAGCTTTTTTTGTTAAGCTTGCATTCAATTGCCTCTCCTTGTTGCACACAGCATGCTTCCATTCCTCCTGTTACAAGGGGATTTATGGCTGATTTAAGATGAAATCGTCAACCCTGTTATTTTATTTGGCACTTAGTAGGTACTTACTATAATACTTTTTTTATTTAAACGAAATTTTTTTTTTTATTAAGTTGAACTTGTCCTCTTCATGACATAATGTTAAAATTAGGTGAAATCAAATGTTTTTTCCCCACCAAGTTACACCAAATTGGTGGAACAACTCATCTGCTGCCCCACAGAGGTAAAACTAGAGAGAGGAAGAAAACTCTCTTTATTGGGTTAAATAGTGAATGAGCAGGAGCCTTTAAAATGGCCTCTGTCTGAATGAGTCCTATGAGGATCTATTGTGTTCTATTCTCTGTGAGAGCTTTGTGTATCACCTAAGGTAAATTAGGTGTGTGTGTCAATGCTACATGGGCCTATGTGTGTGTGTGTGTCTCTCTCTCACCTTCCCGTCTTCCCCGCCCTACTCTCCTCCTCTCTCCCCTCTTCTCATCTCTCCTCTTCAGATCCTTATTGCTCTATCAATCTCTCTGGCAGAAGATCAATATTAGCACAGCTGCTTTTCTTCTCTCTTCCCTTTCTCCCACTCTATTCTCTCCCTTTCTCTCTTGTTCTCTATCTCTCCTTCCCCCATTTTATACCTCATCTAAGCCTTCAGAGGAGCAATGCTACAGTATGTTGTTCTATAGCGTTGCCATCTTGAGTTAGCGTTTTGTGGCTGAATTGTTTTAAATTTAGTTTTTAGTGTTGGTTGTGTTATTATGGTGTGTCTGTCACATAAGCACTAACATCTCCTTGATTAGTTTTTATGACAACACAATGTCAGTCATTGCCGGATCCACTCAATACCCATACATTTTTGAATTTGTATTTATCAGGCAGCAGCTACTCTTCCTGGGGTCCAAACACATTAAGGCTCTTACATTGCACGTGGAACAAAAGATGAAACAGTACATCACATAACATTATTACATCACTACATAACTACAACACAAAATGTATAATACAACAATATTACAATGTCTGTGTGTGTAGAGTGTGTGTGCTAGCGTGCGTGTGCGTATGCCTGTCTGTTCCTCTGTGTGTGTATCTTTTCACAGTCCCCACTGTTCCATAAGGTGTACTTTTGTCTGTTTTTTAAAATCTGATTATACCAGTTACCTGATCTGGAATAGAGTTCCATGTAGCCATGGATCTACGTAGTACTGTGCGCCTCCCATACTCTGTTCTGGACTTGGGGACTCTGAAGAAACCTCTGGTGGCATGTCTTGTGGGGTATGCATGGGTGTTCAAGCTGTGTGCTAGTACTTTAAACAGACACATTGGTGCATTCAGCATGTCAACACTTAGTAGTGATGAAGTCAATCTCTCTTCCACTTTGAGTCATGAGGGATTTCCATGTATATTATTAGCTCTCCGTGTACATTTAAGGGCCAGCCGTGCTGCCCTCTTATGAGCCAATTGTAATTTTCCAAGGTCCCGTTTTGTGTCACCTGAACACACGACTGAACAGTAGTCCAGGTGCAACAAAACTAGGGCCAGTAGGACCTGCCTTGTTGATAGTGTTGTTAAACTTCTTTGGGATAGGGGGCAGCATTTTCACTTTTGGATGAATAGCGTGCCTAGAGTGAACTGCCTCCTACTCAGTCCCAGATGCTAATATATGCATATTATTATTAGTATTGGATAGAAAACACTCAGAAGTTTCTAAAACTGTTTGAATGATGTCTGTGAGTATAACAGAACTCATATGGCAGGCAAAAACCTGAGAAAAAAATCCTAACAGGAAGTGGGAAATCTGAGGTTTGTAGTTTTTGAACTCAGCCCCTATTGAATTCACAGTGGGATATGGGTTATGCTGCACTTCCTAAGGCTTCCACTAAATGTCAACCATCTTGAGAACGTTGTTTCAGGCTTCTCATGTGAAGGGGGGCCGGATGGGAGCTGTTTGACTAAGGGGTCTGCCAGCAGCCTCGTTCTCAGTCATGCGCATTTCACATGAGAGGTAGCTCTCGTTCCATTGCTTTTCTACAGACAATGGAATTCTCCGGTTGGAACATTATTGAACATTTATGAGAAAAACATCCTAAAGATTGATTCTATACTTAGTTTGACAAGTTTCTTCGACCTGTAATATAACTTTTTGAACTTTTCGTCCGACTGGACCTGAACGCGCTTTTGGATTTGTTTACCAAACGCCCTAACAAAAGAAGCTATTTTGACATAAATGATGGACATTATCGAATAAAACAAACATTTATTGTGGAACTGCGATTCCTGGGAGTGCATTCTGATGAAGATCATCAAAGGTAAGTGAATATTTATAATGCTATTATGACTAATGTTGACTGCGCAACGGCGGATATTTCTTTTGGCTGGTTTGGGCTCTGAGCGCCGTTCTCAGATTATGCTTTTTCCATAAAGTTTTTTTGAAATCTGACACAGCGGTTGCATTAAGGAAAAGTGTCTAAAGTTCCATGCATGACACTTGAATTTTCATCAACATTTATAATGAGTATTTCTGTGAATTCATGTGGCTTTCTGCAAAATCCTAGCATGTTTTTGAACTACTGAACATAACACACCAATGTAAAATGAGATTCTTGGATATAAATATGCACTTTATCGAACAAAACATACATGTAGCGTGTAACATGAAGTCCTATGAGTGTCATCTGATGAAGATCAAAGGTTAGTGATTCATTTTATCTCTATTTGTGCTTTTTGTGACTCCTCTCTTTGGCGGGAAAAATGGCTGGGTTTTTCTGTGACTTGGTGGTGACCTAACATAATCGTTTGTGGAGCTTTTGCTGTAAAGCATTTCTGAAATCAGACACTGTGGCTGGATTAACGAGAATGTTATCTTTAAAATGGTGCCTAATACTTGTATGTTTGAGAAATTTGATTTATGAGATTTCTGTTGATTTGTATTTGGCGCTCTGCAATTTCATTGGCTGTTGGCGAGCGGAACCCCAGTCCTAGACAGGTGAAAAAGGCAGAGTAGTACTTTATTATGGACATTCTTCTCTCCATCTTAGCTACTGTTGTATCAACAAGTTTTGACCATTACAGTTTACAGTCCAGGGTTACTCCAAGCAGTTTAGTCACTTCAACTTTCTCAATTTCGACATTATTTATTACAAGATTTAGTGTTTAGTGAATAATCACCTCCACCACCATCACCACCACCCAGCAGCTAACAGCATTAACAACACGTGACACACATGACAGCGGGGCAGAGCAAGCAGACAGCCGTCCCTGCCAGCATTCCAATTACAGAGACATTAGCAGGCAGTAAAGGGCGGCTAATTTGACAAGCTGAAATGATGCTCATTCATATCATTCTGCTCCAACAGCTATGGGTAAATATTTCCCCATGCAGAGTACAAATAGAAGTGTAAGATTTTAACACCTGAGATGAGAGAAAGAAGAGAGGAAGACAGAGGGACTAGGATGGAAAGGCAGGGGAGGTAGAGAGAGGGAGTGAGGGAGTGAGAGAGAGAAGGAGCAAGGCAGTTAGACGGTAATCCACTACATACATACAATATGTATTTATAAAGTGTCTGTGTCCTTGTGTACTATCTAGAAGTTGAAGAGTTTCAATATTTACATTATCTTGTTTATAAGGATCTAATTCTGAACACGGTGTATGTGGCTGTTGCTGAAAGAAATTGTAGGTACTTTAATTTATGTTTTGACCCATAACAACTCTGCAAACAGAATTTAGCCTATAAAATTGGCCTACTAAACAGAAGGCAATTGACTATGATTCTCTGCATATATCATTACTGGCTGAAAAGGATGGATATGTAGCATCAGAGTAGTATGTAGTAGTCTTCAATCAGTGTAAAGTACAAATCAATCATTACATTACAGCCTTTTATGCCTTAGAGTATATGAGTCATAACCACGTTCGAAGGACCTATGCACTGGGATGACATCATTGATTCATTGTGCTGTTACTGTCATGGATGAGGGAGTGGAGGGAGCAGAGAGCCCATCCCTCATAAGCTGTCAAAAAACTAAAGATGTTGCATTGCCACATACAGAGGATAGGTGCAGTGAAATGTGTTTAATTACAGGGTCAGCCATAGTAATAAAGCGCCCCTGGAGCAAATTAGGGTTCAGTGCCTTACTCAAGGGCAAATTGTCCGATTTTTCAACTTGTTGGCTCGGGTATTCAAACCAGCGATCTTTCGGTTAGTAGCCCAATACTCTAACCGCTAGCCTACCTTCCTCCCCTGTCACACCCACAATGCATGTGCGCACACACACATACACTCACACATGCACCCACAAACACACGCAAACACGCGTGCATGTGCATGCACACACACACACACACACACACACAATCGCAATGGAGCTCATTGTCCCCCAGATGTCTGCATTGATCCTGTCAATCACTTCATTTGCTGCCCTATCAATACATGTTCCCACCTTGTTTGAGCTCTGATTGATTCAGCCACAAACAGCTGAGCAGACACACACACACACACACACTGACACACACACACACACACACACACACTGACACACACACACACACACACACACACACACACACACACACACACACACACACACACACACACACACACACACACACACACACACACACACACACACACACACACACACACACACACACACACACACACACCTCTTCACAGGCTGACAGCTTCTCCTCTGTCTGTCTGAAAGACAACTGACAGAGGAGAGAGAAAGAGTGAGAGAAGGAGAAGAAAGAAAAAAGGGAGACAGACAGACAGACAGACAGACAGTGTGAGCGGCCAAGCTAGTGATGACAGAGGATCAAAACAAACTCACTTCAGTGACTCAAACACAAATACACAAGCTCAACCACCCCACCCACCCACCCCTCCACACACAAACACACACTGAAAAACATAGCTGGAACCCCACATGTTTTTTCCTGTCAATTGCTGACCGGTAAGGAATTGGCCAGACAAGAGCTGAGAGAGGGAGGGATAGAGTGGGCAATGAGATGAGTGAAGGAAGAAAAGATAGGAAGAGAATGAGAGGGGGAGGAGGGGCTGATGGAGACATTCTGGGCTGTCAGGCTGGTGTGTCATGTGCCATGACAGATGACCAGACAATTGACAGTCTCCTTGGAGATGGGGGACGGGCCAGGCTTGTTCCCATGGCGACTGGAACCTGTGGCTGTTGACACAGCAGAGTGCTTCAGGGTAGACGGTCAGCAGACTAACCCACTGAAATGTACTATCTATAGACACACACAAACACTTACGCACTCTCACACATACAGTTCTACAAGAATTAAGCCTCAGACAGGAGCTTTAATGATCATTGCAGAGACAGAACAACACAAAATTCATGCACACTCACACAAGAATGCCCACAATCCCTCACAAATCACACACTCCATTCCTTACCCATCCCTCTCCCTCCCTCTCATCTGTCTCCCCTCTTTCCTCACCCTGTCAGACTGCGAAGACATGGGTGGTGGGAGAGAGGGAAAGAGAGAGAGAACGAATGGAAGAAAGAAAGACACGCTTGTGTGGCCTGAAAATATCTCCCTCCCTTTCTCTCACGTTCCCTCTTTCTTTTTTTCTCTCACCCCTCTCTTCCTCCCTCCCTCGTTCTCTCTCTCATTCTCCCCTTCTTTCTCTCTTCCCCCCCTCTCTCCCCACTCTTTTCTTCCTCCACAACCCCCTCACCTTGCGGTGCATTAATAGTCTAGTGGTAATAAATCAGGGCTGACACCCAGCCTGACTCGGCCCCGCCGCTCTGCTCGCAGCCTTGATTCAAATCGTTTGTCTGAATCCGCATACTTTCCACTCCTGCCATAACTTTATGACATGCCTGACATGGAGAGCTGTGAAGTCGCTTCATGGGGAACTGCTCCGGAGCTGGGTGTGTCTCTAGTTTTCTTTTCTATCTTCATGCCGTTTGTTCACACTTTTCTTTCTCTCTTTGGGGTTTCTTCTTGGGATAGTGTAGAAGCAGTGTTTTGCATGGGTTGGATCCTTGGTTTTAGATCACATGTGGTACTGTGTTATCACTCCCTCAGACTGCTTTAACACAGGCAGCAGAATTCTGATCTTTTTCCCACTCATTTATATTTTGACCAATCACATCAGATCTTTTCACATCAGATCTTTTTCAGATATATTCTAGTAAGACCAATTAGTGAAAAAAAAATCAGAATTGGGCTGCTTGTGTAAATGCAGCCTTAGACACTGTGCTTATTTTACTCATACAATACTCGTATCCGTTGTGTTATCAGAGCTTGTGCATTTGATATTTAAATACTTATTTTCTGTGCATTTGAGTATTTTCAAATAATGTGGCCCGAATCAAATCCTCCCATTGGGCTTCATAAATACATTTTTAGGGAGTTTTTCCGAGCCACTGTGCTTCTACATCTGCATTGCTTGCTGTTTGGGGTTTTAGGCTGGGTTTCTGTATAGCACTTTGTGACATCTGCTTTGTGACATATAAAAAGGGTTAGGGTTAGGGCTTTATAAATACATTTGATTGATTCAAGCCTAGCCTCAACCCTAGCCTCAACACAAACCCTTACCTTAGTCTCAACCCTAATACTAGCATCATGTCCACATGCAATTTCAACCCTAACCCCAACCCTAGTCTCAACCCTAACCCTAGCCTCAACCATAACCCTAGTCTCAACCCCAACCCTAGCCTCAACCATAACCCTAGTCTCAAACCTAACCCTAGCCACAACCCTAAACCTAGTCTCAACCCTAACCCTAGTCTCAACCCTAAACCTAGTCTCAACCCTAACCCTAGTCTCAAACCTAACCCTAGCCTCCATCCTAACCCTAGTCTCAATCCTAAACCTAGTCTCAACCCTAACCCTAGTCTCAACCCTAACCCTAGTCTCAACCCTAACCCTAGTCTCAACCCTAACCTTAGCTTCATGTCCACATCCCGGTTCAACTCTATTCTCAACCCTAACCCTAGTCTTAACCCTAACCCTCAATCTTAACCCTAGCCTCAACCCTAACCCTAGCCTCAACCCTAACCCTAACCCTAGCCTCAACCCTAAACCTAGTCTCAACCCTAACCCTAGTCTCATTCCTAACCCTAGCCTCATTCCTAACCCTAATCGCAACACTAACCCTAGTCTCAACCCTACTAACCCTAATCTCAACCCTAACCCTAGTCTTAACCCTAACCCTCAATCTTAACCCTAGCCTCAACCCCTAACCCACACTGCAGCCCAGGCCCCACCACACCCAGCTCAGTCCAGCTCAGTCCAGCACAATGCAGCCCAGGCCCCATCACACCCAGCTCAGTCCAGCTCAGTCCAGCACACTGCAGCCCAGGCCCCATCACACCCAGCTCAGTCCAGCACACTGCAGCCCAGGCCCCATCACACCCAGCTCAGTCCAGCACACTGCAGCCCAGGCCCCATCACACCCAGCTCAGTCCAGCTCAGTCCAGCACACTGCAGCCCAGGCCCCATCACACCCAGCTCAGTCCAGCACAATCGAGCCCAGGCCCCATCACACCCAGCTCAGTCCAGCACAATGCAGCCCAGGCCCCATCACACCCAGCTCAGTCCAGCTCAGTCAAGCTCATTCCAGCTCAGTCCAGCACAGTGCAGCCCAGGCCCCATCACACCCAGCTCAGTCCAGCTCAGTCCAGCACACTGCAGCCCAGGCTCCATCACACCCAGCTCAGTCCAGCTCAGTCCAGCACACTGCAAACCAGGCCCCATCACACCGAGCTCAGTCCAGCTCAGTCCAGCACACTGCAGCACAGGCTCCATCACACCCAGCCCAGTCCAGCTCAGTCCAGCACACTGCAGCCCAGGCCCCATCACACCCAGCTCAGTCCAGGTCAGTCCAGCACACTGCAGCCCAGGCTCCATCACACCCAGCTCAGTCCAGCTCAGTCCAGCACAATGCAGCCCAGGCCCCATCACACCCAGCTCAGTCC
The DNA here is from genome assembly GCF_029448725.1 of Salvelinus fontinalis. NCBI lineage: Eukaryota > Metazoa > Chordata > Actinopteri > Salmoniformes > Salmonidae > Salvelinus > Salvelinus fontinalis. The sequence goes on along the minus strand of NC_074692.1, from coordinate 28,531,153 downwards.
AGCACACTGCAGCCCAGGCTCCATCACACCCAGCTCAGTCCAGCTCAGTCCAGCACACTGCAGCCCAGGCCCCATCACACCCAGCTCAGTCCAGCACAATGCAGCCCAGGCCCCATCACACCCAGCTCAGTCCAGCTCAGTCCAGCACACTGCAGCCCAGGCCCCATCACACCCAGCTCAGTCCAGCTCAGTCCAGCACACTGCAGCCCAGGCCCATCACACCCAGCTCAGTCCAGCACACTGCAGCCCAGGCTCCATCACACCCAGCTCAGTCCAGCTCAGTCCAGCACACTGCAGCCCAGGCCCCATCACACCCATCACACCCAGCTCAGTCCAGCACACTGCAGCCCAGGCTCCATCACACCCAGCTCAGTCCAGCTCAGTCCAGTACACTGCAGCCCAGGCCCCATCACACCCAGCCCAGTCCAGCTCAGTCCAGCACACTGCAGCCCAGGCCCCATCACACCCAGCCCAGTCCAGCTCAGTCCAGCACACAGCAGCCCAGGCCCCATCACACCCAGCTCAGTCCAGCACAATGCAGCCCAGGCCCCATCACACCCAGCTCAGTCCAGCTCAGTCCAGCACACTGCAGCCCAGGCCCCATCACACCCAGCTCAGTCCAGCTCAGTCCAGCACACTGCAGCCCAGGCCCCATCACACCCAGCTCAGTCCAGCACACTGCAGCCAAGGCCCCACCACACCAATCACACCCAGCTCAGTCCAGCACACTGCAGCCCAGGCTCCATCACACCCAGCTCAGTCCAGCTCAGTCCAGCACACTGCAGCCCAGGCTCCATCACACCCAGCCCAGTCCAGCTCATTCCAGCACACTGCAGCCCAGGCCCCATCACACCCAGCTCAGTCCAGCTCAGTCCAGCACAATGCAGCCCAGGTTCCATCACACCCAGCTCAGTCCAGCTCAGTCCAGCACAATGCAGCCCAGGCCCCATCACACCCAGCTCAGTCCAGCACACTGCAGCCCAGGCCCCATCACACCCAGCTCAGTCCAGCACAATGCAGCCCAGGCCCCATCACACCCAGCTCAGTCCAGCACACTGCAGCCCAGGCTCCATCACACCCAGCTCAGTCCAGCTCAGTCCAGCACACTGTAGCCCAGAACCCATCACACTCAGCTCAGTCCAGCTCAGTCCAGCACACTGCAGCCCAGGCTCCATCACACCCAGCTCAGTCCAGCTCAGTCCAGCACACTGCAGCCCAGGCTCCATCACACCCAGCCCAGTCCAGCTCAGTCCAGCACACTGCAGCCCAGGCCACATCACACCCAGCTCAGTCCAGCTCAGTCCAGCACACTGCAGCCCAGGCTCCATCACACCCAGCTCAGTCCAGCTCAGTCCAGCACAATGCAGCCCAGGCCCCATCACACCCAGCTCAGTCCAGCTCAGTCCAGCACACTGCAGCCCAGGCTCCATCACACCCAGCTCAGTCCAGCTTAGTCAAGCACACTGCAGCCCAGGCCCCATCACACCCAGCTCAGTCCAGCTCAGTCCAGCACACTGCAGCCCAGGCTCCATCACACCCAGCCCAGTCCAGCTCAGTCCAGCACAATGCAGCCCAGGCCCCATCACACCCAGCTCAGTCCAGCACACTGCAGCCCAGGCGCCATCACACCCAGCTCAGTCCAGCACAATGCAGCCCAGGCCCCATCACACCCAGCTCAGTCCAGCACACTGCAGCCCAGGCTCCATCACACCCAGCTCAGTCCAGCTCAGGTCAGCACACTGCAGCCCAGGCCCCATCACACCCAGCTCAGTCCAGCTCAGTCCACCACACTGCAGCCCAGGCTCCATCACACCCAGCTCAGTCCAGCTCAGTCCAGGACACTGCAGCCCAGGCTCCATCACACCCAGCCCAGTCCATCTCAGTCCAGCACACTGCAGCCCAGGCCCCATCACACCCAGCTCAGTCCAGCTCAGTCCAGGACACTGCAGCCCAGGCTCCATCACACCCAGCCCAGTCCAGCTCAGTCCAGCACACTGCAGCCCAGGCTCCATCACACCCAGCTCAGTCCAGCTCAGTCCAGCACAATGCAGCCCAGGCTCCATCACACCCAGCTCAGTCCAGCTCAGTCCAGCACAATGCAGCCCAGGCCCCATCACACCCAGCTCAGTCCAGCACACTGCAGCCCAGGCCCCATCACACCCAGCTCAGTCCAGCACAATGCAGCCCAGGCCCCATCACACCCAGCTCAGTCCGGCACACTGCAGCCCAGGCTCCATCACACCCAGCTCAGTCCAGCTCAGTCCAGCACACTGCAGCCCAGGCTCCATCACACCCAGCTCAGTCCAGCACACTGCAGCCCAGGCTCCATCACACCCAGCTCAGTCCAGCTCAGTCCAGCACACTGCAGCCCAGGCCCCATCACACCCAGCTCAGTCCAGCTCAGTCCAGCACACTGCAGCCCATGCTCCATCACACCCAGCTCAGTCCAGCTCAGTCCAGCATAATGCAGCCCAGGCTCCATCACACCCAGCCCAGTCCAGCTCAGTCCAGCACACTGCAGCCCAGGCCCCATCACACCCAGCTCAGTCCAGCTCAGTCCAGCACACTGCAGCCCAGGCTCCATCACACCCAGCTCAGTCCAGCTCAGTCCAGCACAATGCAGCCCAGGCCCCATCACACCCAGCTCAGTCCAGCTCAGTCCAGCACACTGCAGCCCAGGCTCCATCACACCCAGCTCAGTCCAGCTCAGTCCAGCACACTGCAGCCCAGGCTCCATCACACCCAGCTCAGTCCAGCTCAGTCCAGCACACTGCAGCCCAGGCCCCATCACACCCAACTCAGTCCAGCACACTGCAGCCCAGGCTCCATCACACCCAGCTCAGTCCAGCTCAGTCCAGCACACTGTAGCCCAGGCTCCATCACACCCAGCCCCAACCCTAGTCTCAACCCTAACCCTAGCCTCAACCATAACCCTAGTCTCAACCCCAACCCTAGCCTCAACCATAACCCTAGTCTCAAACCTAACCCTAGTCTCAACCCCAACCCTAGCCTCAACCCTAACCCTAGTCTCAACCCTAACCCTAGTCCCAACCCTAACCTTAGCTTCATGTCCACATCCCGGTTCAACTCTATTCTCAACCCTAACCCTAGTCTTAACCCTAACCCTCAATCTTAACCCTAGCCTCAACCCTAACCCTAGCGTCAACCCTAACCCTAGCGTCAACCCTAACCCTAGTCTCAACCCTAACCCTAATCTCAACCCTAACCCTAGCCTCAACCCTAACCCTAGTCTCAACCCTAACCCTAGTCTCAACCCTAACCCTAGTATCATTCCTAACCCTAATCTCAATCCTAACCCTAGTCTCAACCCTAACCCTAGCCTCAAGCCTAACCCTAGTCTCAATCCTAACCCTAGCCTCAACCCTAACCCTAGTCTCAACCCTAGTCTCAACCCTAACCTTAGCTTCATGTCCACATCCCGGTTCAACCCTATTCTCAACCCTAGCCCTAGTCTTAACCCTAACCCTCAATCTTAACCCTAGCCTCAACCCTAACCCTAGCCTCAACCCTAACCCTAACCCTGGCCTCAACCCTAAACCTAGTCTCAACCCTAACCCTAGTCTCATTCCTAACCCTAGCCTCATTCCTAACCCTAATCTCAACACTAACCCTAGTCTCAACCCTACTAACCCTAGTCTCAACCCTAACCCTAGCTTCATGTCCACATCCCGGTTTAACCCTAGCCTCAACCCTAAGCCTAACCTTCTATACCCTCCTGTTGATCTTTATCCCCCTGTTGGTCTCAGGTTGCCTACCTTCCCTCCCTGCCACTAGCACCCCCAGACCCAGCAAACCAGGCCATACACTGCATTCCAAATGGCACCTTATTCCATATGTTTTTTTTCTCCAGAAGTAGTGCACTACCCACATGAAAAAAGACTGTATACTGTATACTTTAGAATACTATACTACACACTGTAGCATTGCTCGATCATGTGTAGTACTTACAATAGAATGTTGTAGTACACTGTAGAATACTACAGTAAAAATTACAGTATTATCCACAAAAAAACACTGCAGTAAATGCTACACTAATATCCGCAAAAACAATACAGTACACAAAAACACTACAATTCTTTACTACACTATACTATTTAATTTGCATATCCCCTACCCATTTCCCTACCCATATCACAATTTGTGCCACCCACTAGTGAGAAACCTACATGCCAAGTATAGACCATATTGTGTTTATTCCAGGTTATAGAAAAGAGCAGAAACTCTGAACTATCTGTTCAGGCCCAAGCCCTACCTACCGACAGGCTATGGATTTTTATTTATTTTAGTATTTCTCCTGAAGTAGAAAGCCTCCACTTCTATGTCAAATAAATACTACAGTAATGTCCACAAAAACACAGAGTAAACACAGTAAATACTACAGTATAGTACAACCCTCAAAAACACATGATTTACTATTGTATATACTACAGTTTTTTACGACAGTATTTATAATATAGTTAACTGTAAATACTATAGTATGCTACAGTATATACTACAGTAAATACTATGGTGAATACTATAGTATTTGTACCGTAGTGTATTATAGTATTTTTTCATGTGGGTATAAAGGAAATAGGGCGTCATTTGGGACACGTGACCAGGCCCCACCACACCCAGCTCAGTCCAGCACACTGCAGCCCAGGCCCCATCACACCCAGCTCAGTCCAGCTCAGTCCAGCACACTGCAGTCCAGGCCCCACCACACCCAGCTCAGTCCAGCTCAGTCCAGCACACTGAAGCCCAGGCCCCACCACACCCAGCTTAGTCCAGCACACTGCAGCCCAGGCCCCACCACACCCAGCTCAGTCCAGCACACTGCAGCCCAGGCCCCACCACACCCAGCTCAGTCCAGCTCAGTCCAGCACAATGCAGCCCAGGCCCCATCACACCCAGCTTAGTCCAGCTCAGTCCAGCACACTGCAGCCCAGGCTCCATCACACCCAGCTCAGTCCAGCTCAGTCCAGCACACTGCAGCCCAGGCTCCATCACACCCAGCTCAGTCCAGCTCAGTCCAGCACACTGCAGCCCAGGCCCCATCACACCCAGCTCAGTCCAGCACACTGCAGCCCAGGCTCCATCACACCCAGCTCAGTCCAGCTCAGTCCAGCACACTGCAGCCCAGGCTCCATCACACCCAGCCCCAACCATAGTCTCAACCCTAACCCTAGCCTCAACCATAACCCTAGTCTCAACCCCAACCCTAGCCTCAACCATAACCCTAGTCTCAAACCTAACCCTAGTCTCAACCCCAACCCTAGCCTCAACCCTAACCCTAGTCTCAACCCTAACCCTAGTCCCAACCCTAACCTTAGCTTCATGTCCACATCCCGGTTCAACTCTATTCTCAACCCTAACCCTAGTCTTAACCCTAACCCTCAATCTTAACCCTAGCCTCAACCCTAACCCTAGCGTCAACCCTAACCCTAGCGTCAACCCTAACCCTAGTCTCAACCCTAACCCTAATCTCAACCCTAACCCTAGCCTCAACCCTAACCCTAGTCTCAACCCTAACCCTAGTCTCAACCCTAACCCTAGTATCATTCCTAACCCTAATCTCAATCCTAACCCTAGTCTCAACCCTAACCCTAGCCTCAAGCCTAACCCTAGTCTCAATCCTAACCCTAGCCTCAACCCTAACCCTAGTCTCAACCCTAGTCTCAACCCTAACCTTAGCTTCATGTCCACATCCCGGTTCAACCCTATTCTCAACCCTAGCCCTAGTCTTAACCCTAACCCTCAATCTTAACCCTAGCCTCAACCCTAACCCTAGCCTCAACCCTAACCCTAACCCTAGCCTCAACCCTAAACCTAGTCTCAACCCTAACCCTAGTCTCATTCCTAACCCTAGCCTCATTCCTAACCCTAATCTCAACACTAACCCTAGTCTCAACCCTACTAACCCTAGTCTCAACCCTAACCCTAGCTTCATGTCCACATCCCGGTTTAACCCTAGCCTCAACCCTAAGCCTAACCTTCTATACCCTCCTGTTGATCTTTATCCCCCTGTTGGTCTCAGGTTGCCTACCTTCCCTCCCTGCCACTAGCACCCCCAGACCCAGCAAACCAGGCCATACACTGCATTCCAAATGGCACCTTATTCCATATGTTTTTTTTCTCCAGAAGTAGTGCACTACCCACATGAAAAAAGACTGTATACTGTATACTTTAGAATACTATACTACACACTGTAGCATTGCTCGATCATGTGTAGTACTTACAATAGAATGTTGTAGTACACTGTAGAATACTACAGTAAAAATTACAGTATTATCCACAAAAAAACACTGCAGTAAATGCTACACTAATATCCGCAAAAACAATACAGTACACAAAAACACTACAATTCTTTACTACACTATACTATTTAATTTGCATATCCCCTACCCATTTCCCTACCCATATCACAATTTGTGCCACCCACTAGTGAGAAACCTACATGCCAAGTATAGACCATATTGTGTTTATTCCAGGTTATAGAAAAGAGCAGAAACTCTGAACTATCTGTTCAGGCCCAAGCCCTACCTACCGACAGGCTATGGATTTTTATTTATTTTAGTATTTCTCCTGAAGTAGAAAGCCTCCACTTCTATGTCAAATAAATACTACAGTAATGTCCACAAAAACACAGAGTAAACACAGTAAATACTACAGTATAGTACAACCCTCAAAAACACATGATTTACTATTGTATATACTACAGTTTTTTACGACAGTATTTATAATATAGTTAACTGTAAATACTATAGTATGCTACAGTATATACTACAGTAAATACTATGGTGAATACTATAGTATTTGTACCGTAGTGTATTATAGTATTTTTTCATGTGGGTATAAAGGAAATAGGGCGTCATTTGGGACACGTGACCAGGCCCCACCACACCCAGCTCAGTCCAGCACACTGCAGCCCAGGCCCCATCACACCCAGCTCAGTCCAGCTCAGTCCAGCACACTGCAGTCCAGGCCCCACCACACCCAGCTCAGTCCAGCTCAGTCCAGCACACTGCAGCCCAGGCCCCACCACACCCAGCTTAGTCCAGCACACTGCAGCCCAGGCCCCACCACACCCAGCTCAGTCCAGCACACTGCAGCCCAGGCCCCACCACACCCAGCTCAGTCCAGCTCAGTCCAGCACAATGCAGCCCAGGCCCCATCACACCCAGCTTAGTCCAGCTCAGTCCAGCACACTGCAGCCCAGGCTCCATCACACCCAGCTCAGTCCAGCTCAGTCCAGCACACTGCAGCCCAGGCTCCATCACACCCAGCTCAGTCCAGCTCAGTCCAGCACACTGCAGCCCAGGCCCCATCACACCCAGCTCAGTCCAGCACACTGCAGCCCAGGCTCCATCACACCCAGCTCAGTCCAGCTCAGTCCAGCACACTGCAGCCCAGGCTCCATCACACCCAGCCCCAACCATAGTCTCAACCCTAACCCTAGCCTCAACCATAACCCTAGTCTCAACCCCAACCCTAGCCTCAACCATAACCCTAGTCTCAAACCTAACCCTAGTCTCAACCCCAACCCTAGCCTCAACCCTAACCCTAGTCTCAACCCTAACCCTAGTCCCAACCCTAACCTTAGCTTCATGTCCACATCCCGGTTCAACTCTATTCTCAACCCTAACCCTAGTCTTAACCCTAACCCTCAATCTTAACCCTAGCCTCAACCCTAACCCTAGCGTCAACCCTAACCCTAGCGTCAACCCTAACCCTAGTCTCAACCCTAACCCTAATCTCAACCCTAACCCTAGCCTCAACCCTAACCCTAGTCTCAACCCTAACCCTAGTCTCAACCCTAACCCTAGTATCATTCCTAACCCTAATCTCAATCCTAACCCTAGTCTCAACCCTAACCCTAGCCTCAAGCCTAACCCTAGTCTCAATCCTAACCCTAGCCTCAACCCTAACCCTAGTCTCAACCCTAGTCTCAACCCTAACCTTAGCTTCATGTCCACATCCCGGTTCAACCCTATTCTCAACCCTAGCCCTAGTCTTAACCCTAACCCTCAATCTTAACCCTAGCCTCAACCCTAACCCTAGCCTCAACCCTAACCCTAACCCTAGCCTCAACCCTAAACCTAGTCTCAACCCTAACCCTAGTCTCATTCCTAACCCTAGCCTCATTCCTAACCCTAATCTCAACACTAACCCTAGTCTCAACCCTACTAACCCTAGTCTCAACCCTAACCCTAGCTTCATGTCCACATCCCGGTTTAACCCTAGCCTCAACCCTAAGCCTAACCTTCTATACCCTCCTGTTGATCTTTATCCCCCTGTTGGTCTCAGGTTGCCTACCTTCCCTCCCTGCCACTAGCACCCCCAGACCCAGCAAACCAGGCCATACACTGCATTCCAAATGGCACCTTATTCCATATGTTTTTTTTCTCCAGAAGTAGTGCACTACCCACATGAAAAAAGACTGTATACTGTATACTTTAGAATACTATACTACACACTGTAGCATTGCTCGATCATGTGTAGTACTTACAATAGAATGTTGTAGTACACTGTAGAATACTACAGTAAAAATTACAGTATTATCCACAAAAAAACACTGCAGTAAATGCTACACTAATATCCGCAAAAACAATACAGTACACAAAAACACTACAATTCTTTACTACACTATACTATTTAATTTGCATATCCCCTACCCATTTCCCTACCCATATCACAATTTGTGCCACCCACTAGTGAGAAACCTACATGCCAAGTATAGACCATATTGTGTTTCTTCCAGGTTATAGAAAAGAGCAGAAACTCTGAACTATCTGTTCAGGCCCAAGCCCTACCTACCGACAGGCTATGGATTTTTATTTATTTTAGTATTTCTCCTGAAGGAGAAAGCCTCCACTTCTATGTCAAATAAATACTACAGTAATGTCCACAAAAACACAGAGTAAACACAGTAAATACTACAGTATAGTACAACCCTCAAAAACACATGATTTACTATTGTACATACTACAGTTTTTTACGACAGTATTTATAATATAGTTAACTGTAAATACTATAGTATGCTACAGTATATACTACAGTAAATACTATGGTGAATACTATAGTATTTGTACCGTAGTGTATTATAGTATTTTTTCATGTGGGTATAAAGGAAATAGGGCGTCATTTGGGACACGTGACCAGGCCCCACCACACCCAGCTCAGTCCAGCACACTGCAGCCCAGGCCCCATCACACCCAGCTCAGTCCAGCTCAGTCCAGCACACTGCAGTCCAGGCCCCACCACACCCAGCTCAGTCCAGCTCAGTCCAGCACACTGCAGCCCAGGCCCCACCACACCCAGCTTAGTCCAGCACACTGCAGCCCAGGCCCCACCACACCCAGCTCAGTCCAGCACACTGCAGCCCAGGCCCCACCACACCCAGCTCAGTCCAGCTCAGTCCAGCACAATGCAGCCCAGGCCCCATCACACCCAGCTCAGTCCAGCACAATGCAGCCCAGGCCCCATCACACCCAGCTCAGTCCAGCTCAGTCCAGCTAATTCCAGCTCAGTCCAGCACAGTGCAGCCCAGGCCCCATCACACCCAGCTCAGTCCAGCTCAGTCCAGCACACTGCAGCCCAGGCTCCATCACACCCAGCTCAGTCCAGCTCAGTCCAGCACACTGCAAACCAGGCCCCATCACACCGAGCTCAGTCCAGCTCAGTCCAGCACACTGCAGCACAGGCTCCATCACACCCAGCCCAGTCCAGCTCAGTCCAACACACTGCAGCCCAGGCCCCATCACACCCAGCTCAGTCCAGCTCAGTCCAGCACACTGCAGCCCAGGCTCCATCACACCCAGCTCAGTCCAGCTCAGTCCAGCACACTGCAGCCCAGGCCCCATCACACCCAGCTCAGTCCAGCACAATGCAGCCCAGGCCCCATCACACCCAGCTCAGTCCAGCTCAGTCCAGCACACTGCAGCCCAGGCCCCATCACACCCAGCTCAGTCCAGCTCAGTCCAGCACACTGCAGCCCAGGCCCCATCACACCCAGCTCAGTCCAGCTCAGTCCAGCACACTGCAGCCCAGGCTCCATCACACCCAGCTCAGTCCAGCTCAGTCCAGCACACTGCAGCCCAGGCCCCATCACACCCAGCTCAGTCCAGCACACTGCAGCCCAGGCTCCATCACACCCAGCTCAGTCCAGCTCAGTCCAGTACACTGCAGCCCAGGCCCGATCACACCCAGCCCAGTCCAGCTCAGTCCAGCACACTGCAGCCCAGGCCCCATCACACCCAGCTCAGTCCAGCTCAGTCCAGCACAATGCAGCCCAGGCCCCATCACACCCAGCTCAGTCCAGCACAACGCAGCCCAGGCCCCATCACACCCAGCTCAGTCCAGCTCAGTCCAGCACACTGCAGCCCAGGCCCCATCGCACCCAGCTCAGTCCAGCTCAGTCCAGCACACTGCAGCCCAGGCCCCATCACACCCAGCTCAGTCCAGCACACTGCAGCCCAGGCTCCATCACACCCAGCTCAGTCCAGCTCAGTCCAGCACACTGCAGCCAAGGCCCCACCACACCAATCACACCCAGCTCAGTCCAGCACACTGCAGCCCAGGCTCCATCACACCCAGCTCAGTCCAGCTCAGTCCAGCACACTGCAGCCCAGGCTCCATCACACCCAGCCCAGTCCAGCTCAGTCCAGCAAATTGCAGCCCAGGCCCCATCACACCCAGCTCAGTCCAGCTCAGTCCAGCACAATGCAGCCCAGGTTCCATCACACCCAGCTCAGTCCAGCTCAGTCCAGCACAATGCAGCCCAGGCCCCATCACACCCAGCTCAGTCCAGCACACTGCAGCCCAGGCCCCATCACACCCAGCTCAGTCCAGCACAATGCAGCCCAGGCCCCATCACACCCAGCTCAGTCCAGCTCAGTCCAGCACACTGCAGCCCAGGCCCCATCAGAACCCAGCTCAGTCCAGCACAATGCAGCCCAGGCCCCATCACACCCAGCTCAGTCCAGCACAATGCAGCCCAGGCCCCATCACACCCAGCTCAGTCCAGCTCAGTCCAGCTCAGTCCAGCACAGTGCAGCCCAGGCCCCATCACACCCAGCTCAGTCCAGCACAATGCAGCCCAGGCCCCATCACACCCAGCTCAGTCCAGCACTCTGCAGCCCAGGCCCCATCACACCCAGCTCAGTCCAGCACACTGCAGCCCAGGCCCCATCACACCCAGCTCAGTCCAGCTCAGTCCAGCACACTGCAGCCCAGGCCCCATCACACCCAGCTCAGTCCAGCACAATGCAGCCCAGGCCCCATCACACCCAGCTCAGTCCAGCACAATGCAGCCCAGGCCCCATCACACCCAGCTCAGTCCAGCTCAGTCCAGCTCATTCCAGCTCAGTCCAGCACAGTGCAGCCCAGGCCCCATCACACCCAGCCCAGTCCAGCTCAGTCCAACACACTGCAGCCCAGGCCCCATCACACCCAGCTCAGTCCAGCTCAGTCCAGCACACTGCAGCCCAGGCTCCATCACACCCAGCTCAGTCCAGCTCAGTCCAGCACACTGCAGCCCAGGCCCCATCACACCCAGCTCAGTCCAGCACAATGCAGCCCAGGCCCCATCACACCCAGCTCAGTCCAGCTCAGTCCAGCACACTGCAGCCCAGGCCCCATCACACCCAGCTCAGTCCAGCTCAGTCCAGCACACTGCAGCCCAGGCCCCATCACACCCAGCTCAGTCCAGCTCAGTCCAGCACACTGCAGCCCAGGCTCCATCACACCCAGCTCAGTCCAGCTCAGTCCAGCACACTGCAGCCCAGGCCCCATCACACCCAGCTCAGTCCAGCACACTGCAGCCCAGGCTCCATCACACCCAGCTCAGTCCAGCTCAGTCCAGTACACTGCAGCCCAGGCCCGATCACACCCAGCCCAGTCCAGCTCAGTCCAGCACACTGCAGCCCAGGCCCCATCACACCCAGCTCAGTCCAGCTCAGTCCAGCACAATGCAGCCCAGGCCCCATCACACCCAGCTCAGTCCAGCACAATGCAGCCCAGGCCCCATCACACCCAGCTCAGTCCAGCTCAGTCCAGCACACTGCAGCCCAGGCCCCATCGCACCCAGCTCAGTCCAGCTCAGTCCAGCACACTGCAGCCCAGGCCCCATCACACCCAGCTCAGTCCAGCACACTGCAGCCCAGGCTCCATCACACCCAGCTCAGTCCAGCTCAGTCCAGCACACTGCAGCCAAGGCCCCACCACACCAATCACACCCAGCTCAGTCCAGCACACTGCAGCCCAGGCTCCATCACACCCAGCTCAGTCCAGCTCAGTCCAGCACACTGCAGCCCAGGCTCCATCACACCCAGCCCAGTCCAGCTCAGTCCAGCACATTGCAGCCCAGGCCCCATCACACCCAGCTCAGTCCAGCTCAGTCCAGCACAATGCAGCCCAGGTTCCATCACACCCAGCTCAGTCCAGCTCAGTCCAGCACAATGCAGCCCAGGCCCCATCACACCCAGCTCAGTCCAGCACACTGCAGCCCAGGCCCCATCACACCCAGCTCAGTCCAGCACAATGCAGCCCAGGCCCCATCACACCCAGCTCAGTCCAGCTCAGTCCAGCACACTGCAGCCCAGGCCCCATCAGAACCCAGCTCAGTCCAGCACAATGCAGCCCAGGCCCCATCACACCCAGCTCAGTCCAGCACAATGCAGCCCAGGCCCCATCACACCCAGCTCAGTCCAGCTCAGTCCAGCTCAGTCCAGCACAGTGCAGCCCAGGCCCCATCACACCCAGCTCAGTCCAGCACAATGCAGCCCAGGCCCCATCACACCCAGCTCAGTCCAGCACTCTGCAGCCCAGGCCCCATCACACCCAGCTCAGTCCAGCACACTGCAGCCCAGGCCCCATCACACCCAGCTCAGTCCAGCTCAGTCCAGCACACTGCAGCCCAGGCCCCATCACACCCAGCTCAGTCCAGCACAATGCAGCCCAGGCCCCATCACACCCAGCTCAGTCCAGCACAATGCAGCCCAGGCCCCATCACACCCAGCTCAGTCCAGCTCAGTCCAGCTCATTCCAGCTCAGTCCAGCACAGTGCAGCCCAGGCCCCATCACACCCAGCTCAGTCCAGCTCAGTCCAGCACACTGCAGCCCAGGCTCCATCACACCCAGCTCAGTCCAGCTCAGTCCAGCACACTGCAAACCAGGCCCCATCACACCGAGCTCAGTCCAGCTCGGTCCAGCACACTGCAGCACAGGCTCCATCACACCCAGCCCAGTCCAGCTCAGTCCAGCACAATGCAGCCCAGGCCCCATCACACCCAGCTCAGTCCAGCTCAGTCCAGCACACTACAGCCCAGGCTCCATCACACCCAGCTCAGTCCAGCTCAGTCCAGCACACTGCAGCCCAGGCCCCATCACACCCAGCTCAGTCCAGCACAATGCAGCCCAGACCCCATCACACCCAGCTCAGTCCAGCTCAGTCCAGCACACTGCAGCCCAGGCCCCATCACACCCAGCTCAGTCCAGCTCAGTCCAGCACACTGCAGCCCAGGCCCCATAACACCCAGCTCAGTCCAGCTCAGTCCAGCACACTGCAGCCCAGGCCCCATCACACCCAGCTCAGTCCAGCACACTGCAGCCCAGGCTCGATCACACAAAGCTCAGTCCAGCTCAGTCCAGCACACTGCAGCCCAGGCCCCATCACACCCAGCCCAGTCCAGCTCAGTCCAGCACACTGCAGCCCAGGCCCCATCACACCCAGCTCAGTCCAGCACAATGCAGCCCAGGCCCCATCACACCCAGCTCAGTCCAGCTCAGTCCAGCACACTGCAGCCCAGGCCCCATCACACCCAGCTCAGTCCAGCTCAGTCCAGCACACTGCAGCCCAGGCCCCATCACACCCAGCTCAGTCCAGCACACTGCAGCCCAGGCTCCATCACACCCAGCTCAGTCCAGCTCAGTCCAGCACACTCCAGCCAAGGCCCCACCACACCAATCACACCCAGCTCAGTCCAGCACACTGCAGCCCAGGCTCCATCACACCCAGCTCAGTCCAGCTCAGTCCAGCACACTGCAGCCCAGGCTCCATCACACCCAGCCCAGTCCAGCTCATTCCAGCACACTGCAGCCCAGGCCCCATCACACCCAGCTCAGTCCAGCTCAGTCCAGCACAATGCAGCCCAGGTTCCATCACACCCAGCTCAGTCCATCTCAGTCCAGCACAATGCAGCCCAGGCTCCATCACACCCAGCTCAGTCCAGCACACTGCAGCCCAGGCCCCATCACACCCAGCTCAGTCCAGCACAATGCAGCCCAGGCCCCATCACACCCAGCTCAGTCCAGCACACTGCAGCCCAGGCCCCATCACACCCAGCTCAGTCATGCTCAGTCCAGCACACTGCAGCCCAGAACCCATCACACCCAGCCCAGTCCAGCTCAGTCCAGCACACTGCAGCCCAGGCCCCATCACACCCAGCTCAGTCCAGCTCAGTCCAGCACACTGCAGCCCAGGCTCCATCACACCCGGCTCAGTCCAGCTCAGTCCAGCACAATGCAGCCCAGGCCCCATCACACCCAGCTCAGTCCAGCTCAGTCCAGCACACTGCAGCCCAGGCTCCATCACACCCGGCTCAGTCCAGCTCAGTCCAGCACAATGCAGCCCAGGCCCCATCACACCCAGCTCAGTCCAGCACAATGCAGCCCAGGCCCCATCACACCCAGCTCAGTCCAGCTCAGTCCAGCACACTGCAGCCCAGGCCCCATCACACCCAGCTCAGTCCAGCACACTGCAGCCCAGGCTCCATCACACCCATCACACCCAGCTCAGTCCAGCACACTGCAGCCCAGGCTCCATCACACCCAGCTCAGTCCAGCTCAGTCCAGTACACTGCAGCCCAGGCTCCATCACACCCAGCTCAGTCCAGCTCAGTCCAGCACACTGCAGCCCAGGCCCCATCACACCCAGCTCAGTCCAGCACACTGCAGCCCAGGCCCCATCACACCCAGCTCAGTCCAGCACAATGCAGCCCAGGCCCCATCACACCCAGCTCAGTCCAGCTCAGTCCAGCACACTGCAGCCCAGGCCCCATCACACCCAGCTCAGTCCAGCTCAGTCCAGCACACTGCAGCCCAGGCCCCATCACACCCAGCTCAGTCCAGCACACTGCAGCCCAGGCTCCATCACACCCAGCTCAGTCCAGCTCAGTCCAGCACACTCCAGCCAAGGCCCCACCACACCAATCACACCCAGCCCAGTCCAGCTCAGTCCAGCACACTGCAGCCCAGGCCCCATCACACCCAGCTCAGTCCAGCTCAGTCCAGCTCATTCCAGCTCAGTCCAGCACAGTGCAGCCCAGGCCCCATCACACCCAGCTCAGTCCAGCTCAGTCCAGCACACTGCAGCCCAGGCTCCATCACACCCAGCTCAGTCCAGCTCAGTCCAGCACACTGCAAACCAGGCCCCATCACACCCAGCTCAGTCCAGCTCAGTCCAGCACACTGCAGCACAGGCTCCATCACACCCAGCTCAGTCCAGCTCAGTCCAGCTTATTCCAGCTCAGTCCAGCACAGTGCAGCCCAGGCCCCATCACACCCAGCTCAGTCCAGCTCAGTCAAGCACACTGCAGCCCAGGCTCCATCACACCCAGCTCAGTCCAGCTCAGTCCAGCACAATGCAGCCCAGGCCCCATCACACCCAGCTCAGTCCAGCACACTGCAGCCCAGGCTCCATCACACCCAGCTCAGTCCAGCTCAGTCCAGCACACTGCAGCCCAGGCCCCATCACACCCAGCTCAGTCCAGCACAATGCAGCCCAGGCTCCATCACACCCAGCTCAGTCCAGCTCAGTCCAGCACACTGCAGCCCAGGCCCCATCACACCCAGCTCAGTCCAGCTCAGTCCAGCACACTGCAGCCCAGGCCCCATCACACCCAGCTCAGTCCAGCACACTGCAGCCCAGGCTCCATCACACCCAGCTCAGTCCAGCTCAGTCCAGCACACTCCAGCCAAGGCCCCACCACACCAATCACACCCAGCTCAGTCCAGCACACTGCAGCCCAGGCTCCATCACACCCAGCTCAGTCCAGCTCAGTCCAGCACACTGCAGCCCAGGCTCCATCACACCCAGCCCAGTCCAGCTCATTCCAGCACACTGCAGCCCAGGCCCCGTCACACCCAGCTCAGTCCAGCTCAGTCCAGCACAATGCATCCCAGGTTCCATCACACCCAGCTCAGTCCAGCTCAGTCCAGCACAATGCAGCCCAGGCTCCATCACACCCAGCTCAGTCCAGCACACTGCAGCCCAGGCCCCATCACACCCAGCTCAGTCCAGCACACTGCAGCCCAGGCCCCATCACACCCAGCTCAGTCCAGCACACTGCAGCCCAGGCCCCATCACACCCAGCTCAGTCCAGCTCAGTCCAGCACACTGCAGCCCAGAACCCATCACACCCAGCCCAGTCCAGCTCAGTCCAGCACACTGCAGCCCAGGCCCCATCACACCCAGCTCAGTCCAGCTCAGTCCAGCACACTGCAGCCCAGGCTCCATCACACCCAGCTCAGTCCAGCTCAGTCCAGCACAATGCAGCCCAGGCCCCATCACACCCAGCTCAGTCCAGCTCAGTCCAGCACACTGCAGCCCAGGCTCCATCACACCCAGCTCAGTCCAGCTCAGTCCAGCACACTGCAGCCCAGGCCCCATCACACCCAGCTCAGTCCAGCTCAGTCCAGCACACTGCAGCCCAGGCTCCATCACACCCAGCCCAGTCCAGCTCAGTCCAGCACAATGCAGCCCAGGCCCCATCACACCCAGCTCAGTCCAGCACACTGCAGCCCAGGCCCCATCACACCCAGCTCAGTCCAGCACAATGCAGCCCAGGCCCCATCACACCCAGCTCAGTCCAGCACACTGCAGCCCAGGCTCCATCACACCCAGCTCAGTCCAGCTCAGGTCAGCACACTGCAGCCCAGGCCCCATCACACCCAGCTCAGTCCAGCTCAGTCCAGCACACTGCA
The DNA here is from genome assembly GCF_029448725.1 of Salvelinus fontinalis. NCBI lineage: Eukaryota > Metazoa > Chordata > Actinopteri > Salmoniformes > Salmonidae > Salvelinus > Salvelinus fontinalis. Next base: position 28,514,170 of record NC_074692.1, on the reverse strand, counting down.
GCCCAGGCTCCATCACACCCAGCTCAGTCCAGCTCAGTCCAGCACAATGCAGACCAGAAACCATCACACCCAGCTCAGTCCAGCAGACTGCAGCCCAGGCTCCATCACACCCAGCTCAGTCCAGCTCAGTCCAGCACAATGCAGCCCAGGCCCCATCACACCCAGCTCAGTCCAGCTCAGTCCAGCACACTGCAGCCCAGGCTCCATCACACCCAGCTCAGTCCAGCTCAGTCCAGCACACTGCAGCCCAGGCCCCATCACACCCAGCTCAGTCCAGCTCAGTCCAGCACACTGCAGCCCAGGCTCCATCACACCCAGCCCAGTCCAGCTCAGTCCAGCACAATGCAGCCCAGGCCCCATCACACCCAGCTCAGTCCAGCACACTGCAGCCCAGGCCCCATCACACCCAGCTCAGTCCAGCACAATGCAGCCCAGGCCCCATCACACCCAGCTCAGTCCAGCACACTGCAGCCCAGGCTCCATCACACCCAGCTCAGTCCAGCTCAGGTCAGCACACTGCAGCCCAGGCCCCATCACACCCAGCTCAGTCCAGCTCAGTCCAGCACACTGCAGCCCAGGCTCCATCACACCCAGCTCAGTCCAGCTCAGTCCAGCACAATGCAGACCAGAAACCATCACACCCAGCTCAGTCCAGCACACTGCAGCCCAGGCTCCATCACACCCAGCTCAGTCCAGCTCAGTCCAGCACACTGCAGCCCAAGCTCCATCACACCCAGCTCAGTCCAGCTCAGTCCAGCACACTGCAGCCCAGGCCCCATCACACCCAGCTCAGTCCAGCACACTGCAGCCCAGGCTCCATCACACCCAGCTCAGTCCAGCTCAGTCCAGCACACTGCAGCCCAGGCCCCACCACACCCATCACACCCAGCTCAGTCCAGCACACTGCAACCCAGGCTCCATCACACCCAGCTCAGTCCAGCTCAGTCCAGCACAATGCAGCCCAGGCCCCATCACACCCAGCTCAGTCCAGCTCAGTCCAGCACACTGCAGCCCAGGCTCCATCACACCCAGCTCAGTCCAGCTCAGTCCAGCACACTGCAGCCCAGGCCCCATCACACCCAGCTCAGTCCAGCTCAGTCCAGCACACTGCAGCCCAGGCTCCATCACACCCAGCCCAGTCCAGCTCAGTCCAGCACAATGCAGCCCAGGCCCCATCACACCCAGCTCAGTCCAGCACACTGCAGCCCAGGCCCCATCACACCCAGCTCAGTCCAGCACAATGCAGCCCAGGCCCCATCACACCCAGCTCAGTCCAGCACACTGCAGCCCAGGCTCCATCACACCCAGCTCAGTCCAGCTCAGGTCAGCACACTGCAGCCCAGGCCCCATCACACCCAGCTCAGTCCAGCTCAGTCCAGCACACTGCAGCCCAGGCTCCATCACACCCAGCTCAGTCCAGCTCAGTCCAGCACAATGCAGACCAGAAACCATCACACCCAGCTCAGTCCAGCACACTGCAGCCCAGGCTCCATCACACCCAGCTCAGTCCAGCTCAGTCCAGCACAATGCAGCCCAGGCCCCATCACACCCAGCTCAGTCCGGCTCAGTCCAGCACACTGCAGCCCAGGCTCCATCACACCCAGCTCAGTCCAGCTCAGTCCAGCACACTGCAGCCCAGGCCCCATCACACCCAGCTCAGTCCAGCTCAGTCCAGCACACTGCAGCCCAGGCTCCATCACACCCAGCCCAGTCCAGCTCAGTCCAGCACAATGCAGCCCAGGCCCCATCACACCCAGCTCAGTCCAGCACACTGCAGCCCAGGCCCCATCACACCCAGCTCAGTCCAGCACAATGCAGCCCAGGCCCCATCACACCCAGCTCAGTCCAGCACACTGCAGCCCAGGCTCCATCACACCCAGCTCAGTCCAGCTCAGGTCAGCACACTGCAGCCCAGGCCCCATCACACCCAGCTCAGTCCAGCTCAGTCCAGCACACTGCAGCCCAGGCTCCATCACACCCAGCTCAGTCCAGCTCAGTCCAGCACAATGCAGACCAGAAACCATCACACCCAGCTCAGTCCAGCACACTGCAGCCCAGGCTCCATCACACCCAGCTCAGTCCAGCTCAGTCCAGCACACTGCAGCCCAAGCTCCATCACACCCAGCTCAGTCCAGCTCAGTCCAGCACACTGCAGCCCAGGCCCCATCACACCCAGCTCAGTCCAGCACACTGCAGCCCAGGCTCCATCACACCCAGCTCAGTCCAGCTCAGTCCAGCACACTGCAGCCCAGGCCCCACCACACCCATCACACCCAGCTCAGTCCAGCACACTGCAACCCAGGCTCCATCACACCCAGCTCAGTCCAGCTCAGTCCAGCACACTGCAACCCAGGCTCCATCACACCCAGCCCAGTCCAGCTCATTCCAGCACAATGCAGCCCAGAAACCATCACACCCAGCTCAGTCCAGCACACTGCAGCCCAGGCCCCATCACACCCAGCTCAGTCCAGCACAATGCAGCCCAGGCCCCATAACACCCAGCTCAGTCCAGGTCAGTCCAGCACACTGCAGCCCAGGCCCCATCACACCCAGCTCAGTCCAGCTCAGTCCAGCACACTGCAGCCCAGGCCCCATCACACCCAGCTCAGTCCAGCACACTGCAGCCCAGGCTCCATCACACCCAGCTCAGTCCAGCTCAGTCCAGCACACTGCAGCCCAGGCTCCATCACACCCAGCTCAGTCCAGCTCAGTCCAGCACACTGCAGCCCACGCCCAATCACACCCAGCTCAGTCCAGCACACTGCAGCCCAGGCTCCATCACACCCAGCTCAGTCCAGCTCAGTCCAGCACACTGCAGCCCAGGCCCCACCACACCCATCACACCCAGCTCAGTCCAGCACACTGCAGCCCAGGCTCCATCACACCCAGCTCAGTCCAGCTCAGTCCAGCACACTGCAACCCAGGCTCCATCACACCCAGCCCAGTCCAGCTCAGTCCAGCACACTGCAGCCCAGGCCCCATCACACCCAGCTCAGTCCAGCTCAGTCCAGCACACTGCAGCCCAGGCTCCATCACACCCAGCTCAGTCCAGGTCAGTCCAGCACACTGCAGCCCAGGCCCCATCACACCCAGCTCAGTCCAGCTCAGTCCAGCACACTGCAGCCCAGGCCCCATCACACCCAGCTCAGTCCAGCACACTGCAGCGCAGGCTCCATCACACCCAGCTCAGTCCAGCTCAGTCCAGCACACTGCAGCCCAGGCTCCATCACACCCAGCTCAGTCCAGATCAGTCCAGCACACTGCAGCCCACGCCCCATCACACCCAGCTCAGTCCAGCACACTGCAGCCCAGGCTCCATCACACCCAGCTCAGTCCAGCTCAGTCCAGCACACTGCAGCCCAGGCCCCACCACACCCATCACACCCAGCTCAGTCCAGCACACTGCAGCCCAGGCTCCATCACACCCAGCTCAGTCCAGCTCAGTCCAGCACACTGCAGCCCAGGCCCCATCACACCCAGCTCAGTTCAGCACACTGCAGCCCAGGCTCCATCACACCCAGCTCAGTCCAGCTCAGTCCAGCACAATGCAGCCCAGGCCCCATCACACCCAGCTCAGTCCAGCACACTGCAGCCCAGGCTCCATCACACCCAGCTCAGTCCAGCTCAGTCCAGCACACTGCAGCCCAGGCCCCATCACACCCAGCTCAGTCCAGCACACTGCAGCCCAGGCCCCATCACAAACAGCTCAGTCCAGCACAATGCAGCCCAGGCCCCATCACACCAAGCTCAGTCCAGCACACTGCAGCCCAGGCTCCATCACACCCAGCTCAGTCCAGCTCAGTCCAGCACACTGCAGCCCAGGCCCCATCACACCCAGCTCAGTCCAGCTCAGTCCAGCACACTGCAGCCCAGGCTCCATCACACCCAGCTCAGTCCAGCTCAGTCCAGCACACTGCAGCCCAGGCTCCATCACACCCAGCCCAGTCCAGCTCAGTCCAGCACACTGCAGCCCAGGCCCCATCACACCCAGCTCAGTCCAGCTCAGTCCAGCACACTGCAGCCCAGGCTCCATCACACCCAGCTCAGTCCAGCTCAGTCCAGCACAATGCAGCCCAGGCCCCATCACACCCAGCTCAGTCCAGCACACTGCAGCCCAGGCCCCATCACACCCAGCTCAGTCCAGCTCAGTCCAGCACACTGCAGCACAGGCTCCATCACACCCAGCTCAGTCCAGCTCAGTCCAGCACAATGCAGCCCAGGCCCCATCACACCCAGCTCAGTCCAGCACACTGCAGCCCAGGCCCCATCACACCCAGCTCAGTCCAGCACAATGCAGCCCAGGCCCCATCACACCCAGCTCAGTCCAGCACACTGCAGCCCAGGCTCCATCACACCCAGCTCAGTCCAGCTCAGTGAAGAACACTGCAGCCCAGGCCCCATCACACCCAGCTCAGTCCAGCTCAGTCCAGCACACTGCAGCCCAGGCTCCATCACACCCAGCTCAGTCCAGCTCAGTCCAGCACAATGCAGCTCAGGCCCTATCACACCCAGCTCAGTCCAGCTCAGTCCAGCCCACTGCAGCCCAGGCTCCATCACACCCAGCTCAGTCCAGCTCAGTCCAGCACACTGCAGCCCAGGCTCCATCACACCCAGCTCAGTCCAGCTCAGTGAAGAACACTGCAGCCCAGGCCCCATCACACCCAGCTCAGTCCAGCTCAGTCCAGCACACTGCAGCCCAGGCTCCATCACACCCAGCTCAGTCCAGCTCAGTCCAGCACACTGCAGCCCAGGCCCCACCACACCCATCACACCCAGCTCAGTCCAGCACACTGCAGCCCAGGCTCCATCACACCCAGCTCAGTCCAGCTCAGTCCAGCACACTGCAGCCCAGGCCCCATCACACCCAGCTCAGTTCAGCACACTGCAGCCCAGGCTCCATCACACCCAGCTCAGTCCAGCTCAGTCCAGCACAATGCAGCCCAGGCCCCATCACACCCAGCTCAGTCCAGCACACTGCAGCCCAGGCTCCATCACACCCAGCTCAGTCCAGCTCAGTCCAGCACACTGCAGCCCAGGCCCCATCACACCCAGCTCAGTCCAGCACACTGCAGCCCAGGCCCCATCACAAACAGCTCAGTCCAGCACAATGCAGCCCAGGCCCCATCACACCAAGCTCAGTCCAGCACACTGCAGCCCAGGCTCCATCACACCCAGCTCAGTCCAGCTCAGTCCAGCACACTGCAGCCCAGGCCCCATCACACCCAGCTCAGTCCAGCTCAGTCCAGCACACTGCAGCCCAGGCTCCATCACACCCAGCTCAGTCCAGCTCAGTCCAGCACAATGCAGCCCAGGCCCCATCACACCCAGCTCAGTCCAGCACACTGCAGCCCAGGCCCCATCACACCCAGCTCAGTCCAGCTCAGTCCAGCACACTGCAGCACAGGCTCCATCACACCCAGCTCAGTCCAGCTCAGTCCAGCACAATGCAGCCCAGGCCCCATCACACCCAGCTCAGTCCAGCACACTGCAGCCCAGGCCCCATCACACCCAGCTCAGTCCAGCACAATGCAGCCCAGGCCCCATCACACCCAGCTCAGTCCAGCACACTGCAGCCCAGGCTCCATCACACCCAGCTCAGTCCAGCTCAGTGAAGAACACTGCAGCCCAGGCCCCATCACACCCAGCTCAGTCCAGCTCAGTCCAGCACACTGCAGCCCAGGCTCCATCACACCCAGCTCAGTCCAGCTCAGTCCAGCACAATGCAGCTCAGGCCCTATCACACCCAGCTCAGTCCAGCTCAGTCCAGCCCACTGCAGCCCAGGCTCCATCACACCCAGCTCAGTCCAGCTCAGTCCAGCACACTGCAGCCCAGGCCCCATCACACCCAGCTCAGTCCAGCACACTGCAGCCCAGGCTCCATCACACCCAGCTCAGTCCAGCTCAGTCCAGCACACTGCAGCCCAGGCCCCATCACACCCAGCTCAGTCCAGCACACTGCAGCCCAGGCCCCATCACAAACAGCTCAGTCCAGCACAATGCAGCCCAGGCCCCATCACACCAAGCTCAGTCCAGCACACTGCAGCCCAGGCTCCATCACACCCAGCTCAGTCCAGCTCAGTCCAGCACACTGCAGCCCAGGCCCCATCACACCCAGCTCAGTCCAGCTCAGTCCAGCACACTGCAGCCCAGGCTCCATCACACCCAGCCCAGTCCAGCTCAGTCCAGCACACTGCAGCCCAGGCCCCATCACACCCAGCTCAGTCCAGCTCAGTCCAGCACACTGCAGCCCAGGCTCCATCACACCCAGCTCAGTCCAGCTCAGTCCAGCACAATGCAGCCCAGGCCCCATCACACCCAGCTCAGTCCAGCACACTGCAGCCCAGGCCCCATCACACCCAGCTCAGTCCAGCTCAGTCCAGCACACTGCAGCCCAGGCTCCATCACACCCAGCTCAGTCCAGCTCAGTCCAGCACAATGCAGCCCAGGCCCCATCACACCCAGCTCAGTCCAGCACACTGCAGCCCAGGCCCCATCACACCCAGCTCAGTCCAGCACAATGCAGCCCAGGCCCCATCACACCCAGCTCAGTCCAGCACACTGCAGCCCAGGCTCCATCACACCCAGCTCAGTCCAGCTCAGTGAAGAACACTGCAGCCCAGGCCCCATCACACCCAGCTCAGTCCAGCTCAGTCCAGCACACTGCAGCCCAGGCTCCATCACACCCAGCTCAGTCCAGCTCAGTCCAGCACAATGCAGCTCAGGCCCTATCACACCCAGCTCAGTCCAGCTCAGTCCAGCCCACTGCAGCCCAGGCTCCATCACACCCAGCTCAGTCCAGCTCAGTCAAGCACACTGCAGCCCAGGCCCCATCACACCCAGCTCAGTCCAGCTCAGTCCAGCACACTGCAGCCCAGGCTCCATCACACCCAGCCCCAACCCTAGTCTCAACCCTAACCCTAGCCTCAACCATAACCCTAGTCTCAACCCCAACCCTAGCCTCAACCATAACCCTGGTCTCAAACCTAACCCTAGCCACAACCCTAAACCTAGTCTCAACCCTAACCCTAACCCTAGCCTCAACCATAACCCTAGTCTCAAACCTAACCCTAGCCACAACCCTAAACCTAGTCTCAACCCTAACCCTAGTCTCAAACCTATCCCTAGCCACAACCCTAAACCTAGTCTCAACCCTAACCCTAGTCTCAACCCTAAACCTAGTCTCAACCCTAACCCTAGTCTCAAACCTAACCCTAGCCTCCATCCTAACCCTAGTCTCAATCCTAAACCTAGTCTCAACCCTAACCCTAGTCTCAACCCTAACCCTAGTCTCAACCCTAACCCTAGTCTCAACCCTAACCTTAGCTTCATGTCCACATCCCGGTTCAACTCTATTCTCAACCCTAACCCTAGTCTTAACCCTAACCCTCAATCTTAACCCTAGCCTCAACCCTAACCCTAGCGTCAACCCTAACCCTAGCGTCAACCCTAACCCTAGCGTCAACCCTAACCCTAGTCTCAACCCTAACCCTAATCTCAACCCTAACCCTAGCCTCAAACCTAACCCTAGTCTCAACCCTAACCCTAGTCTCAACCCTAACCCTAGTATCATTCCTAACCCTAATCTCAATCCTAACCCTAGTCTCAACCCTAACCCTAGCCTCAAGCCTAACCCTAGTCTCAATCCTAACCCTAGCCTCAACCCTAACCCTAGTCTCAACCCTAGTCTCAAACCTAACCTTAGCTTCATGTCCACATCCCGGTTCAACCCTATTCTCAACCCTAGCCCTAGTCTTAACCCTAACCCTCAATCTTAACCCTAGCCTCAACCCCTAACCCACACTGCAGCCCAGGCCCCACCACACCCAGCTCAGTCCAGCACACTGCAGCCCAGGCCCCATCACACCCAGCTCAGTCCAGCACACTGCAGCCCAGGCCCCATCACACCCAGCTCAGTCCAGCACACTGCAGCCCAGGCCCCATCACACCCAGCTCAGTCCAGCACACTGCAGCCCAGGCCCCATCACACCCAGCTCAGTCCAGCTCAGTCCAGCACACTGCAGCCCAGGCCCCATCACACCCAGCTCAGTCCAGCACAATGCAGCCCAGGCCCCATCACACCCAGCTCAGTCCAGCACAATGCAGCCCAGGCCCCATCACACCCAGCTCAGTCCAGCTCAGTCCAGCTCAGTCCAGCTCATTCCAGCTCAGTCCAGCACAGTGCAGCCCAGGCCCCATCACACCCAGCTCAGTCCAGCTCAGTCCAGCACACTGCAGCCCAGGCTCCATCACACCCAGCTCAGTCCAGCTCAGTCCAGCACACTGCAAACCAGGCCCCATCACACCGAGCTCAGTCCAGCTCAATCCAGCACACTGCAGCACAGGCTCCATCACACCCAGCTCAGTCCAGCTCAGTCCAGCTCATTCCAGCTCAGTCCAGCACAGTGCAGCCCAGGCCCCATCACACCCAGCTCAGTCCAGCTCAGTCCAGCACACTGCAGCCCAGGCTCCATCACACCCAGCTCAGTCCAGCTCAGTCCAGCACAATGCAGCCCAGGCCCCATCACACCCAGCTCAGTCCAGCACACTGCAGCCCAGGCTCCATCACACCCAGCTCAGTCCAGCTCAGTCCAGCACACTGCAGCCCAGGCCCCATCACACCCAGCTCAGTCCAGCACAATGCAGCCCAGGCCCCATCACACCCAGCTCAGTCCAGCTCAGTCAAGCACACTGCAGCCCAGGCCCCATCACACCCAGCTCAGTCCAGCACACTGCAGCCCAGGCTCCATCACACCCAGCTCAGTCCAGCTCAGTCCAGCACACTGCAGCCCAGGCCCCATCACACCCATCACACCCAGCTCAGTCCAGCACACTGCAGCCCTGGCTCCATCACACCCAGCCCAGTCCAGCTCAGTCCAGCACACTGCAGCCCAGGCCCCATCACACCCAGCCCAGTCCAGCTCAGTCCAGCACACTGCAGCCCAGGCCCCATCACACCCAGCTCAGTCCAGCACAATGCAGCCCAGGCCCCATCACACCCAGCTCAGTCCAGCTCAGTCCAGCACACTGCAGCCCAGGCCCCATCACACCCAGCTCAGTCCAGCTCAGTCCAGCACACTGCAGCCCAGGCCCCATCACACCCAGCTCAGTCCAGCACACTGCAGCCCAGGCTCCATCACACCCAGCCCAGTCCAGCTCAGTCCAGCACACTGCAGCCCAGGCCCCATCACACCCAGCCCAGTCCAGCTCAGTCCAGCACACTGCAGCCCAGGCCCCATCACACCCAGCTCAGTCCAGCACAATGCAGCCCAGGCCCCATCACACCCAGCTCAGTCCAGCTCAGTCCAGCACACTGCAGCCCAGGCCCCATCACACCCAGCTCAGTCCAGCTCAGTCCAGCACACTCCAGACAAGGCCCCACCACACCAATCACACCCAGCCCAGTCCAGCTCAGTCCAGCACACTGCAGCCCAGGCCCCATCACACCCAGCTCAGTCCAGCTCAGTCCAGCTCATTCCAGCTCAGTCCAGCACAGTGCAGCCCAGGCCCCATCACACCCAGCTCAGTCCAGCTCAGTCCAGCACACTGCAGCCCAGGCTCCATCACACCCAGCTCAGTCCAGCTCAGTCCAGCACACTGCAAACCAGGCCCCATCACACCGAGCTCAGTCCAGCTCAGTCCAGCACACTGCAGCACAGGCTTAATCACACCCAGCTCAGTCCAGCTCAGTCCAGCTCATTCCAGCTCAGTCCAGCACAGTGCAGCCCAGGCTCCATCACACCCAGCTCAGTCCAGCTCAGTCCAGTACACTGCAGCCCAGGCCCCATCACACCCAGCCCAGTCCAGCTCAGTCCAGCACACTGCAGCCCAGGCCCCATCACACCCAGCCCAGTCCAGCTCAGTCCAGCACACTGCAGCCCAGGCCCCATCACACCCAGCTCATTCCAGCACAATGCAGCCCAGGCCCCATCACACCCAGCTCAGTCCAGCTCAGTCCAGCACACTGCAGCCCAGGCCCCATCACACCCAGCTCAGTCCAGCTCAGTCCAGCACACTGCAGCCCAGGCCCCATCACACCCAGCTCAGTCCAGCACACTGCAGCCCACGCTCCATCACACCCAGCTCAGTCCAGCTCAGTCCAGCACACTCCAGCCAAGGCCCCACCACACCAATCACACCCAGCTCAGTCCAGCACACTGCAGCCCAGGCTCCATCACACCCAGCTCAGTCCAGCTCAGTCCAGCACACTGCAGCCCAGGCTCCATCACACCCAGCCCAGTCCAGCTCATTCCAGCACACTGCAGCCCAGGCCCCATCACACCCAGCTCAGTCCAGCTCAGTCCAGCACAATGCAGCCCAGGTTCCATCACACCCAGCTCAGTCCAGCTCAGTCCAGCACAATGCAGCCCAGGCTCCATCACACCCAGCTCAGTCCAGCAAACTGCAGCCCAGGCCCCATCACACCCAGCTCAGTCCAGCACAATGCAGCCCAGGCCCCATCACACCCAGCTCAGTCCAGCACACTGCAGCCCAGGCCCCATCACACCCAGCTCAGTCCAGCTCAGTCCAGCACACTGCAGCCCAGAACCCATCACACCCAGCTCAGTCCAGCTCAGTCCAGCACACTGCAGCCCAGGCTCCGTCACACCCAGCTCAGTCCAGCTCAGTCCAGCACACTGCAGCCCAGGCTCCATCAAACCCAGCCCAGTCCAGCTCAGTCCAGCACACTGCAGCCCAGGCCCCATCACACCCAGCTCAGTCCAGCTCAGTCCAGCACACTGCAGCCCAGGCTCCATCACACCCAGCTCAGTCCAGCTCAGTCCAGCACAATGCAGCCCAGGCCCCATCACACCCAGCTCAGTCCAGCTCAGTCCAGCACACTGCAGCCCAGGCTCCATCACACCCAGCTCAGTCCAGCTCAGTCCAGCACACTGCAGCCCAGGCCCCATCACACCCAGCTCAGTCCAGCTCAGTCCAGCACACTGCAGCCCAGGCTCCATCACACCCAGCCCAGTCCAGCTCAGTCCAGCACAATGCAGCCCAGGCCCCATCACACCCAGCTCAGTCCAGCACACTGCAGCCTAGGCCCCATCACACCCAGCTCAGTCCAGCACAATGCAGCCCAGGCCCCATCACACCCAGCTCAGTCCAGCACACTGCAGCCCAGGCTCCATCACACCCAGCTCAGTCCAGCTCAGGTCAGCACACTGCAGCCCAGGCCCCATCACACCCAGCTCAGTCCAGCTCAGTCCAGCACACTGCAGCCCAGGCTCCATCACACCCAGCTCAGTCCAGCTCAGTCCAGGACACTGCAGCCCAGGCTCCATCACACCCAGCCCAGTCCAGCTCAGTCCAGCACACTGCAGCCCAGGCCCCATCACACCCAGCTCAGTCCAGCTCAGTCCAGCACACTGCAGCCCAGGCTCCATCACACCCAGCTCAGTCCAGCTCAGTCCAGCACAATGCAGCTCAGGCCCCATCAACACCCAGCCCAGTCCAGCTCAGTCCAGCACACTGCAGCCCAGGCCCCATCACACCCAGGTCAGTCCAGCTCAGTCCAGCACACTGCAGCCCAGGCCCCATCACACCCAGCTCAGTCCAGCACACTGCAGCCCAGACTCCATCACACCCAGCTCAGTCCAGCTCAGTCCAGCACACTGCAGCCCAGGCTCCATCACACCCAGCTCAGTCCAGCTCAGTCCAGCACACTGCAGCTACACGCCCCATCACACCCAGCTCAGTCCAGCACACTGCAGCCCAGGCTCCATCACACCCAGCTCAGTCCAGCTCAGTCCAGCACACTGCAGCCCAGGCCCCACCACACCCATCACACCCAGCTCAGTCCAGCACATTGCAGCCCAGGCTCCATCACACCCACCTCAGTCCAGCTCAGTCCAGCACACTGCAACCCAGGCTCCATCACACCCAGCCCAGTCCAGCTCAGTCCAGCACACTGCAGCCCAGGCCCCATCACACCCAGCTCAGTCCAGCTCAGTCCAGCACACTGCAGCCCAGGCTCCATCACACCCAGCTCAGTCCAGGTCAGTCCAGCACACTGCAGCCCAGGCCCCATCACACCCAGCTCAGTCCAGCTCAGTCCAGCACACTGCAGCCCAGGCCCCATCACACCCAGCTCAGTCCAGCACACTGCAGCGCAGGCTCCATCACACCCAGCTCAGTCCAGCTCAGTCCAGCACAATGCAGCCCAGGCCCCATCACACCCAGATCAGTCCAGCACACTGCAGCCCAGGCCCCATCACACCCAGCTCAGTCCAGCACAATGCAGCCCAGGCCCCATCACACCCAGCTCAGTCCAGCACACTGCAGCCCAGGCTCCATCACACCCAGCTCAGTCCAGCTCAGGTCAGCACACTGCAGCCCAGGCCCCATCACACCCAGCTCAGTCCAGCTCAGTCCAGCACACTGCAGCCCAGGCTCCATCACACCCAGCTCAGTCCAGCTCAGTCCAGGACACTGCAGCCCAGGCTCCATCACACCCAGCCCAGTCCAGCTCAGTCCAGCACACTGCAGCCCAGGCCCAATCACACCCAGCTCAGTCCAGCTCAGTCCAGCACACTGCAGCCCAGGCTCCATCACACCCAGCTCAGTCCAGCTCAGTCCAGCACAATGCAGCTCAGGCCCCTCACACCCAGCTCAGTCCAGCTCAGTCCAGCACACTGCAGCCCAGGCTCCATCACACCCAGCTTAGTCCAGCTCAGTCAAGCACACTGCAGCCCAGGCCCCATCAAACCCAGCTCAGTCCAGCTCAGTCCAGCACACTGCAGCCCAGGCTCCATCACACCCAGCTCAGTCCAGCTCAGTCCAGGACAATGCAGCCCAGAACCCATCACACCCAGCTCAGTCCAGCACACTGCAGCCCAGGCCCCATCACACCCAGCTCAGTCCAGCACAATGCAGCCCAGGCCCCATCACACCCAGCTCAGTCCAGCACACTGCAGCCCAGGCTCCATCACACCCAGCTCAGTCCAGCTCAGTCCAGCACAATGCAGCTCAGGCCCCTCACACCCAGCTCAGTCCAGCTCAGTCCAGCACACTGCAGCCCAGGCTCCATCACACCCAGCTTAGTCCAGCTCAGTCAAGCACACTGCAGCCCAGGCCCCATCAAACCCAGCTCAGTCCAGCTCAGTCCAGCACACTGCAGCCCAGGCTCCATCACACCCAGCTCAGTCCAGCTCAGTCCAGGACAATGCAGCCCAGAACCCATCACACCCAGCTCAGTCCAGCACACTGCAGCCCAGGCCCCATCACACCCAGCTCAGTCCAGCACAATGCAGCCCAGGCCCCATCACACCCAGCTCAGTCCAGCACACTGCAGCCCAGGCTCCATCACACCCAGCTCAGTCCAGCTCAGTCCAGCACACTGCAGCCCAGGCCCCATCACACCCAGCTCAGTCCAGCTCAGTCCAGCACACTGCAGCCCAGGCTCCATCACACCCAGTGCAGTCCAGCACACTGCAGCCCAGGCCCCATCACACCCAGCTTAGTCCAGCTCAGTCCAGCACACTGCAGCCCAGGCCCCATCACACCCAGCTCAGTCCAGCTCAGTCCAGCACACTGCAGCCCATGCTCCATCACACCCAGCTCTGTCCAGCACAATGCATCCCAGGCTCCATCACACCCAGCCCAGTCCAGCTCAGTCCAGCACACTGCAGCCCAGGCCCCATCACACCCAGCTCAGTCCAGCTCAGTCCAGCACACTGCAGCCCAGGCTCCATCACACCCAGGTCAGTCCAGCTCAGTCCAGCACAATGCAGCCCAGGCCCCATCACACCCAGCTCAGTCCAGCTCAGTCCAGCACACTGCAGCCCAGGCTCCATCACACCCAGCTCAGTCCAGCTCAGTCCAGCACAATGCAGCCCAGAAACCATCACACCCAGCTCAGTCCAGCACACTGCAGCCCAGGCTCCATCACACCCAGCTCAGTCCAGCTCAGTCCAGCACACTGCAGCTCAGGCTCCATCACACCCAGCTCAGTCCAGCTCAGTCCAAGACACTGCAGCCCAGGCCCCATCACACCCAGCTCAGTCCAGCACACTGCAGCCCAGGCTCCATCACACCCAGCTCAGTCCAGCTCAGTCCAGCACACTGCAGCCCAGGCCCCACCACACCCATCACACCCAGCTCAGTCCAGCACACTGCAACCCAGGCTCCATCACACCCAGCTCAGTCCAGCTCAGTCCAGCACACTGTCACCCAGGCTCCATCACACCCAGCCCAGTCCAGCTCAGTCCAGCACAATGCAGCCCAGGCCCCATCACACCCAGCTCAGTCCAGCACACTGCAGCCCAGGCCCCATCACACCCAGCTCAGTCCAGCTCAGTCCAGCACACAGCAGCCCAGGCTCCATCACACCCAGCTAAGTCCAGCTCCGTCCAGCACACTGCAGCCCAGAAACCATCACACCCAGCTCAGTCCAGCACAATGCAGCCCAGGCCCCATCACACCCAGCTCAGTCCAGGTCAGTCCAGCACACTGCAGCCCAGGCCCCATCACACCCAGCTCAGTCCAGCTCAGTCCAGCACACTGCAGCCCAGGCCCCATCACACCCAGCTCAGTCCAGCACACTGCAGCCCAGGCTCCATCACACCCAGCTCAGTCCAGCTCAGGTCAGCACACTGCAGCCCAGGCCCCATCACACCCAGCTCAGTCCAGCTCAGTCCAGCACACTGCAGCCCAGGCTCCATCACACCCAGCTCAGTCCAGCTCAGTCCAGGACACTGCAGCCCAGGCTCCATCACACCCAGCCCAGTCCAGCTCAGTCCAGCACACTGCAGCCCAGGCCCAATCACACCCAGCTCAGTCCAGCTCAGTCCAGCACACTGCAGCCCAGGCTCCATCACACCCAGCTTAGTCCAGCTCAGTCAAGCACACTGCAGCCCAGGCCCCATCAAACCCAGCTTAGTCCAGCTCAGTCCAGCACACTGCAGCCCAGGCTCCATCACACCCAGCTCAGTCCAGCTCAGTCCAGGACAATGCAGCCCAGAACCCATCACACCCAGCTCAGTCCAGCACACTGCAGCCCAGGCCCCATCACACCCAGCTCAGTCCAGCACAATGCAGCCCAGGCCCCATCACACCCAGCTCAGTCCAGCACACTGCAGCCCAGGCTCCATCACACCCAGCTCAGTCCAGCTCAGTCCAGCACACTGCAGCCCAGGCCCCATCACACCCAGCTCAGTCCAGCTCAGTCCAGCACACTGCAGCCCAGGCTCCATCACACCCAGCGCAGTCCAGCACACTGCAGCCCAGGCCCCATCACACCCAGCTCAGTCCAGCTCAGTCCAGCACACTGCAGCCCAGGCCCCATCACACCCAGCTCAGTCCAGCTCAGTCCAGCACACTGCAGCCCATGCTCCATCACACCCAGCTCTGTCCAGCACAATGCATCCCAGGCTCCATCACACCCAGCCCAGTCCAGCTCAGTCCAGCACACTGCAGCCCAGGCCCCATCACACCCAGCTCAGTCCAGCTCAGTCCAGCACACTGCAGCCCAGGCTCCATCACACCCAGGTCAGTCCAGCTCAGTCCAGCACAATGCAGCCCAGGCCCCATCACACCCAGCTCAGTCCAGCTCAGTCCAGCACACTGCAGCCCAGGCTCCATCACACCCAGCTCAGTCCAGCTCAGTCCAGCACAATGCAGCCCAGAAACCATCACACCCAGCTCAGTCCAGCATACTGCAGCCCCGGCTCCATCACACCCAGCTCAGTCCAGCTCAGTCCAGCACACTGCAGCCCAGGCTCCATCACACCCAGCTCAGTCCAGCTCAGTCCAGCACACTGCAGCCCAGGCCCCATCACAGCCAGCTCAGTCCAGCACACTGCAGCCCAGGCTCCATCACACCCAGCTCAGTCCAGCTCAGTCCAGCACACTGCAGCCCAGGCCCCACCACACCCATCACACCCAGCTCAGTCCAGCACACTGCAACCCAGGCTCCATCACACCCTGCTCAGTCCAGCTCAGTCCAGCACACTGTCACCCAGGCTCCATCACACCCAGCCCAGTCCAGCTCAGTCCAGCACAATGCAGCCCAGGCCCCATCACACCCAGCTCAGTCCAGCACACTGCAGCCCAGGCCCCATCACACCCAGCTCAGTCCAGCTCAGTCCAGCACACTGCAGCCCAGGCTCCATCACACCCAGCTCAGTCCAGCTCCGTCCAGCACACTGCAGCCCAGAAACCATCACACCCAGCTCAGTCCAGCACAATGCAGCCCAGGCCCCATCACACCCAGCTCAGTCCAGGTCAGTCCAGCACACTGCAGCCCAGGCCCCATCACACCCAGCTCAGTCCAGCTCAGTCCAGCACACTGCAGCCCAGGCCCCATCACACCCAGCTCAGTCCAGCACACTGCAGCCCAGGCTCCATCACACCCAGCTCAGTCCAGCTCAGTCCAGCACACTGCAGCCCAGGCTCCATCACACCCAGCTCAGTCCAGCTCAGTCCAGCACACTGCAGCCCACGCCCCATCACACCCAGCTCAGTCCAGCACACTGCAGCCCAGGCTCCATCACACCCAGCTCAGTCCAGCTCAGTCCAGCACACTGCAGCCCAGGCCCCACCACACCCATCACACCCAGCTCAGTCCAGCACACTGCAGCCCAGGCTCCATCACACCCAGCTCAGTCCAGCTCAGTCCAGCACACTGCAACCCAGGCTCCATCACACCCAGCCCAGTCCAGCTCAGTCCAGCACACTGCAGCCCAGGCCCCATCACACCAAGCTCAGTCCAGCTCAGTCCAGCACACTGCAGCCCAGGCTCCATCACACCCAGCTCAGTCCAGGTCAGTCCAGCACACTGCGCCCCAGGCCCCATCACACCCAGCTCAGTCCAGCTCAGTCCAGCACACTGCAGCCCAGGCCCCATCACACCCAGCTCAGTCCAGCACACTGCAGCGCAGGCTCCATCACACCCAGCTCAGTCCAGCTCAGTCCAGCACACTGCAGGCCAGGCTCCATCACACCCAGCTCAGTCCAGATCAGTCCAGCACACTGCAGCCCACGCCCCATCACACCCAGCTCAGTCCAGCACACTGCAGCCCAGGCTCCATCACACCCAGCTCAGTCCAGCTCAGTCCAGCACACTGCAGCCCAGGCCCCACCACACCCATCACACCCAGCTCAGTCCAGCACACTGCAGCCCAGGCTCCATCACACCCAGCTCAGTCCAGCTCAGTCCAGCACACTGCAGCCCAGGCCCCATCACACCCAGCTCAGTCCAGCACACTGCAGCCCAGGCTCCATCACACCCAGCTCAGTCCAGCTCAGTCCAGCACAATGCAGCCCAGGCCCCATCACACCCAGCTCAGTCCAGCACACTGCAGCCCAGGCTCCATCACACCCAGCTCAGTCCAGCTCAGTCCAGCACAATGCAGCCCAGGCCCCATCACACCCAGCTCAGTCCAGCACACTGCAGCCCAGGCCCCATCACACCCAGCTCAGTCCAGCTCAGTCCAGCACACTGCAGCCCAGGCTCCATCACACCCAGCTCAGTCCAGCTCAGTCCAGCACAATGCAGCCCAGGCCCCATCACACCCAGCTCAGTCCAGCACACTGCAGCCCAGGCCCCATCACACCCAGCTCAGTCCAGCACAATGCAGCCCAGGCCCCATCACACCCAGCTCAGTCCAGCACACTGCAGCCCAGGCTCCATCACACCCAGCTCAGTCCAGCTCAGTGAAGCACACTGCAGCCCAGGCCCCATCACACCCAGCTCAGTCCAGCTCAGTCCAGCACACTGCAGCCCAGGCTCCATCACACCCAGCTCAGTCCAGCTCAGTCCAGCACACTGCAGCCCAGGCTCCATCACACCCAGCCCAGTCCAGCTCAGTCCAGCACACTGCAGCCCAGGCCCAATCACACCCAGCTCAGTCCAGCTCAGTCCAGCACACTGCAGCCCAGGCTCCATCACACCCAGCTCAGTCCAGCTCAGTCCAGCACAATGCAGCTCAGGCCCCTCACACCCAGCTCAGTCCAGCTCAGTCCAGCACACTGCAGCCCAGGCTCCATCACACCCAGCTTAGTCCAGCTCAGTCAAGCACACTGCAGCCCAGGCCCCATCAAACCCAGCTCAGTCCAGCTCAGTCCAGCACACTGCAGCCCAGGCTCCATCACACCCAGCTCAGTCCAGCTCAGTCCAGGACAATGCAGCCCAGAACCCATCACACCCAGCTCAGTCCAGCACACTGCAGCCCAGGCCCCATCACACCCAGCTCAGTCCAGCACAATGCAGCCCAGGCCCCATCACACCCAGCTCAGTCCAGCACACTGCAGCCCAGGCTCCATCACACCCAGCTCAGTCCAGCTCAGTCCAGCACACTGCAGCCCAGGCCCCATCACACCCAGCTCAGTCCAGCTCAGTCCAGCACACTGCAGCCCAGGCTCCATCACACCCAGTGCAGTCCAGCACACTGCAGCCCAGGCCCCATCACACCCAGCTCAGTCCAGCTCAGTCCAGCACACTGCAGCCCAGGCCCCATCACACCCAGCTCAGTCCAGCTCAGTCCAGCACACTGCAGCCCATGCTCCATCACACCCAGCTCTGTCCAGCACAATGCATCCCAAGCTCCATCACACCCAGCCCAGTCCAGCTCAGTCCAGCACACTGCAGCCCAGGCCCCATCACACCCAGCTCAGTCCAGCTCAGTCCAGCACACTGCAGCCCAGGCTCCATCACACCCAGGTCAGTCCAGCTCAGTCCAGCACAATGCAGCCCAGGCCCCATCACACCCAGCTCAGTCCAGCTCAGTCCAGCACACTGCAGCCCAGGCTCCATCACACCCAGCTCAGTCCAGCTCAGTCCAGCACAATGCAGCCCAGAAACCATCACACCCAGCTCAGTCCAGCACACTGCAGCCCAGGCTCCATCACACCCAGCTCAGTCCAGCTCAGTCCAGCACACTGCAGCCCAGGCTCCATCACACCCAGCTCAGTCCAGCTCAGTCCAGCACACTGCAGCCCAGGCCCCATCACACCCAGCTCAGTCCAGCACACTGCAGCCCAGGCTCCATCACACCCAGCTCAGTCCAGCTCAGTCCAGCACACTGCAGCCCAGGCCCCACCACACCCATCACACCCAGCTCAGTCCAGCACACTGCAACCCAGGCTCCATCACACCCAGCTCAGTCCAGGTCAGTCCAGCACACTGTCACTCAGGCTCCATCACACCCAGCCCAGTCCAGCTCAGTCCAGCACAATGCAGCCCAGGCCCCATCACACCCAGCTCAGTCCAGCACACTGCAGCCCAGGCCCCATCACACCCAGCTCAGTCCAGCTCAGTCCAGCACACTGCAGCCCAGGCTCCATCACACCCAGCTAAGTCCAGCTCCGTCCAGCACACTGCAGCCCAGAAACCATCACACCCAGCTCAGTCCAGCACAATGCAGCCCAGGCCCCATCACACCCAGCTCAGTCCAGGTCAGTCCAGCACACTGCAGCCCAGGCCCCATCACACCCAGCTCAGTCCAGCTCAGTCCAGCACACTGCAGCCCAGGCCCCATCACACCCAGCTCAGTCCAGCACACTGCAGCCCAGGCTCCATCACACCCAGCTCAGTCCAGCTCAGGTCAGCACACTGCAGCCCAGGCCCCATCACACCCAGCTCAGTCCAGCTCAGTCCAGCACACTGCAGCCCAGGCTCCATCACACCCAGCTCAGTCCAGCTCAGTCCAGGACACTGCAGCCCAGGCTCCATCACACCCAGCTCAGTCCAGCTCAGTCCAGCACAATGCAGCTCAGGCCTCTCACACCCAGCTCAGTCCAGCTCAGTCCAGCACACTGCAGCCCAGGCTCCATCACACCCAGCTTAGTCCAGCTCAGTCAAGCACACTGCAGCCCAGGCCCCATCAAACCCAGCTCAGTCCAGCTCAGTCCAGCACACTGCAGCCCAGGCTCCATCACACCCAGCTCAGTCCAGCTCAGTCCAGGACAATGCAGCCCAGAACCCATCACACCCAGCTCAGTCCAGCACACTGCAGCCCAGGCCCCATCACACCCAGCTCAGTCCAGCACAATGCAGCCCAGGCCCCATCACACCCAGCTCAGTCCAGCACACTGCAGCCCAGGCTCCATTACACCCAGCTCAGTCCAGCTCAGTCCAGCACACTGCAGCCCAGGCCCCATCACACCCAGCTCAGTCCAGCTCAGTCCAGCACACTGCAGCCCAGGCTCCATCACACCCAGCGCAGTCCAGCACACTGCAGCCCAGGCCCCATCACACCCAGCTCAGTCCAGCTCAGTCCAGCACACTGCAGCCCAGACCCCATCACACCCAGCTCAGTCCAGCTCAGTCCAGCACACTGCAGCCCATGCTCCATCACACCCAGCTCTGTCCAGCACAATGCATCCCAGGCTCCATCACACCCAGCCCAGTCCAGCTCAGTCCAGCACACTGCAGCCCAGGCCCCATCACACCCAGCTCAGTCCAGCTCAGTCCAGCACACTGCAGCCCAGGCTCCATCACACCCAGGTCAGTCCAGCTCAGTCCAGCACAATGCAGCCCAGGCCCCATCACACCCAGCTCAGTCCAGCTCAGTCCAGCACACTGCAGCCCAGGCTCCATCACACCAAGCTCAGTCCAGCTCAGTCCAGCACAATGCAGCCCAGAAACCATCACACCCAGCTCAGTCCAGCACACTGCAGCCCAGGCTCCATCACACCCAGCTCAGTCCAGCTCAGTCCAGCACACTGCAGCCCAGGCTCCATCACACCCAGGTCAGTCCAGCTCAGTCCAGCACAATGCAGCCCAGGCCCCGTCACACCCAACTCAGTCCAGCTCAGTCCAGCACACTGCAGCCCAGGCTCCATCACACCCAGCTCAGTCCAGCTCAGTCCAGCACAATGCAGCCCAGAAACCATCACACCCAGCTCAGTCCAGCACACTGCAGCCCAGGCTCCATCACACCCAGCTCAGTCCAGCTCAGTCCAGCACACTGCAGCCCAGGCTCCATCACACCCAGCTCAGTCCAGCTCAGTCCAGCACACTGCAGCCCAGGCCCCATCACACCCAGCTCAGTCCAGCACACTGCAGCCCAGGCTCCATCACACCCAGCTCAGTCCAGCTCAGTCCAGCACACTGCAGCCCAGGCCCCACCACACCCATCACACCCAGCTCAGTCCAGCACACTGCAACCCAGGCTCCATCACACCCAGCTCAGTCCAGGTCAGTCCAGCACACTGTCACCCAGGCTCCATCACACCCAGCCCAGTCCAGCTCAGTCCAGCACAATGCAGCCCAGGCCCCATCACACCCAGCTCAGTCCAGCACACTGCAGCCCAGGCCCCATCACACCCAGCTCAGTCCAGCTCAGTCCAGCACACTGCAGCCCAGGCTCCATCACACCCAGCTAAGTCCAGCTCCGTCCAGCACACTGCAGCCCAGAAACCATCACACCCAGCTCAGTCCAGCACAATGCAGCCCAGGCCCCATCACACCCAGCTCAGTCCAGGTCAGTCCAGCACACTGCAGCCCAGGCCCCATCACACCCAGCTCAGTCCAGCTCAGTCCAGCACACTGCAGCCCAGGCCCCATCACACCCAGCTCAGTCCAGCACACTGCAGCCCAGGCTCCATCACACCCAGCTCAGTCCAGCTCAGGTCAGCACACTGCAGCCCAGGCCCCATCACACCCAGCTCAGTCCAGCTCAGTCCAGCACACTGCAGCCCAGGCTCCATCACACCCAGCTCAGTCCAGCTCAGTCCAGGACACTGCAGCCCAGGCTCCATCACACCCAGCTCAGTCCAGCTCAGTCCAGCACAATGCAGCTCAGGCCCCTCACACCCAGCTCAGTCCAGCTCAGTCCAGCACACTGCAGCCCAGGCTCCATCACACCCAGCTTAGTCCAGCTCAGTCAAGCACACTGCAGCCCAGGCCCCATCAAACCCAGCTCAGTCCAGCTCAGTCCAGCACACTGCAGCCCAGGCTCCATCACACCCAGCTCAGTCCAGCTCAGTCCAGGACAATGCAGCCCAGAACCCATCACACCCAGCTCAGTCCAGCACACTGCAGCCCAGGCCCCATCACACCCAGCTCAGTCCAGCACAATGCAGCCCAGGCCCCATCACACCCAGCTCAGTCCAGCACACTGCAGCCCAGGCTCCATTACACCCAGCTCAGTCCAGCTCAGTCCAGCACACTGCAGCCCAGGCCCCATCACACCCAGCTCAGTCCAGCTCAGTCCAGCACACTGCAGCCCAGGCTCCATCACACCCAGCGCAGTCCAGCACACTGCAGCCCAGGCCCCATCACACCCAGCTCAGTCCAGCTCAGTCCAGCACACTGCAGCCCAGACCCCATCACACCCAGCTCAGTCCAGCTCAGTCCAGCACACTGCAGCCCATGCTCCATCACACCCAGCTCTGTCCAGCACAATGCATCCCAGGCTCCATCACACCCAGCCCAGTCCAGCTCAGTCCAGCACACTGCAGCCCAGGCCCCATCACACCCAGCTCAGTCCAGCTCAGTCCAGCACACTGCAGCCCAGGCTCCATCACACCCAGGTCAGTCCAGCTCAGTCCAGCACAATGCAGCCCAGGCCCCATCACACCCAGCTCAGTCCAGCTCAGTCCAGCACACTGCAGCCCAGGCTCCATCACACCAAGCTCAGTCCAGCTCAGTCCAGCACAATGCAGCCCAGAAACCATCACACCCAGCTCAGTCCAGCACACTGCAGCCCAGGCTCCATCACACCCAGCTCAGTCCAGCTCAGTCCAGCACACTGCAGCCCAGGCTCCATCACACCCAGCTCAGTCCAGCTCAGTCCAGCACACTGCAGCCCAGGCCCCATCACACCCAGCTCAGTCCAGCACACTGCAGCCCAGGCTCCATCACACCCAGCTCAGTCCAGCTCAGTCCAGCACACTGCAGCCCAGGCCCCACCACACCCATCACACCCAGCTCAGTCCAGCACACTGCAACCCAGGCTCCATCACACCCAGCTCAGTCCAGCACAGTCCAGCACACTGTCACCCAGGCTCCATCACACCCAGCCCAGTCCAGCTCAGTCCAGCACAATGCAGCCCAGGCCCCATCACACCCAGCTCAGTCCAGCACACTGCAGCCCAGGCCCCATCACACCCAGCTCAGTCCAGCTCAGTCCAGCACACTGCAGCCCAGGCTCCATCACACCCAGCTAAGTCCAGCTCCGTCCAGCACACTGCAGCCCAGAAACCATCACACCCAGCTCAGTCCAGCACAATGCAGCCCAGGCCCCATCACACCCAGCTCAGTCCAGGTCAGTCCAGCACACTGCAGCCCAGGCCCCATCACACCCAGCTCAGTCCAGCTCAGTCCAGCACACTGCAGCCCAGGCCCCATCACACCCAGCTCAGTCCAGCACACTGCAGCCCAGGCTCCATCACACCCAGCTCAGTCCAGCTCAGTCCAGCACACTGCAGCCCAGGCTCCATCACACCCAGCTCAGTCGAGCTCAGTCCAGCACACTGCAGCCCACGCCCCATCACACCCAGCTCAGTCCAGCACACTGCAGCCCAGGCTCCATCACACCCAGCTCAGTCCAGCTCAGTCCAGCACACTGCAGCCCAGGCCCCACCACACCCATCACACCCAGCTCAGTCCAGCACACTGCAGCCCAGGCTCCATCACACCCAGCTCAGTCCAGCTCAGTCCAGCACACTGCAACCCAGGCTCCATCACACCCAGCCCAGTCCAGCTCAGTCCAGCACACTGCAGCCCAGGCCCCATCACACCCAGCTCAGTCCAGCTCAGTCCAGCACACTGCAGCCCAGGCTCCATCACACCCAGCTCAGTCCAGGTCAGTCCAGCACACTGCAGCCCAGGCCCCATCACACCCAGCTCAGTCCAGCTCAGTCCAGCACACTGCAGCCCAGGCCCCATCACACCCAGCTCAGTCCAGCACACTGCAGCGCAGGCTCCATCACACCCAGCTCAGTCCAGCTCAGTCCAGCACACTGCAGGCCAGGCTCCATCACACCCAGCTCAGTCCAGATCAGTCCAGCACACTGCAGCCCACGCCCCATCACACCCAGCTCAGTCCAGCACACTGCAGCCCAGGCTCCATCACACCCAGCTCAGTCCAGCTCAGTCCAGCACACTGCAGCCCAGGCCCCACCACACCCATCACACCCAGCTCAGTCCAGCACACTGCAGCCCAGGCTCCATCACACCCAGCTCAGTCCAGCTCAGTCCAGCACACTGCAGCCCAGGCCCCATCACACCCAGCTCAGTCCAGCACACTGCAGCCCAGGCTCCATCACACCCAGCTCAGTCCAGCTCAGTCCAGCACAATGCAGCCCAGGCCCCATCACACCCAGCTCAGTCCAGCAAACTGCAGCCCAGGCTCCATCACACCCAGCTCAGTCCAGCTCAGTCCAGCACACTGCAGCCCAGGCCCCATCACACCCAGCTCAGTCCAGCACACTGCAGCCCAGGCCCCATCACACACAGCTCAGTCCAGCACAATGCAGCCCAGGCCCCATCACACCAAGCTCAGTCCAGCACACTGCAGCCCAGGCTCCATCACACCCAGCTCAGTCCAGCTCAGTCCAGCACACTGCAGCCCAGGCCCCATCACACCCAGCTCAGTCCAGCTCAGTCCAGCACACTGCAGCCCAGGCTCCATCACACCCAGCTCAGTCCAGCTCAGTCCAGCACACTGCAGCCCAGGCTCCATCACACCCAGCCCAGTCCAGCTCAGTCCAGCACACTGCAGCCCAGGCCCCATCACACCCAGCTCAGTCCAGCTCAGTCCAGCACACTGCAGCCCAGGCTCCATCACACCCAGCTCAGTCCAGCTCAGTCCAGCACAATGCAGCCCAGGCCCCATCACACCCAGCTCAGTCCAGCACACTGCAGCCCAGGCCCCATCACACCCAGCTCAGTCCAGCTCAGTCCAGCACACTGCAGCCCAGGCTCCATCACACCCAGCTCAGTCCAGCTCAGTCCAGCACAATGCAGCCCAGGCCCCATCACACCCAGCTCAGCCCAGCACACTGCAGCCCAGGCCCCATCACACCCAGCTCAGTCCAGCACAATGCAGCCCAGGCCCCATCACACCCAGCTCAGTCCAGCACACTGCAGCCCAGGCCCCATCACACCCAGCTCAGTCCAGCTCAGTGAAGCACACTGCAGCCCAGGCCCCATCACACCCAGCTCAGTCCAGCTCAGTCCAGCACACTGCAGCCCAGGCTCCATCACACCCAGCTCAGTCCAGCTCAGTCCAGCACACTGCAGCCCAGGCTCCATCACACCCAGCTCAGTCCAGCTCAGTCCAGCACACTGCAGCCCAGGCCCCATCACACCCAGCTCAGTCCAGCTCAGTCCAGCACACTGCAGCCCAGGCTCCATCACACCCAGCTCAGTCCAGCTCAGTCCAGCACAATGCAGCCCAGGCCCCATCACACCCAGCTCAGTCCAGCTCAGTCCAGCACAATGCAGCCCAGGCCCCATCACACCCAGCTCAGTCCAGCTCAGTCCAGCACACTGCATCCCAGGCCCCATCACACTCAGCTCAGTCCAGCTCAGTCCAGCACACTGCAGCCCAGGCTCCATCACACCCAGCTCAGTCCAGCTCAGTCCAGCACAATGCAGCCCAGGCCCCATCACACCCAGCTCAGTCCAGCTCAGTCCAGCACAATGCAGCCCAGGCCCCATCACACCCTGCTCAGTCCAGCTCAGTCCAGCACAATGCAGCCCAGGCCCCATCACACCCAGCTCAGTCCAGCTCAGTCCAACACACTGCAGCCCAGGCCCCATCACACCCAGCTCAGTCCAGCTCAGTCCAGCACACTGCAGCCCAGGCTCCATCACACCCAGCCCAGACCAGCTCAGTCCAGCACACTGCAGCCCAGGCCCCATCACACCCAGCTCAGTTCAGCTCAGTCCAGCACACTGCAGCCCAGGCTCCATCACACCCAGCTCAGTCCAGCTCAGTCCAGCACAATGCAGCTCAGGCCCCATCACACCCAGCTCAGTCCAGCTCAGTCCAGCACACTGCAGCCCAGGCTCCATCACAAAAAGCTCAGTCCAGCTCAGTCAAGCACACTGCAGCCCAGGCCCCATCACACCCAGCTCAGTCCAGCTCAGTCCAGCACACTGCAGCCCAGGCTCCATCACACCCAGCTCAGTCCAGCTCAGTCCAGCACAATGCAGCCCAGGCCCCATCACACCCATCTCAGTCCAGCACACTGCAGCCCAGGCCCCATCACACCCAGCTCAGTCCAGCACAATGCAGCCCAGGCTCCATCACACCCAGCTCAGTCCAGCACACTGCAGCCCAGGCCCCATCACACCCAGCTCAGTCCAGCTCAGTCCAGCACACTGCAGCCCAGGCTCCATCACACCCAGCTCAGTCCAGCTCAGTCCAGCACAATGCAGCCCAGGCCCCATCACACCCAGCTCAGTCCAGCTAAGTCCAGCACACTGCAGCCCAGGCTCCATCACACCCAGCTCAGTCCAGCTCAGTCCAGCACACTGCAGCCCAGGCTCCATCACACCCAGCTCAGTCCAGCTCAGTCCAGCACACTGCAGCCCACGCCCCATCACACCCAGCTCAGTCCAGCACACTGCAGCCCAGGCTCCATCACACCCAGCTCAGTCCAGCTCAGTCCAGCACACTGCAGCCCAGGCCCCACCACACCCATCACACCCAGCTCAGTCCAGCACACTGCAGCCCAGGCTCCATCACACCCAGCTCAGTCCAGCTCAGTCCAGCACACTGCAACCCAGGCTCCATCACACCCAGCCCAGTCCAGCTCAGTCCAGCACACTGCAGCCCAGGCCCCATCACACCTAGCTCAGTCCAGCTCAGTCCAGCACACTGCAACCCAGGCTCCATCACACCCAGCTCAGTCCAGGTCAGTCCAGCACACTGCAGCCCAGGCCCCATCACACCCAGCTCAGTCCAGCTCAGTCCAGCACACTGCAGCCCAGGCCCCATCACACCCAGCTCAGTCCAGCACACTGCAGCGCTGGCTCCATCACACCCAGCTCAGTCCAGCTCAGTCCAACACACTGCAGCCCAGGCTCCATCACACCCAGCTCAGTCCAGCTCAGTCCAGCACACTGCAGCCCAGGCTCCTTCACACCCAGCTCAGTCCAGCTCAGTCCAGCACACTGCAGCCCAGGCCCCATCACACCCAGCTCAGTCCAGCACACTGCAGCCCAGGCCCCACCACACCCATCACACCCAGCTCAGTCCAGCACACTGCAGCCCAGGCTCCATCACACCCAGCTCAGTCCAGCTCAGTCCAGCACACTGCAACCCAGGCTCCATCACACCCAGCCCAGTCCAGCTCAGTCCAGCACACTGCAGCCCAGGCCCCATCACACCCAGCTCAGTCCAGCTCAGTCCAGCACACTGCAGCCCAGGCTCCATCACACCCAGCTCAGTCCAGCTCAGTCCAGCACAATGCAGCCCAGGCCCCATCACACCCAGCTCAGTCCAGCACACTGCAGCCCAGGCTCCATCACACCCAGCTCAGTCCAGCTCAGTCCAGCCCACTGCAGCCCAGGCCCCATCACACCCAGCTCAGTCCAGCTCAGTCCAGCACACTGCAGCCCAGGCTCCATCACACCCAGCTCAGTCCAGCTCAGTCCAGCACACTGCAGCCCAGGCTCCATCACACCCAGCCCAGTCCAGCTCAGTCCAGCACATTGCAGCCCAGGCCCCATCACACCCAGCTCAGTCCAGCTCAGTCCAGCACACTGCAGCCCAGGCTCCATCACACCCAGCTCAGTCCAGCTCAGTCCAGCACAATGCAGCCCAGGCCCCATCACACCCAGCTCAGTCCAGCACACTGCAGCCCAGGCCCCATCACACCCAGCTCAGTCCAGCACAATGCAGCCCAGGCCCCATCACACCCAGCTCAGTCCAGCACACTGCAGCCCAGGCTCCATCACACCCAGCTCAGTCCAGCTCAGTCCAGCACACTGCAGCCCAGGCCCCATCACACCCAGCTCAGTCCAGCTCAGTCCAGCACACTGCAGCCCAGGCTCCATCACACCCAGCTCAGTCCAGCTCAGTCCAGCAAACTGCAGCCCAGGCTCCATCACACCCAGCCCAGTCCAGCTCAGTCCAGCACACTGCAGCCCAGGCCCCATCACACCCAGCTCAGTCCATCTCAGTCCAGCACACTGCAGCCCAGGCTCCATCACACCCAGCTCAGTCCAGCTCAGTCCAGCACAATGCAGCCCAGGCCCCATCACACCCAGCTCAGTCCAGCTCAGTCCAGCACACTGCAGCCCAGGCTCCATCACACCCAGCTCAGTCCAGCTCAGTCCAGCACACTGCAGCCCAGGCCCCATCACACCCAGCTCAGTCCAGCTTAGTCCAGCACACTGCAGCCCAGGCTCCATCACACCCAGCTCAGTCCAGCTCAGTCCAGCACAATGCAGCCCAGGCCCCATCACACCCAGCTCAGTCCAGCACACTGCAGCCCAGGCCCCGTCACACCCAGCTCAGTCCAGCACACTGCAGCCCAGGCCCCGTCACACCCAGCTCAGTCCAGCACACTGCAGCCCAGGCTCCATCACACCCAGCTCAGTCCAGCTCAGTCCAGCACACTGCAGCCCAGGCCCCATCACACCCAGCTCAGTCCAGCTCAGTCCAGCACACTGCAGCCCAGGCTCCATCACACCCAGCTCAGTCCCAGCTCAGTCCAGCACAATGCAGCCCAGGCCACATCACACCCAGCTCAGTCCAGCTCAGTCCAGCACACTGCAGCCCAGGCTCCATCACACCCAGCTCAGTCCAGCTCAGTCCAGCACACTGCAACCCAGGCTCCATCACACCCAGCCCAGTCCAGCTCAGTCCAGCACACTGCAGCCCAGGCCCCATCACACCCAGCTCAGTCCAGCTCAGTCCAGCACACTGCAGCCCAGGCTCCATCACACCCAGCTCAGTCCAGCTCAGTCCAGCACAATGCAGCCCAGGCCCCATCACACCCAGCTCAGTCCAGCACACTGCAGCCCAGGCTCCATCACACCCAGCTCAGTCCAGCTCAGTCCAGCCCACTGCAGCCCAGGCCCCATCACACCCAGCTCAGTCCAGCTCAGTCCAGCACACTGCAGCCCAGGCTCCATCACACCCAACTCAGTCCAGCTCAGTCCAGCACACTGCAGCCCAGGCTCCATCACACCCAGCCCAGTCCAGCTCAGTCCAGCACATTGCAGCCCAGGCCCCATCACACCCAGCTCAGTCCAGCTCAGTCCAGCACACTGCAGCCCAGGCTCCATCACACCCAGCTCAGTCCAGCTCAGTCCAGCACAATGCAGCCCAGGCCCCATCACACCCAGCTCAGTCCAGCACACTGCAGCCCAGGCCCCATCACACCCAGCTCAGTCCAGCACAATGCAGCCCAGGCCCCATCACACCCAGCTCAGTCCAGCACACTGCAGCCCAGGCTCCATCACACCCAGCTCAGTCCAGCTCAGTCCAGCACACTGCAGCCCAGGCCCCATCACACCCAGCTCAGTCCAGCTCAGTCCAGCACACTGCAGCCCAGGCTCCATCACACCCAGCTCAGTCCAGCTCAGTCCAGCAAACTGCAGCCCAGGCTCCATCACACCCAGCCCAGTCCAGCTCAGTCCAGCACACTGCAGCCCAGGCCCCATCAC
Organism: Salvelinus fontinalis; assembly: GCF_029448725.1. Taxonomy (NCBI): domain Eukaryota; kingdom Metazoa; phylum Chordata; class Actinopteri; order Salmoniformes; family Salmonidae; genus Salvelinus; species Salvelinus fontinalis. Next base: position 28,484,598 of record NC_074692.1, on the reverse strand, counting down.
ACCCAGCTCAGTCCAGCTCAGTCCAGCACACTGCAGCCCAGGCTCCATCACACCCGGCTCAGTCCAGCTCAGTCCAGCACAATGCAGCCCAGGCCCCATCACACCCAGCTCAGTCCAGCTCAGTCCAGCACACTGCAGCCCAGGCTCCATCACACCCAGCTCAGTCCAGCTCAGTCCAGCACACTGCAGCCCAGGCCCCATCACACCCAGCTCAGTCCAGCTTAGTCCAGCACACTGCAGCCCAGGCTCCATCACACCCAGCTCAGTCCAGCTCAGTCCAGCACAATGCAGCCCAGGCCCCATCACACCCAGCTCAGTCCAGCACACTGCAGCCCAGGCCCCGTCACACCCAGCTCAGTCCAGCACACTGCAGCCCAGGCCCCGTCACACCCAGCTCAGTCTAGCACACTGCAGCCCAGGCTCCATCACACCCAGCTCAGTCCAGCTCAGTCCAGCACACTGCAGCCCAGGCCCCATCACACCCAGCTCAGTCCAGCTCAGTCCAGCACACTGCAGCCCAGGCTCCATCACACCCAGCTCAGTCCCAGCTCAGTCCAGCACAATGCAGCCCAGGCCACATCACACCCAGCTCAGTCCAGCTCAGTCCAGCACAATGCAGCCCAGGCTCCATCACACCCATCACACCCAGCTCAGTCCAGCACACTGCATTCCAGGCCCCATCACACTCAGCTCAGTCCAGCACACTGCAGCCCAGGCTCCATCACACCCAGCTCAGTCCAGCTCAGTCCAGCACAATGCAGCCCAGGCCCCATCACACCCAGCTCAGTCCAGCTCAGTCCAGCACAATGCAGCCCAGGCCCCATCACACCCAGCTCAGTCCAGCTCAGTCCAGCACAATGCAGCCCAGGCCCCATCACACCCAGCTCAGTCCAGCTCAGTCCAGCACACTGCAGCCCAGGCCCCATCACACTCAGCTCAGTCCAGCTCAGTCCAGCACACTTCAGCCCAGGCTCCATCACACCCAGCTCAGTCCAGCTCAGTCCAGCACAATGCAGCCCAGGCCCCATCACACCCAGTTCAGTCCAGCACACTGCAGCCCAGGCCCCATCACACCCAGCTCAGTCCAGCTCAGTCCAGCACACTGCAGCCCAGGCCCCACCACACCCAGCTCAGTCCAGCTCAGTCCAGCACACAGCAGCCTAGGCCCCATCACACCCAGCTCAGTCCAGCTCAGTCCAGCACACTGCAGCCCAGGCTCCATCACACCCAGCTCAGTCCAGCTCAGTCCAGCACAATGCAGCCCAGGCCCCATCACACCCAGCTCAATCCAGCACACTGCAGCCCAGTCCCCATCACACCCAGCTCAGTCCAGCACATTGCAGCCCAGGCCCTCTCCTGTCAGGCCTGGCCAATGGAAAGCAGCTGGCTGTCCTCTGACGGCTGCTTCAGTCCAAGAAAGGAAACTTTTCATTTGGCGTCATCCATCATCGCGCAGGGGGAGAATAACGCCTGACACTGGGCATCTGGGATTTCTCACAGTCAAACGTCCTCGGATGGCACATTCATCCCCCCCCCCCACACACACACACACAACCAACACACACACACACACACATCAAACACACCAAACACACAACCAACACACACATATGGGGGCCTGTGAAAATATTCTTGCTCACGCTCATGCCTTTCATTAGTGGTATTATTCTTTTCAGCACTCAGTATGCAGTGAAAGGCCTTTCTATTCCCGCTCCTGTGGGAGAGAGATGTTGTTTCCCCGCCTTCTCTGTCTCCTCATCTCTCCTTTCTCCATCTCTCCTTTTCTCCAACTCTCTTTCCCCCTCCCTCTCTCTTTCTCTTTGGGTCTGTGGCGTCTCTGCTGGTAAGGCTAGAGTCTCATTACCTCTCAGCATCACTCACTTCTCTTTTTTATTTATTTTTTATTTCACCTTTATTTAACCAGGTAGGCAAATTGAGAACACGTTCTCATTTACAATTGCGACCTGGCCAAGATAAAGCAAAGCAGTTCGACACATACAACAACACAGAGTTACACATGGAGTAAAACAAACATACAGTCAATAATACAGTGAAAAATAAGTCTATATACAATATGAGCAAGTGAGGTGAGATAAGGGAGGTGAAGGCAAACAAATTATATATATAAATAAATAAAAATATAAAAAGGCCATGGTGGCGAAGTAAATACAATATAGCAAGTAAAAAATAACACTGGAATGGTTGGTTTGCAGTGGAAGAAGGTGCAAAGTAGAGATAGAAATAATGGGGTGCAAAGGAGCAAAATAAATAAATACAGTAGGTAAAGAGGTAGTTGTTTGGGCTAAATTATAGATGGGCTTCTTTCATCCCTAGAGAGAAATAGAGAGATAGGAGAGCGAGAGAGATGGAGGGGGAGAAAGAGAGGGAGGGAGAGAGAGAGGAGAGAAGGCGAGAAAAGGAGAGAGAGGGGAGAGAAAGAGAGAGAGAAGGAAAGAAAGGAAGAGAGAGAGAGAGAAAGAAGGAGGGAAAGAGAGAGCGGAAGAGAGAGGGAGAGAGAGGAAAGCGAGAGGAACGAGAAAAAGAGAGGGAGAGAGAGGAAAGAGAGAGAGGAAGAAAGAGAGTGAGAGAGAGGAACGAGAGAGAGGAACGAGAGAGCACGAGGTTGGGAGGGCTGGTGAGAAACCCAATGAGTAATGTACCTGACAGCTGAGGATCATTAATCACTGTCTCACTTGAAAGGGAGGGGAGTAGGAGGAGAGGGGTGACTCCTGACAGGGAACAACATATACACACGCACACGGACTCACAAACTGTGAGGATTTCTGACCCAAGCAGGTCAACAGGCCTTTCTGCTCTGTGTTGGGGTGTTGGAGTGATCCTGCTCTCTGCTCTGATCCCTCCTGGCCACTCATGTCTCTGCTGCTGACACTAGAGGACTCGTAATTTGAGTACTCATAATTTAAAAGGACAGCAACCGTAATACCATCACACTCCATGTAGGAGAGAGTGCATGGTCTTGAATTGGACTCACTTTTCTCTGTTCTTGGTCTTGACTCAGTCTTGCCCACACTCCAGTCTTGGTCTTGACTCAGTCTTGACCCCCCCTACGGTCTTGGTCTTGACTCAGTCTCGACCCACCCTCCAGTCTTGGTCTTGACTCAGTTTCGACCCACTCTCCAGTCTTGGTCTTGACCCAGACTCGACCCCCCTCCTGTCTTGGGCTTGACTCAGTCTCGACCCACCCTCCAGTCTTGGTCTTGACTCTGACTCTATTTTCTCCGGTATTGGTCTTGAATCGGTCTCACTTTAGATGGTCTTGAACACAACACTGCTTTGAGTTGACTTCACACTCTGGGCAAAAAAGCACAGCAAGACAGCCATTCATGACACGTCAACGTGCTACCTGCCCACACAGGAACAAAGAGCAGGAATGTTACACTCACACACATTTTACATTGACATTTGAGCCATTTAGCAGACACTTATCCAGAGCAGTTAGTGCATTCAGTTACCAGTCATCTTAAGATGGCTAGGTGGGACAACCACATATCACAGTCATAGTAAGTACATGTTTCCCCAATAAAGTAGTTATCAGTAAAGTCAGACCTAGTAAAAAAAAATATAATAAAGTGTGAGTGTTAGTTCACAAAAGGCTTTTTTTAGGGTGTGAGAGGGGATGCTGTGGGATTATTTAAGATACTCTTTGACGAGGTAGGGTTTCAGGTGTTTTCAGAAGATGGGCAGGGATTTAGGGGGAAGCTGGTTCAACCATTGGGGTGCCAGGACAGAGAAGAGCTTTGACTGGGCTGAGCGGGAGCTGCCCTCCCGTAGGGGTGGGAGGGCCAAGAGACCAGAGGTGGCAGAACGGAGTGCTCGGGTTGGGGTGTAGGGATTGAGCATAGCCTGAAGATAAGGAGGGGCAGTCCCTCTTGCTGGTCCGTAGGCCAGCACCATGGTCTTGTAGAGGATGGGAGCTTCAACTGGAAGCTGTTGGAGTATGTGGAGGAGCGGGGTGACACCAAACTGACGACACACATGGATGGAGCGTGCACCCATGCATGCAGAAACCTCCATGAAGCATACGCACCCACACCCACACACACACACACATGCATGCACATCAGCCCACACACACACATGCATGCACACCAGCCAGGTCACCTGTTATACAAGTCTGTATTAGATGTCTATCAATGTCTCAGGATGTCGGGAGATGACGTGGAAACCGGCCACTAGAGGCAACAGTCTATTTTTATCTACTTCACTTGCTTTGGTATTGTTAACATATGTTTCAAGTCCCTTGAATTGAATTTTGTGTGTGTGTGTGTGTGTGTGTGTGTGTGTGTGTGTGTGTGTGTGTGTGTGTGTGTGTGTGTGTGTGTGTGTGTGTGTGTGTGTGTGTGTGTGTGTGTGTGTGTGTGTGTGTGTGTGTGTGTGTGTGTGTGTGTGTGTGTGTGTGTGTGTGTGTGTGTGTGTGTGTGTGTGTGTGTGTGTGTGTGTGACTATACTTGTGTGTGTGTGTGACTATACTTGTGTGTGTGTGTGACTATACTTGTGTGTGTGTGTGACTATACTTGTGTGTGTGTGTGTGACTATACTTATGTGTGTGTGTGTAACTATACTTGTGTGTGTGTGTGTGTAACTATACTTGTGTGTGTGTGTGTAACTATACTTGTGTGTGTGTGTGTAACTATACTTGTGTGTGTGTGTGTAACTATACTTGTGTGTGTGTGTGTAACTATACTTGTGTGTGTGTGTGTAACTATACTTGTGTGTGTGTGTAACTATACTTGTGTGTGTGTGTAACTATACTTGTGTGTGTGTGTAACTATACTTGTGTGTGTGTGTGTAACTATACTTGTGTGTGTGTGTGTAACTATACTTGTGTGTGTGTGTGTAACTATACTTGTGTGTGTGTGTAACTATACTTGTGTGTGTGTGTAACTATACTTGTGTGTGTGTGTAACTATACTTGTGTGTGTGTTTAACTATACTTGTGTGTGTGTTTAACTATACTTGTGTGTGTGTTTAACTATACTTGTGTGTGTGTTTAACTATACTTGTGTGTGTGTTTAACTATACTTGTGTGTGTGTTTAACTATACTTGTGTGTGTGTTTAACTATACTTGTGTGTGTGTTTAACTATACTTGTGTGTGTGTTTAACTATACTTGTGTGTGTGTTTAACTATACAGGAATAGTAAATTAACAAAAATTGGACCAAATGGGAACATTTTGTTAGTCCCCACAAGGAAAAAGGCTATTTCTAGAAGGTTTAGGGTTAAGGTTAAAATTAGTGTAGGGTTAAAGGTTAGGTTTAGGGTCAAGGTTAGGTTTTGTGGTTATGTTAAGGGTTAGGTTCAGGGGTTAGGGAAAATAGTATTTTGAATGGGAATCAATTGTGTGTCCCCATAAGGTCAGTTAAACAAAACTGCATGTGTGTGCGTGTGTGTGTGTGTGTGTGCATGTGTGCATCTGTGCATGCTCAACATAACACATTTTACAAATCGTGTGTAAAGAGTTTCTCTTTTTTCTTGTTCTACAGTGTGTGTGTGGGTGGGTGGGTGGGTGTGTGTGTTAACAGAGAGTGTGCTTTTGGGTGATTTGGGATGGAGTTAATATAATGTGTAGTCTATAACGTAGTTTCGGGAGGAGCGCTTTAAGCTTCAGATGACACATCTAATCCACAGCAGGAACTTCCATATATGGGCATTGTCTTCCGTATTGTAATGCAGTCTTAGAGCAGGAACTCCATATTTGGGTACACGCTTTCGTATTGGAATGTGGCCCGGAACAGGAACTTCATATGTGGGCACAGACACCCATATTGGAATACGGCCTGTTCGCAAGTAACTCCATATATAGACATGCCAATTTGCTCACCTGCATCCAACAAGGCCGCCTTACTCCCCTTGCTTGATCAACCGCCCTCATAGTTTTTAAACGGCATCTATCTTCACTCCTGCAAGTTCATTCTCGGCCTGGTTTTCCATGTCCGCCACCTCACCACAGCCGATGGATCCTGCTGTGACTGGCCCAGCATGCTGCCCCACTGCCGGGATCCGATGCTGTGGTTCCGCCCTCAGGCTCCCCCGACTTGGAGTTCCTGGGCGAAGCCCTTGTTACTGTGGCCTCCTCTTCCTCTCTCCATTTCCTCTAGGATAAATGAAAGACAAAAAGAAAATCCAACTACCTGCAGCTCCTCTTGCCTTCTCAGACACTATTTCCCCTCTCCCCTCCTCCCTCACCTCTCCTGCAGCTTCTCGGCCACTTTCCCCCCTCCGATGCCTTCGCCACTCCCGCGGATCCTCCCGCCTTTACGGCCACTTTGCTCCATGATGCACCTCCACGGTGCACCTCCCGCATCCAGGGCACCTCCACGGTGCCCCTCCACAGCACACCTCCACTGCCATCTCCATAGTGCCCCTCCACAGCACACCTCCACTGCCATCTCCATAGTGCCCATCCACAGCACATCTCCACTGCCATCTCCATAGTGCCCCTCCACAGCACACCTCCACTGCCATCTCCATAGTGCCCATCCACAGCACATCTCCACTGCCATCTCCATAGTGCCCATCCACAGCACACCTCCACTGCCATCTCCATAGTGCCCATCCACAGCACACCTCCACTGCCATCTCCACAGTGCCCCTCCGCCTTCCCTGCTGTCCTCCTTGCATTCTGACAGTTCCCCGCTTCTCCAGATGAGCCATTCCAGCATCCGCAACCTGTACCCTTTGTCTTCCTGGACCATTTTTGGGGCAACCAATTTCAGCCCTTCGCGTAAGTCTTAACACTCATTTGACCAACATGGTAACCCATCTAAAGATGCACCAAACTGGGAAATAAACTCACAGCAAGAAGATGCAAGAAGATGCTGAAGATGGCAACGACAGAGCTACAGCGCTCACTCCAGAGGATAACGTAGGTCAAAACTTTGTGCATATTCACTGGCTCCTGGAATAACTACGATAACAGAATAACTAATATACCTCCCTGACGTTCTCCACTTCGACCTTTACCTGCACTGGGCCATCCAGCACAACCTTGGTCCATGACCAAGGCCTTTCCCTACGCCGGGCAGTCCAGCACATCACCAGTCAACAACTGGGGGTTGACCCTACCAGGAAGGGGAATTCAGCACAACCTTTGTCCAGGACCAGGGACTCTACCTTGCTTACATTATCTTGCCACCTCTTCCACCTCCGTCCACTCTTTTCACCTCCTCCGTGCCAAACGCACCATATGCCACTCGATGTGCTCCACTGTAGTGCACGTCTACAAGCATACACTTCAACCAGTTTGAGTGGATAACTCAGCTCATTCACTGAAGTGCAACTCGGCCAGTCCAACTTGACACCCTACCAGAGCTCTGGCATCTTGCCTGGACCAAACCCGGGACCTCCTGAACTTCCTCCCTGCACTCCACACCTCCAGATTCCCTTCTCCCAGACGGAACAGATCCCCCTGCACCACCAGGCAGCCATCACACGGCCTTCCCAACACGTGCTTTGCCAGCCCGAGGAATGGGCTGAACCTCCTGCATGTGCCCATCTTCTATCTAGCAGTTGGGAACACGCTCCCAAGCAGTGTCTCCATGCAGTGACTCATCTCGGACCGGACCAGTGGCAACTTATTTTCAGAAAGTCTCTCTTTCCTGCATCTTTCAACATGCTAGCTAAAACATCAAATGTTAGATAGCTATTGCATTACCTAACTAGCCTTCATAATGTGCAACACATTACCAAATGTAGCTTTCAATTATTAGACCCTGACTTTAGCACTACCAAAAGACTCGGGACTCGACTTAAACTAGACTAGTGTACAAGACTGGGACTCGAACACCAGGGACTTGGGACTCGACTCGGATTGGAGGCTTAGTGTCTTGACTACATCACTGCTCCCACATCATCCCCACAGCCATCGCGTTGCTTCTCCACACCCTGCCAGCAGGCTCAGCACAACCACAGTTCACGACCGAGGGCTGACCCTGACGGGAGGCCAGCTACCAACCCTGAACCCCATCCAAGTCAAAACCCACATACCAAACTCTATCAACTACTACCCCTACCGACAAGTTCATCAGATGGCAAGAAGCCGAACTCGTGAAAATACTCTATAGTCCTATTAAATCAGAAAAATAACATGTAATGGAGCCAAGTCACAGAAGTCACACAGAAGCCTAACTAACTGGGTGGTAGAGCTGATTCAACACGTTTATGGACAAACGTTGGATTGTGCATTGAGACTGGGAGAGCTTGTTGATGATTCAACATCAAACAGACCCCGTGAATTATCATCATCCATCAACATTATGGCCAACCTACAAATCATCATGTCCATTTCCTTCCTCTCTCTACCCACAGCCTAATAAAGATATAGCTTTCCATGGGCTCCTGGCATGGCGCTGTGGCTGTCTGTCAGACACCATAGAATAGGGAAAGACTATGTGGAATGGGATGGAGAGAGAGGGAAGGAGGGGAAGAATGAGAGAGTGAGGGAGAGACGGAGAGAAAGGGAGAAAGAGAGGCCCAGTGAGGTGTGGTGTGGGTGGTCTGTGGTGAGACAGCACACACACACACACACTATTCAAGTACAACATGGTTGATCACATTACTGCTATTATTATCACAATGATATATTTCTAACTTTCGTTTACAGCTGTACAAATTGCAGAGAAGGGTAACACGTGTCTCAGACGTTTGCACTTTTTAAAAATTTTCTTTTGAGATTTTGGGGTCAGATGGGAGGTATAACTACACTCCTCTTTGTGACAGAGCCTCATACAATAACTGTGTAATGGAAAATGTAAGTTGGGATAATGTTAAACAGTTTGGTTTTAACTAGTGTTTTCATAGACTTCTACTCGTCACACCCACCTGACAATAGCAATTTTTAGCTTTGAAGGCTGAGAGTCGACCACACAGCTGCAGAGGAGAAAGGGACTTTATTTAGGGAGAACTGGGACTGAGTTCCAAATGGCACCCTATTCCCTATATAGTGCACTAAATATGGAATATCGCTGGTCAAAAGTGGTGCACTACAGTGCCTTTGGAAAGTTTTCAGACCCCTTAACTTTTCCCACATTTTGTTACGTTACAGCCTTATTCTAAAATTGATGAAATTGTTTTTTTCCCCTCATCAATCTACACACAATACCCCATAATGACAAAGCAAAAACAGGTTTTAGATTTCTTGCTAATTGATTTTTTTTTAAATGAAATATGACATTTACATAAGTATTCAGACTCTTTACTCAGTACTTTGTTGAAGCACTTTTGGCAGCAATTACAGCATCGAGTGTTCTTGGATATGACTGTACAAGCTTGGCACACCCGTGTTTGGGGAGTTTCTCCCATTTTTCTCTGCAGATCATCTCAAGCTCTGTCAGGTTGGATGGGGAGGGTTGCTGAACAGCTATTTTCAGGTCTCTCCAGTGATGTTCGATCGGGTTCAAGTCTGGGCTCTTGCTGGGCCACTCAAGGACATTCAGAGACTTGTCCCAAACCTACTCCTGCGTTGTCTTGGCTGTGTACTTAGGGTCATTGTCCTGTTGGAAGTTGAACCCCAATCGGAGTTCCTGACTAGTCTCCCAGTCCCTGCAGCTGAAAAACATCTCTGTTCATTAGACCAGAGAATCTTGTTTCTCATGGTCTGAGAGTCTTTTACTGAGGAGTGGCTTCCGTCTGGTCACTCTACCATAAAGGCCTGATTGGTGGAGTGCTGCAGAGATGGTTGTCCTTCTGGAAGGTTCTCCCATCTCCACGGAGGAACTCTAGAGTTCTGTCAGAGTGACCATTGGGTTCTTGGTCACCTTCCTGACCAAAGCCCTTCTCCCCCGATTGCTCAGTTTGGCCGGGTGGCCAGCTTTCTCATCCATAGCCTAAAAACGCATCTCACATCTGAAGGCTGGGGGGCATTTAGGACTTCTTCTACTGCGGATTGCTAAAATGTCCTTATGATAACGATCATACTTCCTCAAATCAAATATTGTGGTGTCACTATACCGAAGATGGTTTGGTATGGTTTAGAAACTTGGGAACCATGGTTGAGTTACCAGTGTAGCCTGTTTTCACCCGGACATGTTGAAGTATCTTCATGCCTAGAAAAAAACCTTCAGGCTTTAGTCATAACTGTCAATTTATTGAAAAAAAAAGAAAGAATTATGAAAAAAAAAGAACGAATCCAGTCCAAATTGTCCTCTGGAAAAACGGATATGCTGGGGTAATAATTACATAACCAACGTGTTATAGTAATACTAGTCCTGTGCGAATAGGGCTTAATAGTGACTTGTATTACGGTTGACCTGGCTGAAGTAAACACACACACACACTTCCCTATACAGTATATACCATTGGTTGATTACAGAGTGAGAATAATGAGGTAACACAGTGAGCAAATTCTCTCATGTCTGTGTAATGAGATTTGGGGGCTTCACCGTGCATCCAGAGGTCGAGGACAGAGATGCTCACACTGCCTTATCTGCTCCACCCTTTTCCCTCTGCCTGACGCAGCTGACATTCAGGAAAATTGCCATGTCGCCCTGACAGGATACTTGTTGGATGGCTGAGGCGCTGCCCCTCTCTCTCTACCCCCTCTCCCCCATTCCTCCCTCCTCTACATGTTCTTCTACCTGACAGCCCTCCTTGATTTATGACTCCAATTCTCCAGCACAGATACAGATGCGGGCCGCAGTCCCCAACTGTATATATGCATGTTCTTTTTTCTTTACCCTCCCTCCCTCCCTCCCTCCCTCCCTCCCTCCCTCCCTCCCTCCCTCCCTCCCTCGGTGTGCTGGTGTGTTGATTGATTATCCTAGCAGGACTGTCTGGAGTATTTTTGATCCCTTTGAAATGTAATCTCTCAGAGCAGCATGAGGAGTGCCTTACAGCCATGCACAGACCCACACACAGCCATGCAAGGATAATGTGGGTTGAGTGTATGTGTCAAATCAAATCAAATCGTATTTGTCACATGATTTGTAAATAACAGGTGTAGACTAACAGTGAAATGCTTACTTGTGTGTGCATGTGTGAGCGTGCATGTGTGTGTGAGCGTGTTTGTGTGCGTGCATGTGTGTGCGTGCATGTGTGCGTTTTGTGCATGTGTGCACATGCATCTGGGTGGAAGCAGGTTTAAGACAGCGGGGTAGTAGTGGGTTGAGGTAGTGATTTGGCATCCTGTTTCATGGCCTGTGTAAAGAAATTATATCTCCAGGGACTTCTCAAGTCTCACATGAAGGTTGAATAACAGATTAATATAATCACACTGTCATTGTGGGAGGAGAGATTCTTGCTGAAGCGCCCGAAACCACAAGTAGTCAAGACGACAAGGCAGCAAGATGAGTTGAAAACATGTCAGACCCAGACGAGGTCAGAGAGGAAAGAAGGAAACAGGCGGGAGGAAAGGAGGAACAGGAGGGAGGTGAGGAGGAAATAGGAGGGAGGTGAGGAGAGGATGAAAGGAGGAACAAGAGGGAGGACAGAGGTGATAGAAGGAGAGGAGGAAATAGGAGGGAGAAGGGAGGTGAGGAAAGGAGGAAATAGGAGGGTGGTGCGGAGAGGAGGAAATAGTTGGCAGGAGGGGGGTGAGGAGAGGAGGAAATAGTTGGCAGGAGGGAGGTGAGGAGAGGAGGAAAGAGTTGGCAGGAGGGGGGTGAGGAGAGGAGGAAATAGTTGGCAGGAGGGAGGTGAGGAGAGGAGTAAACAGGAGGGAGGTGAGGAGAGGAGGAAATAGTTGGCAGGAGGGAGGTGAGGAGAGGAGGAAACAGGAGGGAGGTGAGGAGAAGAGGAAACAGGAGGGAGAGGAGGAAACAGGAGGAAGGAGGGAGAGGAGGAAACACGAGGGAGGTGAGGAGAGGAGGAAACAGGAAGGAGAGAAGGAGAGGCGGAAACAGTAGAGACCAGAAGAGAGTAAGTGATAAGGATGAGTGAAAGAGGTTAAGAAATAGAAGAAAGGAGAAGAGGAGGAGGAAACGCATCAGAAGCTATCTTCACTCCCAGTCCTCTCTGATCTCTTTCCTGTGTTTCCTTATTTGCTGACAAAGAACAAACTGTAGATTAGTCTGCTGCCTTCTGACACCACACTGCTCCGGTTCATATGGCGACATATGGAACAAGACGCAGAACCCACAATCTATGAATGGCTATGAAAGTACTCCCATTTGGCACCACCTGCAGTTCTTGCTGTGCCAAATACGCTCTGCAGAGACACGCATGGGAGCACCCAGACAGTGACCCAGAAGTATGCGATTTAGTGAAGAATGCCTTCTATGTGGATAACTGCTTACAGAGCGTCCCATCCACGGCTGAAGCGAAAGCACTCCTTGATAAAGTACGGAATCTCCTGTCCAAAGGGGGATTTGAGGTCCGACAGTGGGCGAGTAACAGAGCCGAGGTTATCCAGCACCTCCCGCCACAAGCCAGGTCCAGTAGCAGTGAACTATGGCTATCGCAGTCTGGCGCTAACCCACAAGAGCCCACTCTAGGACTGAGATGGAGCTGCATAACGGATACCCTTGGGTACAAGCACCGCACAGCCCTGAGTACCGAAACCCCCACTCTGCGCACCATCTATCGGACCCTGGCCAGTCAATACGATCCTCTTGGGTATATCCTGCCATACACAACCTGGGCCAAAGTCTTAGTCCAGGACCTGTGGCAGACCAATAGGGACTGGGATGAACTGATCCACCCTGCTGACCTGGTGGAACTATGGATCTGTTGGGAAACAGAGTTATCGGAGCTCTCTGAAGTCCAAATGCCAAGATGTTATGTACCACCCTGTGCTGACCAACTGGGATCATGCCTGGAACTGCATGTGTTCTGTGACGCTTCGGAGCACGCTTATGGGGCGGTTTCCTATCTTCGAGTGGAGGATAAAGCAGGCCACACCCATATCTCCTTTGTCATGGCCAGGTCCAGGGTCACACCCAAGAAGCAGTTGTCAATGCCTAGGCTGGAACTCAGCGCTGCCCTTTCCGGAGCCTAGTTGGCCTAAACCTTGCGAGCCGAGCTCACCTTGCCAATCCAAAGGGTCATCTACTGGAGTGATTCGACCACTGTACTGACCTGGCTCAAGTCGGAGTCCTGCAGGTATAAGGTGTTCATCGGAACTCGCATTGCGGAGATCCAAGACCTAACAGAAGTCCAGGACTGCAGGTATGTTGACAGCATAAACAATCCTGCTGATGATGTTACTAGTGGTAAAACCCTTTAGGAACTGGCTCAACCCCATCGCTGGAACTTAGGACCATCATTCTTGTCCCAACCAGAGAACGAGTGGTCGACAGCCTCCAGCCCCCATTGAGTTAAGGAAGTCTGCCCAATGCTACAACATCTCTATGGGACCAACAACAGCTCTCCCTGACCTAGCACAATCCCAAACACTGCCGGATCTGATCGCTGCCACAAACCAGACCTCAGATGGGGTGGCATCCATACCCACCTCCCTCGCGACAGAGACACTATTCCTCCAGCATGCACAAGTAGTTAGCTTCCCTGAGCAGCTAAAAGCTCTGAAAGCCGGTAGGGAAATGGCTAAGGACAGCCGTCTTCTCTCTATTGCCCCAGAATATAACCAAACCCTCGGAGTGATCAGAGTCGGAGGGAGGCTGCGCCGAGCAGAAGTTTTGGATCCCGATGCTATCCGCCCAATTATCCTTGACTCCAGACACCCTATTATCAGCCTCCTCATCAAGAGTTTTGATGAGAGGCTTCTCCACCAAGGGCCAGAGAGAGTCTATGGGAAGATGAGGCGGAAGTACTGGATACTTGGAGGACGAGGAGCCATTCGTAAGCACCAATACGCCTGTGTGGAATGTCAGAGATGGCGGGCCGGAGCCACTGTGCCCAAAATAGCAGATTTACCCCCTGCTCGTTTGCGCCTCCTCAAACCACCCTTCTGGTCAACAGGAGTAGAATGCTTTGGCTCCTTGACAATCAAGCTAGGTTGTCGAGTGGAAAAGCGCTGGGGCATTCTTATTCAAGGGTTTGACAACTAGATGTGTCCACCTGGACCTACTGGAGAGTTTGGATGCCTTCCTCATTGCCCTACGGCGGTTTATCTCCCTACGGGGGAAACTCTTCGATATCCTGGCTGACAGGGGCACAAACTTCAAGACATGAGAAGCCAGTTTAGAGGAAGCCTTCCAAGCCATGGAACCCATCCTCCAGGATCATCTGATGGACCAACAAATCTCATTCAAATGAACCTCGGAACTCCAGGAGCTCCTCATTTTGGAGGAACATGGGAGCGAGAGATCAAATCTGTAAAGACGGCCTTATGAGTCGTCGTGGGAGAGCAAACTGAAACTGTCTTGCGGACCGTCCTGATAGAGGTGGAAGGGATACTGAACTCCAAACCCTTGAGATATCTCTCATTCGGGATTACCTACCAAGCCTACAGCACAGAGGGAAATGCGGAGAGAAACGGACAGCCTGGAAACTGGCCAAGTAGTGGATCCTCAGTTGCCTCGAGCCTTCTGGCCGGTGGGCCATATCACCAAGACCATGCCTGGGACCGATGGTCTTGTTAGATCAGTGGAGATCCAGATAAAGAACTGGACATATATCCGGCCAGTTGCCCGACTAATACCTCTCCCTGAGATGACAGAGGACGGGGAGCAATGAGCCTTTTTGAGGAGTGTGGAATTTAACACATTTCCAGAGTGGCTGTAGAAAAGGCCCATGGATTTGGTTGAAGAATCCTATAATTCATGGCCACTTGCTCAGCTGGGCCAGGGGCGCTTTATTTAGGTCAGGTGGAAATGTCCGACAGATCTCAACTCATTAAAAGGAGGAAATCGTCATCGCCCGATCTCGCCGTCTAATCCAGATCTGTGCGTACATGAATCCACCACAGACTACCCAGTAAATATACCACTTTATGGTTAAAAGAATTCCTGTCTCAGTCTCATCCATTCCTCTAGCACCTGACCCGTGACCACCTGTTCACCTTCACTGTCAGTCATCCTACCTGTCCAGCTATCCACAAAGATTCCACTAATCTTTCACAAACAGTGGTATGGGTCTTGGCTCCTGTCGTTGTCTTTTGTCTCCGTCTGATGCAAACTGAGAGACCTGCAGCTCTTACAATACTCCTAATTTATCGGTTTCTCTCTCTCTCGCTATGTGTGTGTGTGTGTGTGTGTGTGTGTGTGTGTGTGTGTGTGTGTGTGTGTGTGTGTGTGTGTGTGTGTGTGTGTGTGTGTGTGTGTGTGTGTGTGTGTGTGTGTGTGTGTGTGTGTGTGTGTGTGTGTGTGTGTGTGTGTGTGTGTGTGTGTGTGTGTAGGGGCCACCAGGGATTTTGGGCCACAAGAAAAGATATCACATTGGGCTCCACCACCACAGGCCACACCAACCCTGCACAATTGCTGTAACCACCAACTAGAAAATAAGCAGCTGAAAAAGTGGAAATGGAAAACGAAATGGACATGAAAAGGCCTGATGGTGACTCTAGAGGAAAGGTCAAGTGGTCACCAAATCAATAGGTTTCTTCCACTTGAGGTCTTGATTGTGCACAACAAATGTTATGACAATCCAGCCATTACTTTGAGACATATCTTGTTCTCAGTCTTGTTCTCAGCCTGTGGGCATCATGTGTGTAGTGTTCCAATATCCATAGCCATTTAACAGTTATCACTGGCCCTTGCTCAGCCTTACTCACCAAGACCCCAGTGCCGAGCCTTCTTGCTAGCAAAGTCACTGATCAAGTGTTTGAAGTCTAGCTTTCTAGCTAACTGACGTTCAATGGACATCATGGCAAGACTGCAAAGCCTGTCCTGGGACATAGTGGACCTCAAATAGTTTTTTATCAGTTTTAGCTTACTGAAAGCTCTCTCGCCACCAGCAACAGTTACAGGCAGTGTGCAAAATATATGTAAAGCAATGCACACTTCTCCAAAAATGCTTTGCAGCTGCATCTTACAAATTACATTCAGGAGACCAAGAGGGGACAAGTTAGGGGGGAAAGTGGCAGCATTTACAGTGTTCCGGTGTCTTACTTCATTTTGAAACTCAGGTGTAAGATCTCTGGAATACTTCCTGATCAGTGGTTGGCACACAGAAGGGACTTTATCCTCAATAATCTGCCCGACTTTCAGAACAGAAGAAAATTATTCTACAATTTTTGCAGTGGTGTGGAACCTAGTGTCCATGTCACTTAGCAGTAAAAAAAACACTGTTTTCCGAAACACCATTGCTGCAATGTCCTGAGCTGTCTCCTCTTGAGAGGTCTCATCATGGAATCTCTTCCTTTTCCTCTGGTGACTGTGTTCCTTGCTAAATTGAGGTGCAACATCCATTTGGGTAGCGATCAGTGTTGCCTCAGACAGGAGAGACTCCCTTCCATCTCTAAGAGCCTCTTCCTTTAAGGCTCTGATATTGGCTGCCTCTGTGTCAAGTGAGATTTTTCCTGACAGGAGAATCACATTCCTGTCCTCAATGCATTGCAGTACCTGCAATTATGGCAACTGACATATCATTCAACACAATGCTGCTTACCTCCTTCTTCAGTTTGGAGTAGGGCTGGTTCAGGGGTATGAGGATAGGGAGACAGGGCTGCTGAGCCTGAAGCTGCATCTGTTGGGCCTTGCACCAGACAGGGACAGGGACAGGGACAGGGGCAGGGACAGGGACAGGGACAGGGGCAGGGGCAGAGGCAGAGGCAGAGGCAGGGGCAGGGACAGGGACAGGGGCAGGGGCAGGGGCAGGGGCAGGGGC